>NC_056726.1:1284818334-1285188334 GCF_019279795.1 Protopterus annectens | reverse complement strand
ATACATTTAAAGACAAAAAAAAATGGCATTTTGTAAAATACATTGAGTTGACATGAAAGCACAGTCATGTCAATACAGTTTGAACATGTTATATAACATAGCAGCAGCAACAACAGCAAGCACAGTAGAACAAAACACAATCCACCAGGCCAGGTATCCAAGATTTATTCCAGAAAAATCTCTAGCACTTTGGCTCACAGCATTTAAGAAAACTCCACCTCATTAAATAAGAAATTTCCAGTTGCACTCTGTATTCAGTCCCTGGGGGATTAAAGTGCCATATTTCAATATAAAAATTGACTCTTTGTTGAAAAGCCTATCTTGTATATTCACATTAACATACTGACTAGCATGTATTTGTTCTAACACCATGACTTGCAACCCCCCAACTGTACTACCATTATACACTTTAAAGTGTGTAGCAACATGTGTCTCAACCCGGCCCCTTTTAATATGTATTATGTGTTCTTGAAGACCTGTTTTGAATGGTCTTTTACTCTTTCCTATATAAAATGTGTTATAGGGATATTTTAATGCACAAATTATCCCGTCTGTATCACAACCATATTTATGTCTCACTACAAATTTCTCTCCATTGATTTTACCAAAACTGCTCACTACAAATTTACAACTAGAACACCCTGTGGGTATTGTCCCTACTGGCATGATGGTATCAGGTGCATTATCTGGGGGGTGCATACCTACCATGCACCACCATGTATTTTATACTTCTTCCTCTTTATATGAAATACATGGAGTTTTACATAGTACATCTGCAAATTCCTTTAAGGTCACCAAAAAAAAAAAAAAGAAAAAGAAAATCTTAATAAATCCACTATTCGTGTACTCAACAAGTTATATGTAGTAACAAAATATATCTGTTTTCTTTGCCTATTCTCCTCTCTTCCTATTTGTTTCTTATGTGAATGCATGTTCAAATCACTTACCACCCTTTCTGTTCTAAATTTTTCTACACAGCACTTTAGTGTCATATCCTCATATCCATTCTTGGCAAACATACCCACAGTAATATGTAATTCTTTCTGAAAATTCTGCCACCACATTAAACAACCTATGCAACCTTAATCACTCACTATACAGCAAGGCTTTTACAGTATGTGGTGGATGGCAAATGAACCCATGCAAATATGGGGTACCATCCTTGAATTTTCTATGCACTACAGTTCTTAATTTTCCAGTAACAGTACCATCAAGCAAGGCATCCAAGAACAGTACCTTTCTTCCCACTTTTAAGTTGTCAAACTCTAAGTTAAACCTATTTAACTGTAAATTATCTATACAATTAGCTATCAACTCTTGCCCCCATTTGCATACAAATATTAAATAATCTATGTATCTGTAATATGTCACTACATATTTTTCATAAAAGTCAGTTACATGGGTGTATTCATTTTCCAACAGTCCCATAAATAAATTAGCATATATGGGAGCAAATGGTGTCCCCATTGCCGTACCCTGCACTTGATGATATAATTGTGTATTAAACTCAAAACAATTATTAACCAAACAAAAATGTGTTAACTCATAGGTTCATAGATTACAAGTAATATAATTCAATATTGGGTTACTTCCCAAATAATAATAAAGAGCCTCTATTCCAAAATTATGTTTAATACTTGGATAAAGACTTTTAACATCAAGTGTAACCCTGTACATGTCCTGGGTCCACTGCACTTCTACTATCTTATCAAGAAAATCAGAAGTATCTCTTACATATGATGGTAACTTTTAACCATTGGTAAAAATACTTATGTAAAAAAATAAAATATTTTATGCAAAAAATAATTACATGCCAAAATTATTGGATGACCAGGTGGATCTGAAAAGTGTTTATGAATTTTATGGAGACAATAAAAGTATGCCATAGTGCAACCTTCATAATTAAACTTTTTTTTCAACATCCAATTTTGAAAAATAACTAAATGTGTCACCTTTATCTAACAGTTCTTTAAAACATTTCAAAGGTTATTCATACACTGAAATATCTATCATTCTGCAGGGTCTATATTAGTTTGCCGAAATGTCTTTTAAGTGAACACGGATTCATCAACACTCATTCAGTGAAAATCACTTCCGCAATTCACCGAATACTCCCAGGGCAAATAAAAACTTGCCCCACAGCACAATGGACCCACATTTAGCTAAATTGAACCCACCCAAGTGGGAGGCTTTACCTCACAAATCCCCCCATGTGGCGGCTGCACCCCCAAACACCCCTACGATACGATTATATATATATATATATATATATATATATATATATATATATATATATATATATATATATATCAACTCCGAGATTGCACTACAATGGAGAAAAGGCAAAGTTATGTAGTTGGCCAACTACTTCTTTGCCCTTGGAATATTCAGCAAATCACAAAAGTGATTTTTGTTGACTGAGGGTCGATGAATCCGTGTTCGCTGAAAAGACATTTTGATGAACTAATATAGACCCCATTCTGTATACATTTTTATCAGTCAGATGTTTATAAAACATTCTTAAATACTGTGTATGGTGCATGACTTCCAGTTTATTACCCTTATCAGCTGGCTTAAATACCAATTCTCTCTGGTTGCTCAAACCCTGCAGAGCTTTCCATTCTAACTTGGTTAAATTAAATTGGACTTCATACATATAACTGGACCTCATGTATACTACGTTTGAACTAATAAAACTTAGACTCAGCTGCATAATTTAACATAGCAGAGAATTGATGAATCCCTTCATGGTGAAAGGGAGGCAAAAGAGTACTTTTATGTGCTATATCTTGTGTGTTCAAAGGACAGTATGCATTCACTTCAAAATCTGAATCACAGGAATAAAAACTCACATCATCACTACCTAATTCCTTAAAGAAATCCTGACTACTATCAATATCAACATTCTTATTAACAGACAATTCAAAATTATACATCAAGTACAACTTCCTAATCAGTTTAAAAATCCCACATTTCAGCAAATATAACCTTGGTAAAACAGCAGATACAAACTTTAAACCGCTGTTAAGAACATCAATTTCTTCATTTGTATACTTGCAGCCTGACAAATTAATAACATAACTTGGATACATTTTATCATAAATGCCCACAGCCGCATGAAGCAAATTAATGCTGTTTACCTCTTTTTGGTTGTTGCTGAAATTGTCCTTTCCTGTGAACAGATGCGCCCTGTTCATTACTAACTCTGTTCCACTTTCTTCGCTTTTTGTTATTCGTTGTTCTTCTCTCAGCATTATTGTCACCACGAAAAGTTTGTTGCAAATTCAGAGGATGTTGGACTGGAGGGAGGGCTGGAAAAGCAGAAGTTTCTTCATTTTCCCATTCAGTTGAAGTCACAGTGCCTTCTACAGATGCAAATAAGACACCATGATGCCTTCTTACTTCCTCCTTATGAAATCTCGTGTTGTTTCGGTGTTTCTAAATATTCAATCTCCGGAGAATCCTCATAATCTCATAAATCATGTTTCAGTTTGTTCTTTTTCCTTTCAACCAGTTCTTTCTCAAAATTGCTCAATTTCTCATTAATGTCAGTAAAATAAATTTGTAATCTCACAACCCCTAGATTAGATGAGATATTAGAAGTAGCTGAGATTTCATCTTTTAATTTTTATTGTTTTAGTAAGTCCCTCTCCACCAAAATAGTGGCCCATTCCACTGAGCATCGGTGAGCAATACCCACCCACCTTGCTTAAAATCTCATCTTCATTAGTGGTATCAAAGAGCATAGAAAGACTTTTAAATGTCCTCAGTCCTCTAGGGGTAAAGTCTAATTCCAAATACCTCTGTAAACTTTATACATTAAAATAAACTGATGTTTCTTTATGTCAGATTTTCTAATTTATCTAACCGTACCTATATCTCTGGAGAAGGTGCAGAAGTGAGACATTGCCCCACAGACAAAAATGGATTCACCAGTCTTTTCCTTCTTTCTTCCTCAATTTTTTTCAAAAACCTTTGGCAGCCTTCATTACTATTACACCAACACCTTCACGAGTAGCCATTCCTTCTCCAGTATGTACAACAAAACTTACCATGGATCTCTGAGTAGAATCCAAAACAATTTCAATCGGCATGGAAGGTGCAGACAGAATCACTGTCCATAGGAAAGTTTCCAGCAGCAACAACAGCAAACACAGTAGAACAAAACACAAACCACCAGGCCAGGTATCCGAGATTTATTCCAGAAAAATCTCTAGCACTTTGGCTCACAGCCTTCAAGGAGTAAAACAGTGCATAAAAAACTGCACCATGTATATATATACATATATATATATATATATATATATGTATATATATATGTATATATATATATATATATATATATATATATATATATGTGTGTGTGTGTGTGTGTATATATATATATATATATATATGTAGGTTTACTATCAAATGGGCAATTGGACTCTGTGCAATTCACAGTAGTCCAAATCAACCCATTTGGTAGAATTGGAAGATCGAATGCAAAAATGTAAAAATGTACAACAGTGAATGCAATACAGCATTCGCTGTTCTCTTTTTGTACATTTTCATGTGGATCGCACTATAGTGGGTATCAGAAAATGTACCCTTTCCCTCAATATAGTGCGATCACAGAGTTTGTATATCTAAGTAGCAGGGTGTGTGGGAGGTGCAGGGGGACTTGCCCCCACTGCAAACACCTTCAGTACTGTGCAACCCACAGTACTTCCATTTGCGGAAGTGTAGTGAATGTTTGAATTATATCAAATTTGTACATTCACCACTTCCTCGTTCAACATTTTTGCTGTCGTTACAGTGGATTTTCATTTTTACAATTAACAGAAATGATAATTCGCTTGCAGTGAAATCGACAAAATGATAGTAAATCATATATATATATATATATATATATATATATATATATATATATGTATATGTGTGTGTGTGTGTGTGTGTGTGTATATATATATATATATATATATCTATGTATATGTATATGTATATGTATATGTATATATATATATATATATATATATATATATATATATATATATATATATATAGGTCTACTTTGAACCACCAAAATTACATTTCTTAGAATTTCACTTACCCAACCTCAATTCTCCGAAACATAATTAAACTCAAAGTACAGACTGCCGAAATCCTTTCCCTGTGAAAGAAACAACTTGACCACCATGATGAACTTTGCCCTTTCTTCAGCGTAGTCCAATCTCTGAGTTGGTATATTTAAGTAGGGGGTGTGGCAGGCAAAGTCCCCCACATGGGGGCATGGGAGTCTAAGCCCCCCACTTTGGTGGGTTTAGTTCTGGTCCATTTAGGTTTTTTTTCTGTGGTGGCCACGTGGTTCCTTTCACAGGGAAAGCATTTTGGCAGTCCATGCTTTCGGTTTAATGATGTTTCAGAGAACTGAGGTTGGCTAAGTGAAATTTGAAGAAATATAATTTTGATGGTTCGAAGTAGACCTGTATATATATATGTATATACCTTTGATTATCACTGAGTATTACTAAAAAAGAGTTTTGCCTGTGTGACGTATTCTATATTGTTTTGTTGGCTGATATAACATAAAAAGATTGGTTTTGGTTTGAGTAGCTTTTAGGGGTGAATCAGTGAGCTTTTTAGCACTTAAGAGTAAGTCTGAGCTATCTAGCCAGGATTCTATGGCTTGGAAAGCCTTATGGGTGTTTTCTTGTAGGGGGGGTTAGTGTTTGGAGTGAGCAGAATTGAACCCTGAGGGGCACCAGCTGTGACTGTGAGGAAATCAGAATAATATTCTTGCCATTTCACAGCTTGCTTTCTAAATAAGTAGCTGTGGAACCAGTTAGTGATGAGGTATTGAGGCCTAGACAGTCTAGTTCCTCAAGGGGTTTCTGGTGTGAGACGGTATCAAATGCATTAGATAGCTCTAGGAAGATTGCTGAGACTAGGTTACCATTGTTTTGGAGTTAATTAACTGTGTTTGTAAAGTTTAAAAGGGCAGTAGTGGTGCTATGATTAGGCCAAAAGCCATGTTAAGTGAAGGAGAGTAGGTTATGGTTGGTGAGGCATTTGGGCAACTGGGTGTGAATACATTTTTCTAATACCTTGGACAGGGGTGGGAGGATAGTTGGTTAGGTTGGAAGAATTTCCACCTTTATGTAAGAGTATGATGTATGGTATTTTCCAGATTTTTGGGGGACATGATTTTCTTTTATGGATCTATTTGTAAATATGGAGCTTGGGAATGCTAGTAGCTTCCGCTGCTATTTTGAGGTACTCTGCTGGTAATTTGTCAGCTGCCAAGGTGGTTGCTTTCATTTTAAGTAGGTATTTGTTATTGTTGAGGTGGGTACACTATCAAGTTTAAAGAGTACTTTGTTGTTGGTTGTTGGTAGGGTGATGTAAAATAGTGAGGTGTGAGGTGGAGTTTTGTTTGGTTAGTAATAAGACAGAATTTACAAAATGAGTGTTGAATAGAGTTTCAGTATTACCTGGTCATTCAGAGGTCGTGGTGGGTTGAGGGGTAGAGGGTTTCCTGGGAGCTGAGCAGTGACTTTAAGGACTGCCAAAACAGTTTGGGGTTATTTTGGTGGGTATTTTGCAGGTTCATAGATTCATAGGTGTGTACTAGGCTAATGGTCCTGGAGCTTTTACAAGCCTAGCCCAAAGAAATAGCCCTGGCGTTGTGCCACCCAATGGTAGTTCACAGTGCGTCTATCCAGTAGGGCAACTAGAGTGATCCCTGGGGTGAACTTTCTGTTACGCATCCAATTGTTGAGATTTCTCTTGAAGAGGGCCAGTGAGGTGCTCTACTTGACATGAATGGGAAGCTTATTCCAGAGTATGGGCAGTCTCTGGGTGATGAACCTGTCCCTCCAGCATGTTCTGCTGATTGTGGTAATGAGGTTGTGATCTCTGGAGAGTTCTGGAGATGTTTGTAAAATACTTTTTCTTGTCACTAAGGATTTGTTTTTTGTGAGATTTCTGAGATATCTATAACCCTGTAGTATTAATTGAGTTTTATTTTTTTGTATATGTTTTCCAGGCCTGGTCTCTATTTAACAGCGGTTGCTTAGTAGTCTTTGCTAGCTAGGTTGCTGGAATGGATTTTACTCTTTTGTTTCTGAGTGGGTCCTGCTTATTTAGGATGGTTAAGAAAATATTATTAAAAATGAGTAGCTGCTTCATCCAAACCGGCCTTAAGCAAGTCTATCAAACCAATTACGGGCACACCTGTGCAGGGGTGACCCAGGTAGATGTCACCTTAATTATGTAGAGAAATGTGTAAGACATACAACTCAATGTGAGCTTGCAAGGCATACCTCCTCACCCTTCCCCACAAATTGACTGAATTCTACATTATATTTATAGTATGACAGTTTTTTTCTGATATCTGCAGGGAATATTATTGCTGTTCTATTGAACTACGGTTGTCAAGTTGTTTACTGATGCAACTATAGCAGTACAACACACTGAATACGGCATTTACTGGTTCCTGCCAGAAACAAATTGCTCTAAATAATTAAAGTGATAAGCTAGCTGGATCACCCCTGCACAGGTGTGCGTTTGCCCATAATTGGTTTGGCAGACTGGCTTAAGGCCAGGTTGAATGCAAAGAAATGTCTGCCTGCTTGGAGGTCTACCAAGTCTGGAAGACATAACACTGGATGCATTATACCCAGAAGAGCTTCAGGTTTGAGGAACATGACAAGTGAATTTGCCTTGGTGGCTCATATTGCCTTACTGTACTATGTAAGTGTCCATAGGGACTGTCCAGTAAACAGTAGAGTAGATGGCTGGATATAGCAAATCTTTTGGCAAAAATCCAGTCTATTGCAAGACATATGACTCAACCTCTTACTATTATCAGGTGCAGTGCTAAAAATATTCAGGTACAAATCATCACAATCATATTTCAAGTGACTGATATCATATGTATACATTGTTCTATGTCAAAGTATTGGACAGCCAAATTGTCGAAACCCATATGGTCAAAAATTCAGTCAGCCAAACCATTCTGACAGAGATCGCAACACAGTAGGCATTAGGGAATTTGCCTTTTCCCCACTGTAGTGCAGTCTCAGACTTGCTGTATATAATTAGCAGGGTGTGGGTGGTGCAAGCATTGTTTGTGTTGTGTGGAGGTGTTGTTTGGGTTTATGTTGTTTGTTGAAGGACTGAATTTTTGACCATATGGCCTCAACCATAAGGATTTCGATAGTTTGGCCATTCAGTGCTTTGACATAGATCCTTATATACAGCATGTCTCCTCCCCCTTATCCACATACTGAAAAAACAACTAGAACATATCTGCTACCAGACATACATAAACAGAATATGTCTTTATACTCTGCCAAAAGATAGCCATATACAGCTGATATTTCATTGCAAGGAAAATGAAAAAAAAATATTACAATAATGTTTTCCACTTTGTTTTAGACAGTGCACTGCTCCTGACAAGCTTAGTGGCCCCCTATGCACCCCTCTGAAGTTTGTGAGGAAAGTTAAAGAAATGATGACCTTACCATCTCCAGCCAAATACAAAATAGTAGCTTCTGAGATTTGGAAAGAAAGTTAATGAAATTACATCATCCCCACCTCCCCACACAAGGTGCATTAACCTTCTGTGTATGCCTCTGAGTAGGGTTAATTTTAGATTAGGAGCGATTTGTGGCAGACGCCTCTACTAAGCATATGTCAAAATCCATTTAGACAACCTTGGAGTGTGGGAACCACCAGCTGATGAATTTTATCCCTTTCAAACATGACTGTAAACTTGAGCAGGTGTCAGGAGGATAAGTTATTTCTTCCTGATAGCCCCCAGGATGCAGATATAGCCAAGTCTATGTACAATTCAGATGTCGGATTATAATAAAAGAAGATAACCATCCTGCAACTGCAAAGCATTTCATTTTTGTTTCAAGCAACCAGATGCCGCACGGTAAAATATTCCAAGTTGATTCATGTAAATCACACTAATACAACAAAGCCAGAATAATAAGGAAACATCAGGCAGCTAATCATTTTCACCCACAGACACCTCCAGAAATGATATTGTCTCTGTCTATGCATATCGCATAACATTAATTAATCCATCATATTTCTCACAAGTGCACACTAGTCCTGCAAAGCTAAATTGTAAGTGCTTAAAACTGAGTAAACAACAAGAATGTCAAGTTATTTTCATCCAGCAAACCAACCTCATATTAGAACAGAATCAGAAACAAATTCCAAAATAATCCGAGACACTTTTTAAAATATTAGTGCTATTAACATAAGAGTTCTGAAAATAAGAGAATGTGAAATAACATGTATTTTCTGAAGCAACAGAAGTGTATAACATGAACTATTGTCATTATTTATTAAATTTAATCCACCACATTTTCTACCAAAATTCAGGGACAGTTGTGAGGTATGCCCAACCCCCAACGAGCAGTTGCATCCATAAGGTCTGAAGGTTCACCTTTGCTAGCTCAGTCCACACAAACAAATTGCTGCACATTGCAGTATTCCACACCATTCCACAAAAATCACAAATCAATAAATATTGCCATACAATGTTTAGGAGATGACTGTCAGCATCACAAAATAAATAAATTAATAGATAATTAAATAATAACAACACTTACCTCACTGCTTCTGTCTCTTACCATTCCTCTCAACTGTCTAGAATTCATCAAACAAAATGTCCCTCCTAATTCCCTAAACATCTAACATCCAAGAAGAAAAGACATACTTTAGAGATGCTAGATTTCTCATTTTTAATAATGTTTTGTAGTAGTTTAATCATAAAATTGCATTATATTAATGCTAACCCCTCCAGTCAGTGAGGGCGGCTTTGTACCTACAATCTGAGCATTGTGAGGTTTCTGTGACTACCTTGCAACGTAAGTCAATGTAACATGCTACATTGACTTGAATGGTCAAGTTAAGTGAAGCACCTCCCCCTGTGAGGGGTGGGCACATTCTTTTTGAAGCAGGGTACTGTATGTTATTTACTTATTTACTTGTATGTTTGTTTATTTTTTACAGAAACAAACCTTCCATCGCTCTAAAAAAATAAATAAAACAATCTGAAAGAACGCCTTTCTAAAATTGGAGCCCCAGACGGTTGCTTAGCTGGCCTATGAGTAATTCCGGCCTTGCTTCCAGATAACTGAGACTTCACCTTCAAAAATGGACCTGATTATGAGTCTGGCTATAGGGGTTAATATAAATTTAGCTACTAAATGATTAGTCTAGAGGACAGACCAGATAAAGAGAGGAACTTTGGTAACACTTTCTTCTTAGAAGCCTGCAGACTCCTGCAGAGATCCTGTTCTTCAGCTTTGTGTAGGAACAACAGAGCTAAGCACACTACCCATCTATCCATCATTCATTTTCACATTCGGTTATGATTTTCAAGAATGAGTAATCTCCAGTCAGTTGATGATCAGTATGATAAGGGTGGGCTTCTGACAAATCATTAGCATACATGTCGGGGTCATGAAAGAGGGTATTGGTGCTACCCCAGCACCATTAAGAGTTTTGTAGGAAGCTGCTCTGTAACTCCTGGAAGTAACTGTCCTTGACTTTCAGTGCTGTTACTTAGCAGTGATTTTGTAACTCTTTCCTCCAGTTTAGCATTGCAATTGTTGCATGCTAAGTTTATTGATAAAATCAAGATATATGCTCATGGTTCAAACAAATGTCCATATCCCTAAAACCATAAGTGTTACAAAAGAAGTGTAAATGACATAGTGTTCAGTCCACTCTAATGATTACAATGGCCACATTCATTAAATTCAAAGTCTTAAGCTGGATTCATGAGTCATAATAAAAACAGTAACCACTAATTGTGTAATAAAGTCACACCAGTGACGCCAGTCACAAAGACATGCGTCTGGAGCATTTCTCCTTAGGCCGCTGCTGAAAATTGGCTTTGTTCCAAGTTGGACTTTCCCGGCAAACAAATGTTAAATAAAATAAATAAATAATATTTTGTAAGGAACTTACAATATCTCAACATCCCATTAAGCTACACAGATATTGTCAGCAGACTTCTATTTATTTGGCTATCAGCTTTCATGTGAGGTTAGCAGCTCTGTCTGTATCAGATGGTGCTGATATATTTTGAGAAATATCAACTTAAGGTAATAAAAAATAGTATATCAATTTAGCTAAACTGGACAGAGGTCAAAAATCAACATAGTTGCATTGCCCATCATATAAACAAGCTTTAATAAGAAATCCTACAACAGCTTGTAGGTGACATAGTTTTGGAATTATTACTATAAACATGAGCAAGCAATATTATACACCTAGAGATGTCACAGGTAGGTTCTAAAAGAGAGACCAGGTGGTATCACTGGGGTTTAATATATTAGTTATATGTAATATCTGCAATAATTTGGTATCTTGCCTTGCGTACAGTTTGTCAAACCACCATTCTTTCTTTGCAATGCATCATTTATTTCTGAGCAAAAAAATGAGAAGCACTGACTTTTGATGACATGTACTGTTATTAGAGTAGTAGAGCTAACACCAGTACAGGAGAAGAACAAAATAGGGAAAAAAATTAATTCATCTGTGCAGGGCATTAGAACAAATGGGAAACAGAATTTTGAACAAAAAGGCAGTATATTCCAGATTCATGTGAAATGGAAAAAAACAGTCTTACATACTCAAGTCAGAAAGACATTATAAAGTCTTAGAATCACAAAGCCTCTAAGGAAGTCCAGATTTGATAAGAATAAAAGTAAGCGGCAAGTCTTCATTTAAAGGTAGTTTGTAGAAAACAGGGCAGCAAAGCTGAGACAGATAAGAAACTGGAATAAAACTAGTGATGAGAAAGGGCAGAAGAATACAGGAACTTTTTCAGTATCATTCAACAAGGAGTAGGTAAGCTGGTCACATTAGAAAGGTGAATAGGAATAAAAAGTGGACATGTGAATGAGTAGGACCCTGGTGAATACCTTCTCAGAGCCAATGCAATGCAATAATACACTTGTAAAGTGGGGCCAGCTCCATGAAAAACAGTAGTTAGCAAGAATTTGTTTTTTAGTAACAGAAGTCATTGATATTGGCATCCAGATTTTCTCCACACAGTAATGTTAGAGATGCTAAAAGTAAGTTTGGTCAACTTATATGATTCCTTGCATTCGGTTAGCCATTATAAAAAAAATAAATAATACAGTTAAACTGAAATACAATAATTTTAAAGGCAGAAGGGCTATCTAGTAAGTAGCAGTCAAAGAGAACTCAGATCCATCGATGTTCTTATATACTAATTTCATTTAACAATATTAATTTCCAAAAATGAATTTTAAGATTTGTAACATTTCAACATGCACTGCCTTTTCATCAGGGGCTGGCTATTAGCACTACACATATCTGTTCAACTGACATAAAATGGATGAACTTCTGACATACAAAAGTCTATTCTAAACAAGTAAATGTGTCACATACATTGAAGTGTTTGCATCACACACACACGTACACATAAATCCATGCATAAAGCATTACTAAGGAAAATAACCCCATCTTGCTTCAGTAGTAGTTTATGTAATCTTTACTTCATTTTTTAAGCTGTTCATAACAGTTCCTTTATTTCTTGGATACCATTTGCAGCAAGCTCATAAATTAATTTAATAACGTGCCCACTTTTTATGAACATATTATGTAATTTGGACCATTTGCTGTGACCATGGCAGATCAAGCATGTTTTATCAGCCTGTCAGGCTGGAGGATCTACATTTTTATGAATATATTTGTATTTGTTAACCAGGGAAATCACTGAACTTTCTACTGACTCATCTTTGGACTACTACCTGGTTAAGTGACTTGTTCAGAGTCTCAGAGTAGGAAAATGGAGGATGAATGAATCAAATCCTGTACTACAAGAAACAGTCAACAGCTTATATCTGAAATTATTTGTGTTAAGTCCTACACATCTTCTGTACCACCTCCCATTTCATAAATGAAAATTACACTTCTTCTGAACCATCTAAACCCAGGAGATACTCCCTATTAATTAACCATGGTATGAAATTCCTGAAATAACAGCATTTTACAATGTATTTGTCACCTATACACAGAACGTATTCTTCAGTATGACATTTACATGCCATAAAGAAAAGAACACGCAAGAATATAAAAATACCACTGGGTTTTTTTGAGAAAGGGAGCTATAGTAATATAGATAACTGTATTATTGTGTCAGTTTCAGACATAGCATTTTTGTTTATAGTAATTATTGTGTCAGATTCAGACATATCTTTTTTATTTATAGTAATATAAGTAACTGTATTATTGTGTCAGTTTCAGACATCGCATTTTTATTTATAGTAATATAGGTAATTGTATTATTGTGTCAGTTTTAGACATAGCATTTTTAGCTATTATTTATTTATTTGACATTTGTTGACCGGGTTAGTCCGAGTGAACTGTTGTCTTTTTTTAGCGGAGTCAATACATATGCAAAGTATAGTACGATATTTAAAAGTTAGTTCGTAGTTAACAATGTCTAATATTGAGGCATAATGCCTAGTGATATAAGTTATAGGTTGACATTTAAACCATGACTTAAAGCACTGTCTATTTTGGTTTTCTTATGTTTTATTTTTCTTTTTGACAGTGCATTTCTGCCATCTAGAGGTCAAAATGCAGGCTACAAAAAGGTCTGCTACAGAAATGGAACTTGCCAACCTTAGCTGGAAATTCCACCAGGGACGACCAATGACACACAAAGTAAGGAAGGTTAGTAACCTACGAGAGGAGATGAGGCACTTTTACAGGTTCACAAAGGAATCAAATATTGTGAGAGTCAATCTGTGTGCAGCTTCGATAAGAAACTTAATTATATAAAAGCAAGATATGCCTCCAGAGCATATATGAAACCGTACAGTGCTGGTTGTTGATCTATTTTGTAATTGTTTTGCAAGGGAATATTAATTTTCATTTTTTTTTTTACCTCTGATTTTCACTGTTTGTTAGAAAAAAAGAGAGAGATTTTAGAAAGGCAAACTCTAACCATTCCAAGAGTAGTTCATAGGTTCATAGATAAGTACTGGACTAGCTGCCCTTGTGAGCCATTTTAAGCCTAGCCAGTTTCCCTTTTTTGTGTTTGAATTAACCTATCTCATTTGGTATTAGACTGGCCTTACCCATCCCATGGTCAATAATGATATATTATCCCAATGAGAACAACTGGGATCTTTCCATAGCTATTTTAGAGGACCCATGCATGGGATAAAGATTTTAGGAGCTCCCTGTCTCTGTTAGTAGTACAGCCAGCAGTCCTGTAGTACCTTTTCTGCTATTCATCCATAGATACAAGTTGTGCTTGAATATAGACAGCGATGAGCTTTGTTTTCATGTTGGAGGAGAGTCTATTCCAGAGCAGTGACATTCTCCTGAGAAATACTTGACCCTACAAACCATTCTGTTGATGTTGCAGAAGAGGTTTACATCCCTGAACTGAGTATTTCTAATGCCATTTGACTTAATGATGTGTAGTAGGTCCATCCTTGTTGGATCAGAGAATGCCTTGCATGCCTAACACAGGTCACCTCTTAGCAGTCTGCAGGATACCAAGTATAGTCACAGGGCTTTGAGGCGGTACATGTAGGACATATTGTTTAAGTCTTGTATCCTTTTAATAACATATCTCTGTGGATGTGACTGGAAAGACACATGCCAAAGGGGGTATTATACTCAATGATTGACTTAATGATGGCTGAGTAAAGGGGGACAAAGACATCTCTAGATCTTCACAGTCCCTTTGATTATAAACTGTACAATGTAGAAGGACTTTCTTATGACAGTGGACACATGTTGGTCAACTCTCAGGGGCATATTATCAATGCCATAATTCCCTGGAGTATTTATTTACTTATTTGCCTTTGTTTACCAGGACAGTCTAATTGGGTAATACCCATTTTCTCTAGTGGCCTGCGAAGAAAAGCCCCATTTGCGTACACTGCATTATACTAAATTTCAGTTAAACACAGAGTAGTTGCATTTCTTTTACATTTATACCCAAACAGCAGTTACATTTACACATTTTAAGATTTAACAGAGGTGGAATAGCTGCGGTGGTGGTGCTGCCGTAGCGTTGTCGTCTCACAGTAAGACGTTGTCCTGTTCGATTCTCAGCTAGAGCATCTTCTGTGTGGAGACATGCATGACATGAATGGGCGTACCTTCGTTGAAGGTTGTGCGTCAGGGCTGGCAACTTGGCACGTAAAAATCTGCTGCCTATCATTAGCGGACTGGAGTTCTGCTGTGGCGACCCCTAACCAGGAAAAGCCGAAAGACACAACAACAACAGAGGTGGAAGTTAACAAAGAGAAAGCCCACATGCAGCTTAGTGGATTGTATGGGCAGCAGATATGTATAAAAATTCTATGGTCATTTCAGTGAGAGATTGAGAGAATTCTTTTTAAGGAGAGTATTTGGAGAGTATCATATGGTGAAAATAAAGTCTTAACATTGTGACGAACATGTGCAGTAGACAGTTTCCTAAAGGATATGCTTTTTGACATTTTGTTTCACTCCATGATTCTGGCACCATTATTTGTTTAGGACAAATCTTCCTGCAGGATGGTTCAATCATTTGTGGATTCAATAACTACTCCTAGCTTGCAGTCATCTGCTAACTTAGTCAGTCAGAGCCCTTTGGTGTTGGATTTTACATCAGAAAAGTAGATGCCAGACAGGAGACAACCCAACACCAAACCCTTGGGAACTCTGCTGGAGACTGGTCTCTTTATGGAGGTAGCTTCCCCTGTTTTGAGCTTCTGTGTCCTATCTGTGAGCCCGTTGACAATCCAGCAGGCAACAAAGGAGTTTATTCCCAGTTCATTTAGCTTTTCTGCTATGCCAGACTGGGGGATTATGTCAAAAGCCTTGACCAAGTCAAGGTATGTATCACTTTGCCTTCATCCATTACTTTAGTGACCTTTTTGAAGAAGTCCACCAAGTTGAGTAAGCATGACCTGCTCTAGTTGAATCCAAACTGAGGCAGGTCCAGTGTTTGGAGGTTGCATATGTTCTTATTGATTAGTTCCATTAGTTGCATATCAGGTTGGTCAGACCTACAGGTCTGTAATTGCCTGAATCTGTGGAAGGGCCTCCCTTACACAGGGGAATGACAGTAGCTATTTTCCATTTACTTGGTACAAAACCTGTATAGAAGATGAGGTTGAACAGTGTTGTTAGGGGTGTGGCTAAATTGTGCTTCATGTTATTTAAGATGCTTCCAGGGATATTATCAGGGCTCATCGGTGCAGTATTTTTAGCTTTTGGTAGCACTTTCAGAACTTGATCTTGTGTAACACCTGGAGGCAAAGCAGTTTTGGGTATATCTTGTGGGACAGATGGAGGGAAGAGAAGGATAAAGTTTGATCTGAATTTATCAGCCAGTAGGATAGCTTTATCTTCACTCTCAGTGTAGTTAACATCATTCACAATATTTCAGCGTATTGCAGTGTTGTTCACAGGTTCATAGTGATTACAAGGCTAACAACCTCAGAGGGTCTTTTTAAGCCTAGCCAAGCATCCCAAGGTGACATTCAAACTCTGTACCTTGTGTATGAGGTAAATACATTATCCATAACTACAAACGACCTTGTGATTGCTTTGGTTGGGTGGCTATTTTAGCCTCAAGCTTGCCTTTGGTGGACTTTCTTAAGCTCCACAGTTCCTAGTTTATTTTAATGATGATGAATCTATCACTCTAGGAATTACTTTTGGTAAAAATTCTCTTCCTTTTATTGTAAAGCTTGCTGATACTGTGGTTTCTGCAAGGGGTTTTATTTCAGGGATTTGCCCTGTCCTTGTTCCTACAGCATGCAGCTGCATCTATGCAGCTGTTTACATGATGGTATAGTGTGGTGGTGTATGCTTCTGTATATTCAGTGAAGTCTGGTGTGGATTTGAAGCTTAGCAACATACCACTTAGAAGTAGGTACTTTGTCTTAGAGAAGTTTCTAAAGGTACCTTGGGTGAAAGGGATCTGTAGTTTCAATTTTATTTTGAAGAAAATGGTTTTATGACCAGACCTAACAAGTGATGAAGATATGCAGGAGATAATGCAAGATACTCCCATATTAGTAAGGACAAGATCCAAGATGTTATTCCATCTAGTGGGTATTCTGACTAATTATTCCAGGTCATTAGTAGTGACAAAGTCCAGGAAATACTGTGCTTGTGCATTAGTGGTGGTAAAGGTTTCTCAGTCTACAGTTGGATAGTTTAGATCACCTAGGAAAATGCTAGGAGTCTTAGCATGAAACTGCACTCACTGTAAGCAGTCCTCACCTTGGAAGACGCTAACATCTGTGCAGTCACAGAGACCTGGTTCAAGGCTGTGGAGAGCACCCCAGCCATACCAGGTTACACCTACTACCACACGTTCAGACCACGAATGGAAGGCATGAAAAGTAAAGGAGGCGACCACATGTTCAGACCACGAATAGAAGGCATGAAAAGTAAAGGAGGTGGACCACGCGTTCAGACCACGAATGGAAGGCATGAAAAGCAAAGGAGGCAGACCACACATTCAGACCACAAATGGAAGGCATGAAAAGTAAAGGAGGCAGTACAGAATGATTCCCTGAAGCCACTTCAGGTGCAACTAACTGTTGGTAGGACACCTACTCAAGTCATTGCCAGCTACAGGACCCCCTCCATAAATCAAGACACCCACTGTCCCTACTTGAATCTACTGGAATCCATCAAGATACATCCAAACACCATAGTTCTGGATGATTTTAATTATTCATCCATTGACTAGTTAAATTACTTGTACTCAAACTCACTTGTCCAAAGGTTCCTTGAGTCCATTAACAGTAACGCCCTGGACCAGCTGGTGGACACCCCAACTAAGGGCACCAACATCTTGGATCTGGTGCTTACCAATATGGGTGACCACTGTAGCACCCTCACTGTGGGGTTTTCCCTTGTCAGATCTGACCACAAGCCAGTCTCATTCAAAGTAACTATCTCACCAGATCCCCCTCCCCCAGCAGCAACTAAAATAAAAACTTCTCCAAATCAGATTATATCCTTCTAAGGGATGGTATAAATAGTTTCACTGCACTTCCCCCCAAGATGGAACTGGCAAATATGCTGAGTCCTACACTAATGCTTTTTACAAACACCTGTATAACTCCACTGACATAGCCAAACCTGACAGGACCAAAACAAGCTCTTAATGGAAGAGCAAACTTACCTGGTGGACAACTGCCATTAACAGGTTTTACAATGAGAGAAAGAAATTGTTGTCCAAAAGTAAGAGGGAACGTGCCCTAAACTGGAAGCACTTCCTCCTCAGCTTAAACAAGCAAATAAGGCTTCTTGTGATGTCCTCCAAAGTAAACTACTCATCCAAATTAGCTTCCTCAAATAAGGACAGCCATAAGGCGTTCTTTAGTTACATCTGTATCCTAAAAGGTAAGACCTAGATTTGTGCTGAACTGGTAGTCAATGATACCGCATACACTGAGCCTGTGGATATAGCAAACCTGTTAGCCTACAGGTTCTGTGAAAACTTCAATCCCCTGTCCCCACCACACATACCCCATGAAATTCCTTCCGCATGTCCCCATTTTGTATCTCTAGACAGCAGGTCATAAATGCCCTTCCTAAGGCCAAAAACACAGCATCTATAGGCCCTGATAACTTTCAAGGCTGTGTCCTGCATCTCCCAACCACCAGGGCATGGGCTCCAACAAGAATTAGCAACACCATTGGGTACTATTTTAAGCACTGGCTTCATCCTAGCTGAATGGAAAACAGCCTCCATTATCTCCTTGCACAAAGGTGGTGCTTCCACTGACCCCAGGAACTATAGACCTATTAGCCCGATTAGCCTTATCTGCAAGGCCATGGAGAAAATCAGCATGGACCTTATCAACAAAGATACAGGTAATCTCCAAACACTTGACCCTACTCAGTTTGGATAAACCTGGTGGACTTCTTTGAGACAGTCATCAGGGCATGCTCCCTCTTACTTTTGGACAACAATTTATTTCTCTCATTGTAAAGCCTGTTAATGGCAGTTGTCCACCAGGTAAGTTTGCTCTTCTAATTACACTGGAATGAAAGCGCTTAACTCTGAATTAAAGTTTTTCTTCGTTTTTACCCAAGTTTCATTGGTGTTACTTTGTGGATTAATAATTTTTTTTGTGGATTCATTGTTTGTGCATACAGCCTACCTGGACTTGTCCAAGGCTTTGACACTATTCCCCAATCAGCCACTATTGACAAACTTACCCAGCTAGCTATCAACTCTTATATCATTAGGTGGGTCGCTAACTGTCTGACTGATAGAAACCATAGAGTCAAAAAGGGGAATCCACCTCCAACAGTAGACCTGTAACCAGTGGTGTTCCACAGGGATCAGTCCTGGGGCATCTATTGTTCAGAATCTATTTCTCTGAAGTACAATCAAAAATTAAAGGTCTGTGGCTGACAATGTTTGCTGTGACTGCAAACTGGGGGCGGGAATAGAAACCACAAATGATGTCAACATCCTACAAGAGGGTCTTACACAAACAAATTATTGGTGCCAAAGTCATAGCCTTAAACTCAATGCAAAAAAATGTATTATCATCCCTTTCTGTAAGAGCAATGTTCCCACTAATTACCACATCATCAGACGTACCCTAAGCACACATTCATTGGTGAAAGACTTGGCACACAGGTTGACAGCAACCTTACCTTTGATTACCATGTTTACACAGTGGTAAGAAGGGCATTCTATATTGCTCATCTCATAAGTAAGGGCATTGCCTCCAGAAAAAAAGGGTTATAACCTCCCTGTACTCTTCCCTCATCAGGCTAATAATTGAGAACAGTGCCCCTTTTGGCATGTAACTTTCTAGGAAACTGCAGCAACTGGAGAGACCACAAAAGTTCCTCATAAGGAGAATTTAAGGTCTTCGGCATCTGTCCTATATGGATCAACTGAAATGACTGCCATTTTACTCCATTTCATACAGACTACTGAGAGGCATTCTCTGCCTTGCGTATAAGACAACCTTTGACTCTGCTTTACTGGAAATGCTGCATATCCATAAGTCCAGTAGCCCATGGGTTACTCACTCTAAACATTTTAACCTGGTATGTGTCATTAATAGAACCTGCAGGAGGGACAGATTTGTCTCTCAGAGGTTACTGCACCTGCGGAACAGACTCCCAATTCATGTCAAACAGAGCACCTCTTTGGCCCTCTTCAAGCACAATCTGGACAATTGTGTGGGTAACAATAAATTCACCCCAGAAGTTCCACCTGTGTCTCTCTTGAACAGGGGCAATAGGTGCTGATCGTGGAAACAAGGGCAGAACTTGGCTAGGCTTGTAAGGGCCCTAGGGCTATTAGTCTAGTAACTTCCTAGGATCCTATGATATTAGGTTTAATACTGATTGATTCCAGTACCTGTACATAGGCATTGTGGATTTCTTGGGTCGTACAGGGAGTTCTCTAGCTAGATAATATAAGGTATGTGACTTTTCTCATGATTAAATGGGTATGAAGAAGGTCTAGTGCACATACTGCTTTACCATGACCTTGACATGAATTATTTTTAATGAAGGGTGGGAGGTTGGACTAATGGTTAAGGTGTTTGCCTTACAGACACAAGGTGCAGGGTTTGATGCTCACAAGAGATACTTGGTTAGGCTTAAAATGGCCCACACAGGCAGATAGCCTAGTACTAATCTATGAACCTATAAGACTGAGACATAAGATTGATCATAGGAGGTTACTAGGCTAATGGCCCTGATGCCCTTACAAGCCTAGCCAAGAGTTTATCCACAAAAAAGAACCCTCAGTCAGCACCTGTCACCCCTGTCAATAAGGGACAAAGGTACAACCCCTGGGACAAATTTGTGGTCTTTCATCCACTCATCAAGGTTGCGCTTGAAGAGGGTCAGCGCTGTAGTCTGTTCGAAGTGTATGGGAAGTCTATTCCAGAGATGGGGCACCCTTTTGGAGACAAACCTGTCTCTCCAGCACATTTTGTTAATGTTGCATATTAGATTTAGGCCTTTCAATTGGGTAATGTGTGAGAAGTTAGATTTACAGATATGGAGCATCTCTAGTAAGGTAGGGTCCGAGATTGCCTTGTAGGTGAGACACAGATCACCTCTAAGCAATCTATATGATACCAAGTAGAGTGATAGTGATTTGAGCATGTCCACATAGGACAGGTGTTGGAGGCAATTGATTCACTTTGTGAGGTATTTCTGTGGCCTTTCCAACTGGTGCAGGTGTTTGGAGAGGTACATACCAAACATGGCATTGTACTCAACTTTTGGCCTAATGAGGGAGGAGTACAGAGAGGTAATAGCCTCCATTTTTTTCTGGACACAAACCCTTTACTTATGAAATGAACCAAGTAAAAGGCTTGTCTGACCACTGCTGCTACATGATGGTCGAATGTGAAATTATTGTCAACTTATGTACCCAGGTCTCTTAACACAGGTTGTGTGCTTAGGGGGTTGCCGTTGATATGGTAATCAGTAGGGGCCATGTTTTTACCGAATGGTATGCTAATACATTTTTTTTGCATTTAACTTAAGGTCATGACTCCAGTCATTTGTTGCTGTGAGACCCTATTGTAGTGTGTTAACATCCTCTGGGGAGTCAATGACAGCACCCAACTTACAGTCTTCCACAAACTTGGTCAGCCACAGGCCTTTTGTCTTTATCTGGACCTCTGAGAAGTCAATGCCAAACAGTAGGGATCCCAGGACAGATCCCTGGGGAGCACCTCTGGTGCCAGGTCTGCTTTCAGAGGTGGAGGCATCTATTTTGAGCTTGTGGATCCTATCAGTGAGCCAGTTGGCCACCCACCTGATGAGATAGGGATTTGCAGCAAGATGTGTTAGCTTTTCGATGATGTCCGAGTGGGAGATTGTGTCAAAGGCTTTGACCAAGTCAAGGTAAGGTATATGTAGTGACTTTCCCTCATCCAGGGCCTTGGTGATAGCCTCAAAAAAGCCAACCAGGTTCAATAGACAAGATCTACCCTTATTGAATCCGAACTGGGTGGGGTCAAGTGCTTTGAGATTGCTTATGTCCTTGTTTATGAGGTCCATAATAACATGCTCCATGGCTTTACAGATCAGACTTGTCACGCTAATGGGGCAATAGTTTCCAGGGTCAGTAGTGGCACCACCTTTGAGCAAGGGGGTGACAATGGCAGTTCTCCCCTCTGCTGGAATGAAGCCTGTACTTAGGATGTGGCTGAATAGGGTGCTTAACGGTGAAGCTAGTTTTTGCTGGAAATGGCACAGAATACAGCCTGGGATACTATCAGGTCACATGGAAGCTGAGTTCTTTGCCTTGGTTAGGGCCTTTAACACTTGATCTATGGAGATGTGAGGTGCAGGACAAGTATCAGGGATTTTGAATGGGCCTTTGAAGGGACAGGCAGGGTGAAGTTTGCACTGAAGCTATCTGTTAGCAGGTTGGCTAAGTCAACAGGATCAGTGCAAGTAGTGTTGATAAGAACTAATTCAGAACAAAGCCGGCCTTTGCCATGGAGGTTCTTGATGTAACTGAAGAGGGCTTTGTGGTTATCCTTTGTTTTGGGGGCCAGTTTTGATTCATAATTGGCTTAGGAGGTTTTACTAATGATGTAATTTGCTTGGTGAAGCTAAGGAGGGAGTTTTTCCATTTGGGAGTTTGCGACATTTTACCTTCTGACAGCAGTTTCCTCCTTTTTTTGTAAAGCCTGTTGAGATAGGATGTCCACCAGACAGGTTTGTGTTTCCTTAAGGAGCAGGTTTTTAGTTCCGTTGGGTATGGCTGAGTCCATGCAGTTGTGCAGGTGCTTGTATACTGCATTGGCGTACTGTTCAGCATAGTTGTCTGCATCCTCTGAGGGGGGCAGTGGTGAAAAGCTACTGATACCCTCCCTTAGGAGGTTGTAGTCAGCTTTTATGAAGTTTTTTAGCCTGGTTGTGGCTGGGGGGGGGGGGGGAGTTTGGCAGGATAGAAACTTTGAATGAGACAGACTAATGGTTTGATCTCACCAGGGAATAGCTTACAATGGGGGTGGTGTAGTGGTCACCCATTTTGGTGAGAACCAAGTCCAAAATGTTATCTCCCCAGACAAGCTGATCTAGTGCATTAGAATTGATGAAGTCAAGGAATCATTGGGTGAGTGCATTAGTGCAGGAATAGTTCACCCAGTCTGTGGCGGGGTAGTTGAAGTCACCAAGGATCAGGGTGTTGGGGGTACCTTGATGGAGCCAAGTAGATCCAGGTAGGAGGAGTTCATGGAGGGGGGTCTATAGCTGACTATAACTTGGATGGGTGGCATGCCAATTGTTAGTTGCAACTGGAGTAGTTCTAGCTCATCATGCTGGCAAACCAGTCTGGAGGTGTGCTTGTCTTTTATGAAGATAGAGACTCCACCACCCTTAGTCATCCTGACCTCATTTTTGGGTCGGAATGGGGTATAGCCTGGTAAGGCAGGGGTACCCTCTACAGCCTTGAACCAAGCTTCCACGAATGCAAAGATGATGGGATCTTCCAGTGTGAGGAGTGCCTCCAGTGAGTGCATTTTCAGGTTAAGGCTGCTAGCATTAAGCAGCATGACCTTCAGTTTGTTTTTTAACAGATATTTTATGTTGGAAGATTTGTCTTTGGGACATTGCCTAAATAAAGGCACAATGGGGGAGGCAAGAGCCTTGTTCAGAATCCATAATCTTATGGGTGACAAGTGGAGGCCATCTCTGGCAAAGCATTGAGGTCTGTCAGCCATGTCATCCCAGATAGACAGATACTGGATCCCCTTGGAATGACACCAGACTCTAACCCAATTGTTGAAGTCAATTATTTTTTGTTGGTATTGTGGTATTATTCTTGGTGAAGGTAGGATGCTGCTTAGGGCTGGGGTCATATTTCCCTAGGATACATACTCTCAAAGCTCAAGAATGTCTCTTGTCATATAGTCCAGGGGGCTACGTCTCAGTTCATCCACATCAACATGGAAAATGACAGAGTCATACTTGTACCTGTTGTATAGAGAATGTGTGTGTGATGTAGCAGATTCCAGCACCTGACAGACAACTGACTGTAATCTTCTCCTTGTCGAGCCTGGTGAGGGGGACACTGGTGTGTCTCATAATTGAGTCACCAGTGACTAGTATGTTTGGTTTATTGTTATGCTAAGCTTCTGGTGTCATTCAAAGGGGATCCAGTATCTGTCTGCCTGGGAAGACAAGATCGACAAACCACGATGCTTTGCCAAAGATGGACTGCACCTGTCACCCCTGGGATTCAGATTACTGGCTAAAGCTCTTGCCAGCCCTATAGTGCCTTTTTAGGCAAGCTTCAAAGGACAAAACCACCACCATAACAGATACAAGCATGCAAAATGTGAAGGTAATGCTACTCAATGCTAGAAGTCTAAACCTCAAAATGCACTCTCTCGAGGCACTCTTAAAAATGGAGAACATCGATATGTGTGCAGTAACTGAGACCTGGTTCAAGGCTCCAGAGAGCACCCCTGCAATACCAGGGTAAAACTCTTACCACACTTTTTGGCCACCAAACCAAGACTGAAACACTAAAGGTGGAGGAGTGCCCATATTCACCAAGGATATTCACACCTCCAGGCTATTTGCCCAACACAATGCATCTGTAATTCTCCAGGTGCAGCTAACACTAGGTAAGACTGCAATCCAAATTGTAGCTTGCTACAGATCACCCACCATGCCCCAGAATTCTCACTACACCTTTCTAAACATACTGGAAAATATTAAGATACAACCAAACACCCTAATACTGGGTGATTTCAACTACCCTGACATTAATTGGGAAAACTACTTGGGTACCAACATCTTTTCCCAATGGTTCTTGGAATTCATAAATTCCAGTGCCCTGGATCAACTAATCCATTGTCCCACCAGGGGCTCCAATATCCCAGACCTGGTCATTACCAACATGGGAGAAAAATGCTCCACACCAGTGGTCATCCCCTCATTGGTCAGGTCTGACCATAAGCAAATCACACTTGGCATCCACATCCCACCCCCACCCCCCAGTAAGGAAACCTCCGTAAAAAACTTCTCCAAAGCCAACTTCATGCTACTCAAGTCAGAAGTGACAAACTTCATGACACCCATGCAGACGGGATCTGAAAGTTCGACTGCTGAATCCTACACTAAGGCACTGTATGAGCATATCCACTCATGCATGAATCGTGCCATCCCAAATAGAACCAAGACACTCTCCTCCAAAAAAAAGAAGCCAATCTGTTGGTCCCCTGTCATAAACAAACTCTACAACAGAAAGAAGAAACTTGCAGAAAAGAGAAAAATCCCAGGATGCAAAAAACTCCCTTACCAGCTTCAGTAAGAAGCTGAGATCCCTCATAAAATCTTCCAGAGCTAGTTACAAAAATAAAATCACCAAAGAGTCCATAGACAACCACAAGGCATTCTATAGTTATGTCAAGAATCTAAATGGCAATGCTCAGATCTGCTCTGATACAACAGAATGGCATTAAATATACTGATCCCAAGGATATTGTCAATATTCTGGCAGATCGATTTAGTGCCAACTTCACCCCCCTCTCACCCTCTAAAGGGCCCATCTCAATACCAAAAGATTGACAAATTCCAGTAAGCACGACCACACATGTAGAAATGCACTCTCCAAAGCTAAGAATACAGCATCCATGGGACCAGATGACATCCCGCGCTGTGTACTACATGAACTACAAAATGAACTGGCACCTCACCTAAGTGTCATGTTTAATCATAGCCTCACCTCAGGATTTGTGCCCACTCAGAGGCGCACAGCTACAGTTATCCCACTCCACAAGTGGGGATCCACCTTGGATCCCGAGAACTACCGTCCCATCAGTCTGACAAGCCTCATCTGCAAGGGCATGGAACACATTATCATGGAATTTATAAACAAAGACAGTGGCAACCTTCAAATACTGGACCCCACCCAGTTTGGGTTTCTGAAGGGACGATCATGTCTCCTGAACCTGATCGACTTCTTTGAATCAGTCTCCAGAGCTGTGGACAAGGGTAAGTTGGTACACACAGCCTATTTGGACCTCACCAAGGCCTTCAACACCATCCCTCGCTCTGGAATCATAGATAAACTTACTAAGCTGGATATAAATCCCTACATCACTCGATGGGTTGCCAATTGGCATACTGACAGAACCCAGACTGTAAAAGTAGCCGACTCCAAATCCAGCTCCAAACAACTGACAAGTGGAGTACCTCAGGGTTCAGTCCTGGGACCGCTCTTGTTTGGCATCTACTTCTCTGAAGTACAGGCCAACATTAAGGGACTCTGGCTAACAAAGTTCGCAGATGACTGCAAACTGGGAGCCATTATTGAATCTCCAAATTATGTGGATATTCTACAAAACGCCCTTACAGAAACAGATGCTTGGTAGCAGAGCCATGGGCTCAAGCTTAATGCCAAGAAATGTATAGTTATCCCCTTTGGGAAAAAACATGTACCCATGAATTACCACATAGGTGGCAGTACACTAAATACCGAAAGTGTGATGAGAGACTTAGGGACACAGTTGGACAGTGGTCTCACCTTCGATAACCACATCGCCACAACACTCAGGAAATCCTTCTATGTGGCACACCTCATCACTAAGGGCTTTTCATCCAGAAAAAAGAAGGTCATTGTCCCACTGTACTCATCCCTCATTAGACCCATTATAGAGTACAAGGCCCCATTTGGTATGTACCTCACAAGACATCTGCAACATCTGGAAAGGTCGCAGAAATACCTCACTAAAAGAATCACAGGCCTAAAGCAGATGCCCTATGCTGACCTTCTAAAAAAACTTCAGCTATACTCTGTGGCATATTGTCTATTCAGATGTGATCTCTGCTTAACATACAAGGCCATCTCAAACCCTGAGCTGTTGGACATGCTCTACTTAAAGAAATCCCAATCCCTCAGAGCCACACGCTCCAGGGATCTAAACCTTGTCATCACAATGAACAAAACATGCTGGAGTGATAGGTTCCTGTCTCAGAGACTCCCCATACTCTGGAATAGACTGCCCATACATGTCAAGCAGAGCGCCTCCTTGGCCCTCTTCAAAAGGAACCTTGACGATTGGATGGGAGATAGGAAATTCACCCCGGGGGATCATGTCAGTCGCCCTGCTAGACAGGGGCCCAGGGAATAAATATTGTGGCAAGAAATATCCAGGGAATTGTTATGGCTAGGCTTGTATAGGCCCTAGGGCTGATAGTCTAGTACCAACCTATGAACATATGCCTTATGGGCTGTGTCGGTTTATTGTTAAGCCTTATGGGCTGTGTTTGTGAGACACTGGTGTGCTGTCTGCTGTCTGTGATGTGTTTGGAGTTGTGTGTAATAGTTGTGAGTGTGTTTTGGAGGTCTCTGCTCTTTAGGTAAGTTTTTACTGAGGACCTCTGCATAGGTGGGTGTGTGGTGTGCTTGGCTATGTGATATGGTCACCACCTTTTTCTCTTCAGCAGAGGTTGATCTAGAAATGTGGAAGGTATAGCCATGCACAGCTGGAGAATTCTCTGCCATTTTAAATTGAGTCTTATTCACTACATAGAAATTTATGTCCTGCAGGGTGATGAGGGCTTATAGGGAATAGTGTTTCTTGTTTAGGCTCCTAGTACTGATCAGTAGCACTTTCATATTTCCCTTTGCTTGCTTCAGTATGTTGGTAGATATATTAGGTTGTTGTTGCCTAAAAAAGGCGCTATGGGGGATGGGCAATATGTTTGCCAATGACTGAATCCCTGATGAAGCAGAATGTTATATTGATCGTATCCTCCTAGGCTGACAAATATTGGACCACCTTCGAATGACACCAAAGACTTAGTCAATTATTGTAGTGAATTATTGTTTGCTCATACTGTGGCATCATCCTTGGAGAAGGCAGAATGTTGCTCAGCATTAGGTTCATACCTGCCTTGAACACAGTCTGAGAGCTCCATGATGTCTATCTTCATACAGTCAGGGAAGGTATATCTCAAGGCATTCATACCCACAAGTACTACGACTATGTTCAAGGACTTAATGTGATCTCACACATCTTTTTATTCAAGACTCTAAGAAGCGTGGAAAGACCTGGACTGTGAGAAATTACCTTTTCATCAAAAAGATAAAAAAAGCTTTTGATTCAATTCTACTTGAATATTTCAGCACAATTATAGTGGACTATGTGGAGATACTGTTTTGTGCATTTCTATGCATTTTTCCATGTTTCAGACAAAAACGCTACCTGTTTGCATTTTTTAACTTGTTATTGAAACTTAGTAATGTATCTTCATTTGCAGTTGTTGTATAATTGTGAATTACTGGTAGAAAAACATCATTTATACATCATACTGCATTTCTGTTTCCATAAGTAAAATTACTTGTGAAAGTTAGCTGTTTGTATTTTGAACTTGGTCCGAGACCTTAGATTTTTAGTTTCATCCACATACCGCATTTGTGTGAGAATTGTGAACTGCAGGATATGAAATGCTTTTAGTAATTTATTACTGTATTTTTCTATAAGCAGTATTACTGGTAAATCTCTGAGTAGTATGGTGCCTTTGACTGTAGCTTACATTACAATAGTGACAGTACTGTAATTTTGGCTGCAGGCTTTGTGTGGGAAGAAAAAAAATTTGCACTGAGCTATACTCAGGACATTACTGCTGTTGGACTTGGTCTGCAGTAGGCTGTCTGCACAACAGCTTTTTCCTCCAAAATCTACAAAACCTTATAAATACAAGTCTAAGGCTCAAATAACCTACACCAAGCATAAATAAACACACCCTGAGCTACAATATACACCTGTGCAAATAACTAGTCATTTTCTCATGACTTAGTAGTAAGTCAACCAAAGCAATATCTTAACAAACCAAACTCGAAGCAGTTAAATCCACTACTGATTCCCTAAGTTATTCCTGCCAAAACCATCAACCAGCATTTCCCCACAACTTATGAAGCCAGCCTGACTGAGATGGGTATGCTGAAACAGTGTAAGAATTGTCTCATGCTGTCTGACAATCTCAAACAGCATATATATACATATATATATATATATATATATATATATATATATATATATATATATATATATATCTATATCTATATCTATATATATATATATATATATATATAAATATATAGGTGACAATCAGAAGGTCGAAGTGGGTTTGGTCGAACCCACTTCAGTCTAAGTCTGGAGGCTACACGCCAATAATATCGAACCTGACATTGTTGAAGTATGAATGTCACCCCCATCTCGAACCATGTTAAAGCCCATTCCAAGGTTTACGGTGAGTCATATTGCGACATTGTCGGTTTTGCGGAAAGGGGTCACTGATCCCATCATTCCATGGGGTCAGGTTCGACCTTCTGATGGCAAACCTATATATATATATATATATATATATATATATATATGGATCCATATGAGTTTGTCGACAGTTCATAAGAACGACACTCACTTCGACACGACATCATCGACCGTTCATATTATCGACATGTCAGGTATGCGATCTTCCCCCTTGCAGGACCCATGTTAGCACTTGTTTCTGTGTTGACACAGTTAGGGTGTTATGTGACTCTGTACAATTTACCTTAACACAGAAACAAGTGCTAACATGGGTCCTGCAAGGGGGAAGATTGCATACCTGACATGTCGATAATATGAATGGTCGATGATGTCGTGTCGAAGAAGTGACATATGGATCCATATATATATATATATATATATATATATATATATATATATATATATATATATATATATATATATAAGAAATGTCATTGGATGCAAAAATCTCATACACAGTAAACTCAGACTCCTAAATCATCAGTACACTACAGATAGCAGCTCAGCAAGGCACTCACAATGTATGCAATCTGTCAATTGCTAAGGTTCTACAGATTAACTTGCCTAAACCTCAAAAACCTCCAAAATGCAACACAGACACAAAGAGCACGTAGTAAGTTAAGCATAACACCTCACATATCACATATCACAAAGAGTCCCAAAGTCACAGATGTTGAGCCCATAAGGCATTTCTCTACCCAGCTAAATATTCTAGTTATAGGTCACTCCATTATAAGAAATACAGATGCACCACTTACCAGACCGAACAAGGAAAGAGTGATAGTTAATCCTTTGTCTGGTCTCAGGATCCAACAGATCACACATACCCTCAAGGCCTTGAACAACAAGTACTGGTATGACCTTGCCATAGTACATGTGGGTATCATTGACTTGAGATATATCTGTCAGCTATAAATTCATACAGACTGTAGACAGCACATCCCAGAGCTTATGTGAAACCATAAAGTGTTGATTTGTGATATATTGTGCAACTGCTTAGTAACAGAAGATTTATTCTGATTTATATTTTAACTCTGATTTTTTACAGTTATAACAAAGTGTGACTGCAAGCAGTGGTAAATGTCACTCAGCATTTTAGTGTGACTAGCACAATTGGGACACTAGGTCAAAGTGATAACTTTATGAATTACTCCCCCATGTATAAGGTTAGTTCGGTGTACTTTATTTACTATTTACTTGCATAATGATTGTTATTTCCTCATGCAATTTGACTTAATTACTAATTGTTTTCATTTTTTTTAATTCTTTGATCACTGATTTTGATTATTCATTTCTTTTAAAATTATTTAATCATTTGTATTTGAGAATAGATTATTTCCCCTCCTCTCTCTGTCTATGCACATGTCCCAATACAACACTTTTCAAAACTGACTCCATCCACTATAACCCATACTCTATTCCATCACTACACTTGCATTCTTTACCATCTCTCACCTACTATATGAACTTCTCTACCTTGCTAAAATCCCACTGCTCATTCCTACAAACCTCCATCAGTTAATAATCATACAACTGATATTCTATTAGTGTAATCTTAGTAACTTTATTAATGGAATTGTACAATGTAAATATGTACTGTGTATGTAAATAAACTGTACTTTTGTGTATTGTGACTGTATATGCCCTGTACTATATGTTATTTCATGTATGTACTGTTTAATCGGTGATATTGTAGTTGAGGGCCTCACCAGATGCGCAGTAGCAAGCCCCACCTAAAACCCACCCCCTTGATATGTCATTCATGAATATGCATTCCCTCCGAATGTACAACCGAAGAAAAAGTGCACTGACATTGTAATATGACAGTAAATATAACCGTAAACTGTTTACCAACATTTCCCTATAGGTCCTTTCTGACTCAGTTACACAGCAATCTTTTTCACTATTTCTAGCATGTCGAAGGGTCAGTTGCTGGCGTCCTCTCCTGTTCAGCTGGTGAATCTGGGAATCTTGAGGCAATGTTACAATTGCCTCATTTACACACACAACCCTCTCCTCCTCCCAACAAATACAAATATATGCGAGAGATGCAACTATATAGCCAAACTGGAGGCTGAGCTCTCTCAATTCAGTACTGGCAAGACCAGTCAGGAGGAGAAGGTAACCACGCACACAACAAACCCAGTCTCACATAGAACTATCACAACTGCAAACCAAACACATAAACACACAAAAACATACTCAGAGGCGCTGATTAAAAATCCACCAAAACAACAGAGGCCTCCAAAGCAGACACCCAAGCAACCACCACCTAAAGACATAGCACATGCAACACATAGTTCACAAAGTCAGTGTGCTAAACAGTCACAGCCCTTAAGGCCAAACAACATGCCAGACACACTTGTAATAGGTGACTCCATAGTCAGACACACTGACGTCCTGCTCACCAGACTGAACAAGGAAAAGGTCAAGGTAAGCTGCCTGTCGGGAGCTAGAATCCGCCACATAACACAAGCACTCAGGTCACTCCACAGCAAGTACAAATATGACTCAGTCATTGTAAATGCCAGTGTGAACTACCTGAGACGTACCTCCCTGGACTACATGAAAAGAGACATAGAGGAGCTCTCTGATTATGTAGCCCAGGCCAGTATGACCCTGACCCTGAGCAGCATCTTACCCTCACCAAGAATGATGCCACAGTACAAAGACAAAATGATCAGTTTTAACAATTGGCTTAATTACTGGTGTCATTCTAAGGGGATCCAATGTCTGTCTGCTTGGGATGACATGCTTGACAAGCCACGCTGCTTCACAAGGGATGACTTGCACCTGTCACCCCTGGGCTTCCGGATATTGGCCAAGGCTCTTGCCACCCCCATAGTGCCTTTTTTAGGCAAGGCTCAAATGACAAACCTACCTCCCTAGAAAACACAAGTGGAAAAAAACTAAGGGTAATGCTGCTCAATGCCAGAAGTCTAAACCTCAAGATGCATGCCCTCGAAGCCCTCCTCAGTATGGAGAACATCGATGTCTGTGCAGTGACTGAAACCTGGTTCAAGGCTCCTGAGAGCACCCCAGCACTATCAGGTTTTACCTCATATCATGCTTTCCGGCCCCAAAACTTGGACCGAACCACAAAAGGAGGGGGAGTACCCATTTTCATCAAAGATACCCACACCTCCAGGTTAGTGGCAACGCATGAAGCATTGGAGACCATCCAGGTGCAACTAACCATAGGCAAAACTGCCTTACAGTATGTAGCATGCTACAGACCACCCTCTCAAACTCAGGAACCCCACACAGCCTTCCTGAAGACACTGGAGAGTATGAATGTCTCTCCAAATACCATCATTTTGGGAGACTTCAACTACCCAAACATAGACTGGGAACATTACTCAAGCCCCAACACCCTAGCCCAAAGGTTCCTAGAATTCATAAACTCAAATGCAATGGAACAACTAGTCACCATTCCCACAAGAGGAGACAATATACTAGACCTGATCATCACAAACATGGGGACAAAATGCTCCACACTGGAAGTATATCCCTCTTTGGTAAGATCAGACCATAAATTAATCTCACTGGATATCCACATCCCGCCCCCACTCCCTGCACAAAAGACCACAGTGAAGAACTTCTCAAAAGCCAACTTCACACTTCTTAAGACTGAAGTGGTATCCTTCAAGGCCCCTGGGCCAGTGGAAACCACAACCCACACTGCTGAATCCTTTGCAAATGCCTTCTACGGGCACCTTCAAGAATGCATGGATCATGCAATCCCAAATAAAACCAAGACCCATTCCCCAAAGGCAGGCGCCCGGTCTGGTGGACCCCAGCCATAAACAAACTTTACAACAGGAGGAGGAAGCTACTACATGACAGAGCAAAATCCCCAAAAGGGAAGGCATCTCTGATCAGTACTAGCAAAAAGCTACGATCACTCATAAAATCATCCAAGGCCAACTTTGAGAGAAAAATCGCAAAAGACACAAAAGATAATCACAAGGCCTTCTTTAGCTATGTTAGAAACCTGGGTGGAAACTCCCAGATATGCTCAGAGTTAGTCCAAAATGACACAAAATACACTGAACCCACTGACATTGCCAACATTCTGGCAGACAGGTTCAGTGCAAATTTCTCCTCCCCCCCCAAAAGGAGAAATAACTATCCCAGCAGAGTGTAGCCTCCCTAACATCTCAGATGCCTAGGTGAGAGCTGCCCTCTCTAAAGCTAAAAACACAGCATCAATGGGACCAAACGGTGTCCCGGGCTGTGTGCTACATGAACTCCAAGAGGAACTAAACCCACACATAAGGCTGCTGTTTAATCTTAGCCTTACTACAGGATACGTACCCAAAGAGTGGAGTACGGCAACAGTGGTCCCACTTCACAAAGGCGGTGCTTCTACAGACCCTGGAAATTACTGCCCCATAAGCTTGACGAGCCTGGTCTGCAAAGCTATGGAGAGGATCATTATGGAACTCATAAACAAAGACATTGGGGACCTACAGACATTGGATCCTACTCAATTTGGCTTTGTCAAGGGCAGATCCTGCCTTTTGAACTTGGTCGACTTTTTTGAAACAGTCACTAAGGCCATTGATGAGGGCAAGGCAGTTCACACAGCCTACCTTGACCTTGCAAAAGCCTTTGACACAATACCCCACTCGGGCATCATAGACAAACTCACCAGCTTAAATGTAAACCCATATGTCACAAGATGGGTTGCAAACTGGCTCAAGGACAGAACCCACAGGGTCAGAGTTGCTGGAGCTATGTCAGACTCTAAGCCAGTCACAAACGGTCTCCCACCGGGCTCAGTCCTGGGACCCCTCTTGTTCGGCATTTATTTTTCCGAGGTACAGGCAAACATAGGAGGATTGTGGCTGACAAAGTTCGCAGATGACTGCAAACTGGGTGCCATAATTGATACTCCAGCGGACACAAACATCCTTCAGAGAGGCCTCATAGAAATGGATAATTGGTGCCAGAGCCATGGTCTTAAGCTGAACGCCAAAAAATGTATAGTCATACCCTTTGGGAAAAACAAGGTACCCACAAATTACCACATAGGGACCCAGGTTGACAGTAACCTCTCATTTGACACTCACATTGCCAAAGTGGTTAGGAAGACCTTCTATATTGCCCACCTTATCATGAAGGGTTTCACATCTAGATCAAGAGAGGTCATTGTGCCCCTGTACTCTTCTCTTATCAGGCCAATGATTGAGTACAATGCCCCATTTGGGATGTATCTCACCCAACACCTGCAGCAGTTGGAAAGACCCCAAAAGTTCCTCACCAAGAGGATAAAGGGTCTTAAACATATGTCATATGCTGCCCGACTGAAAAAACTCCAGCTCTATTCAGTTGCATACCGCCTACTCAGAGGTGATCTGTGCCTGACGTACAAGGCCATGTCCAATCAGGAATTAATGGACATGCTCCACCTCAGAAAATCCAAATCCATCAGAGCCACGAGAGCAAGAGACTTAAACCTCAACACAGAAATAAATAGGACATGCTGGAGGGACAGATTCATAACCCAGAGGCTCCCTACACTCTGGAATAGAATCCCAGTCCATGTTAGGCAGAGCCCCTCACTGATTCTATCCAAGAGAAATCTTGATGAGTGGATGGTAGATCATAGGTTTACCCCGGGGGTCATCTCTGTGTCACTACTAGACAGAGGCACAGTAAACTAAACCCTAAAAGGGCATAGTATTCTCATCCTAAGGGGTGGTGAAAGCCACACACACTCTGGCTAGGCTTATAAATGCCCTAGGGCAGATAGCCTAGTACGAACCTATGAACCTATGAACCTATGTAATTGACAAGTTTTATTGCACTAATAATATATAGTATAATCAGCAAAGAAACAAAACCATCAAAACACATGTCATCAGGCTTTTTACTGTGTAGCATTACAGCTTTCTTTGTCAGAGTTGGAATGCGATGGTTCACTGTCCCAATTAATGTCCAAACGGATTCTTTTTTTTGGTGCAGGTGTCACAGCTGACTCTTCCTCAATATCATTGGCAGGACCTTTTACTAAGAACAGCTTTCCTGGGTGATACTGCATTAACCGTTTGTATACATTTAATATTTTCATATCATGTATGCACAAGCAAATTAAATATGTAGACCGGGTTGTCACTCAATTTGCGACCTGCCCACTTCTGCGCGAAACAAACTGGTGAGGTCCTCAACTACAATATCGCCATTTAATCTATGTGGAGCTTTCCTCCCCGCACCTCCACTGAAAATGGGCTCACCTAGGCCCAGTGGACCTTCCTGGTCAACAAATGCAATACATAAATAAATAAATTAGTATGCCCTTAATGATTTGCTAAAGCACAAATATCTTGCACAGTGTATTAAATGCTATATATATTTAAAGGTAACAGTTTATAGCATTGGCGACCTGTGTTCCATTAGTAATAAATCTGTTTATAACTGCGGTGGTGGTGCTGCGGTAGCATTGTCACCTCACAGTAAGACGTCCTGTTCGATTCTCAGCTAGAGCGTCTTCTGTGTGGAGACATGCATGAATGGGCGTACCTTCGTTGAAGGTTGTGCGTTAGGGCCAGCAACTCAGCATGTAAAAATTTACTGCCAATCATTAGCAGACCGGAGTTCCACTGTGGCGACCCCTAACCGGGAAAAGCCGAAAGACACAACAACAACTAATGGCGACTGCACTTGTGCAATTGGCAAAGCTTTGAAAACTGTTACTTATAGGAGCAAATGGGCTGATAAAATAATTAATATTATGCAAAGTGCAAATGTAACACATTTAAGAAACAGGTGTCCATTGTTTGTAAAGATCGCACAAGCCCTAATAAACATGTTACTACCAAAGTCAGCTTTGAAATTCAGCATACAAGCATTCAGCAATCTAGAGATTCAGAGCATGAAGAGGAAAATAAAAAAGAAAGAAGGGGAACGTTCGCAACAAATAACAAGGAAGAAACGGAAATATATTAATGTCTATAATACAATGAGAATATATAATTAAAAAAAGACACAGATTACGGAGAATTATAACATTGTACAATAAAAAAACATTCAGGCTACAGAAGATGATGTCATTTTTCCAACAGAGAAGGTAGACAAATAGGAAAGAGAGGCTAAAGGAAGAGTCAAAATTGAACATGGGAGGATTATAAAACATCACTGTAAGAGAAAAAAAAGGAGAAAAGACATGGCTCAATCAGTGGTCTTACAAACACAGCTAGATCTGAAATGTATGCTTGCAAATGAAATAAGCAATGAAAAGAGTGAGCTTAGTAAGACTAATTGTGATGAAGACCATGCCTTTGTAACAACTGATAGAGCAGATATGACTGAATTAGATGTGGGACATTATTCAGATCTGGTCAGAAATTATATGCCGGTAACTGGAGATTCAGTTATTAGAGAAACCGATACTTATATTTCCAGGGAGGATGATGAACATCAAATAATGTTATGCTTTCCAGGAGCAAAAATACAGGCTGTGAGTTGGGCCTTAGAGTGTCTTAAGGAACAGTGGTGCTATTTTTATAGGTTTACAGATTCATAGGCGGTTGCTAGGCTAATGGCCCTAGGGCCTTTACACGTCTAGCCATGTTATACCCGTGTTCACTAATTGACCATTATTAGATGGACGTTATCCACAGAACAAGTCTATGATTAGCACCAACTACCCCTGTCCATGAAGGACATAGGTGCAGTCCCTGGGGTGAATTTAAGGACTCTCATCCAATTGTTTTGGTTGCACTTGAATAGGGTCATCGAGGAACACTGCTTCACATGAATTGAGAGTTTATTCCAGAAGAGTAACAATCTCTGGGAAATATATCTGTCTCTCTGGCATGTTCTGTTAATGTCACAGGCTAGGTTGAAATCTCTGGAGGGAGTGACTCTTGTCCTGTTTGATTTGCGGTTGTGCAGCATTTCCTTTAGGGCAGAGTTAGAGACTGCTCTGTAGGCCAGGCACAAGTCACCTCTCAGCAGTCTGTAGGGTACAGAGTACAGTGACAAGGCTTTCAGTCTTTCAATGTAGGTCATGTTTTTGAGGCCCTGAATTTTCATGGTAAGAAATTTCTGTGGTCTCCCCAGCTGATGAGGTACATGCAAAACGGAGCATTGTACTCTAATAGTGGTCTGACGAGGGTCAGGTACAGAGGAGTTATAACATCCTTAGTCTTAGATGCGATACCCTTACATATGACATGCACAATGTAGAAAGCTTTCCTTACCACTGCAGAGACATGGTGACATGGTGGTCAAAGTTTAGATTGCTATTGATTGAAGTTTAGATTGCTATCAACTTGTGCTCCCATATCTTGCACCACTAGAATTTTAGCTTGGGGGTGTGCGGTCAATATTGTAATTTGCAGGGACTTCATGTTTGCCAAAAGGATAATAATGCAATTGTTTGCATTGATTTTTAGTCTGTTGCTTTGGTATCAATCATTTGTCTGTTTTAGCCCCTTTTGTAATATGTTAACATCATCTGGGGACTCAGTGATTGTGCCCAATTTGCAATCATCAGCAAACTTGGTAAGCCACAGGCCATCTACTTTTGCCTGGACTACCAAGGAATAGATTACAAACAGCTGAGGGCCCAGCACAGGTCCCTGTGGTACACTACTGGTAACTGGTCTACTAGTAGAAGTGGAATCCCCAACTTTGACAGTATGTGTTCTGTTGGTGAGCTAGTTGGCTACCCATCTAGTGATGTATGGGTTAATCCCCAGTTGGGAGAATTTCTCAATAATACTTGAGTGGAGGATTATGTCAAAAGACTTGGCTAAGTCAAGATAGGTAGTATGTATTGTTTTGCCTTCAGCCAGAGTTTTGGTGACATTCTTGAAAAAGTCCACCAGGTTCAGTAAGCATGACCTACCCTTAATGAAGCCAGACTTGGTCGGGTCAGGAGTTTGAAGGTCATTTATGTCCTTGTTGATAAGGTCCATAATGATTCTTTCCATGGCCTTGCAGATAAGGCTGGTTAGGCTAATGGGTCTATAGCTCACAGGGTCAGTTGATGGACCCCCTTTTGTGCAAGGGGATTACTGGTGCTGTTCTTCACTCTGCTGGAACAAAGCCACTGCTTAGGCTGAGGTTATAGAAAGTGTCAAGTGGTTCCACTAGGTCTTGTTTTATATTGTTCAGTAAGCAGCCTGGGGATTTTTTCTGGCCCCACAGAGGCCATGTTTTTGGCCTTGGAGAATGCAGATATGACCTGCTATTAGGAGATACTACATAGAGGACTGGTGTCAGGTATACTTTGGGGTACGGCTGGTGGGGATGGTGGAAGTTAAAGTCTGTGCAAAATCTGTCAGCTAGCAGGTTGGCAGTTTCCTCAGGTTCAGTATAAGAGGTAGCGTCCACTATAAGTTAGGCAAATAGTTGGGCGTTCCCTTTCAGAATTCTGATGTAGCTATTTTTTAACATTTGTTTACCACAAAAGTCTGACTGGGACAGAGCCCATTTTCAGCAGTGGCCTAGGGAGAAAGGCTCCAGAATGCTAAGCTAAAGAATGCTTTATGATTAACCTTAGCTAGGGATGCTAATTTAGATTCATAACTAGCTTTAGAGAACTTTACACAATATCTGATTTGCTTGTTCTAGTTGTGGATGGTATTTTTCTAATGTTCAATAAGTTCCCTCCTGTTGTTAGACAGCAGTTTCTTCCTTTTGTTATGTAACCTATTTATACTTGACGTCCTCCAGGGTGGCCTGTTTTTTTCAAGATGACCTAGTTTTGATCTGGTCAGGTACAGCTGAGTCTATAAAGTTGTTTAGGTGGCTATAGGGGGCATTTGTTAACTCCTCTGCATAGGCGTCATTGCTGGCTGTGTTAGCAGGGAGTTTGAAACTTTATATACCATACTGGTACAAATGATCTCATCTTCAATGACTCGTTAACTGTTAGTTGAAAATTAACAGCCCTCTTAGATAGCATAGCTTGTACAGGTGTTAGGACATATTTTTCACATCTTATTCTTCCTGTATTTTTCACATCGTATTGTTCTTTTAGTAACTTTTAACCTAGAATTCAGTAAAATCCTTACTACTCATGCTAACTTCCTCTCCTGTGGGTTGGTCAATTACCTTAATGATGAGAAAATGCAATTCACAGACGGGTGTGACCACAAAAGAAAAGACCTTGTTATTGGTTCATTATCTTGTCTTTGAATTGAACACTAGCACTGTTAAACAGGACTGTACTAATATTCTTCCTATTGGCCCATGAGTCACATTAGCAAAGGCACTCAACTTCGCGTGTCTTGTGCCACACACACACACACACACACACACACACACACACACACACACACACACACACACAGAAATCTCTCTCTCTCTCTCTCTATATATATATATATATATATATATATATATATATATATATATATATATATATATATATATATATATATATATATATATATATATATATATATATATATATATATATATATATATATATATATATATATATATATATATATATATATATACATACATATATATATATATATATATATATATATATATATATATATATACATACATATATATATATATATATATATATATATATACATATATATATATATATAAATATATATATATATATATGTATATATATATATATATATATATATATATATATATATATATAAACCCACATTTCCAGTGCACTCAAAGGCATAATCCACTTCTTTTTCTGCCCTGCCATTTTTTGAAGCCCTAATGAATGGGCTGCATATAATTTTTAGGACTACTGATTTCAAGGCAGCACCATAACCAGTATATAACCCACAGCCTATTAGGTTCACTCGGTCCAGCACTTAATACTATCAGTCTGGGCAACTGAGAAGTTAGACACAACTGTGTACTCTAAGAAGATGCTGGTCCCCTTGAAGTGGTGAATCTGGTGTCCTTTGCAGGTAAAGCTACTGGTCTTGTCAGTCATTAGGCCCAAGATTTGGTTTGTTTCACTAAGCTTTGTGAGCAAATTGCTTCCAGTATTTAAATAGAACTTGCAGTTTCCACACTGTGGCAGCTAAAGGGGAATAACAGCATTACTTGGCATAACATATCACATCTTCATCAATACGTTCCACAATTCCTGCTCCTTCATGGCCCAGGATAATTGAGAATGACCCCATTTTACACCAGTTAGAGACATGATGTCTTTGTCTGCAGGTTCAGCAAAGCAGTGCAATCCATGGACAAACTCCAGTGGCTATGATCTTATTGCAAACCTCATGAGCCTTGGGCCGAGTAACCAATACTTGTTCAGTTCAAGCCTATTTCAACTGAAGAAGTAGAACTGTATTGATGGAATTTGGAGCTATATATTATATATATATATATATATATATACATATCTATATAACTATATTCATCAGAACCATTTGGTACACTTCCTTTCTGCATATTAAGTGATCATCATGGCAAATGCATAATGAAAGCGTGTAAACTGTCAACATTTTTAAGAATAGTTTGACAAGTTGCAAGTTGTTACTAAGCAATAACAATTGCAATCTCTTATAAAAAATGTATAAACTGTCAATAGTTTAACAATTTGTAAGTTCTGTATCAATCATGATCACATAACGGATAGTTTGTAAGATGTCAACCATTTTTTTTAAATAGTCAGTGCCCCCTTCAAGGTGACATTCAGGGTAGGGGGGTCACATTTGTCCCACCCGTGTTAAAGCATTTTTTTCTGCCATTAAAGGATTAAGTTTGAAATTCCTGTGTATATCTTAACAGCAAAAGAAGCCCAAATAATATCCTGCGGTTGGTGAAAAGCAACAACAAGACAGAATCTACACAAGGTGAATAGGGGACAAAAATGAGTAACTGAATGGGTGAATACATGAGTAAATAAAGAAATCAACATTATTTCACTACCTCTCATTCCAGCTCTGCTTACCATCACATTCTTAAATAGCATTACTAATTATCAGTTCTGAGCACATGACCTCAGTCCCCCAATAAAACTGCTTTAGGACAATACATAATAAATGTTCAAATTCAAAGACTGTAACAACAGCATACATACCAAAAATAAATATAGTGTACCTTCCGTGTTGCATAAAGGGAATGAATGAACCCTGATCATGACCCTTTTGACTGGAGTTTGATTGGCGGTCCTCTAATTGAAGGGGCCAAGAACAGAGGGGAGGAATGAAGGATTGTGTTACACTCACCTCTCACTGTGGTGGGAAAAGTATCCAAACTCATGGGAACACTGGGATTGGGAAGTATGTTTTCCTTCATGAGGAAATCTTAAGGTTGATGGATTTTGTTATATTTGCTCTCATGCTGCAAATGTCTTAGTCTCACAATGACAAAAAGTCAGTTTATAAACTAATCCTGAATCTACACCAGTTTTTTTTTGGTGCTTTTTACCTTGGGCCACCTCTGAAGATGGACAATAACCCAGCTAGATAAGCTGATTATCAACACATAAGCAAACATCCAAATGAACAAACAAATATGCAATGCCATACCTAGTGCCTCTGGCAGTTCCCTAGACTAGCACCCCATCAACCCTAAGGTTAGAACCATAAAAAAGTCTTCTGTACTTCTCTGACTTTAGCAAGATGCTTGCTACAACTATAACAAAAACACCTTATTGCATTTAGTAGCTCAACTAATTCATGTAAAAGGCATTATGTCTTGCGGTCACTGCAATGTATGCAATTTTGTTGTTCGAACTTTTAATCATATAAATAGTAATTTATTTTATGTTAACACATATCATTGTAATACAGAAGGCATTGTTTATGCATTGAGATGCCCCTGTAGTCTTGTATATATAGGGGAAAGCAAAAGGAAATTTTAAATTAGACTTCAGGAACACATTAGGAATATTATAAATAAAAAAGAAGATAGTCCTGTTGCTAAGCACTTTATGTTGGCTCATAATTCTAATCCTAATGGGCTGCAAGCTACTATTATAGAACAAATTGACAAAGGTGTATTTTCTGATCATTTGTATAAGAAAAAGTTATTGTATAAAGTAAGCATTTTTATTTTGAAATATGACACTTTATCTCCTCAGGGTCTTAATGTAGAATGTAACTGGAGGCTTTTACTTTAATTTGATTTTTAATGTTTATTGGATAATTGATTAATGTTTATTGATTAATTGTCTTGTTCACTAAGGTATTTAAACTGTGCTTATTTTGAAATGTTTTATACTCCTTGAAGGCATTTGCCGAAGCGCTAGAGGTACAATAAATCAAGTGAAAATTAAGTGGATTCTTCGTTTGTGGTTTTCTGTTCGTTCAATATTTTTTTTAGTTGGTGTTTTGTTCAGTTTTTGTTTTTTATGGCGAATGAATATTTGTTTGGCATTCCTAGGCTTTTGAGAGATGATACATTGGATGGCAGTCAAAAAACCATGGACAGTTTTGTTATGCATCAGAATGTTGCAGGCATGGCTGGTTCAGCAGCTGCTAATACTTCTGCCCTAGCGGTTGTAACTTCTTCCTCTCATTTTTTTGAAAGGCTTGAACAAGCAAGAAAATCTAGAGTGAATTATCCATTTGCTTTAGTGGGACAGCCTGGTTCTTCTTCCAGTCCTTCAGGTGAATCGAGTGCCTTAATGAGTAAGTTGGAACATTTATTGTATAGAGAGACTGCCGCACATTTCAACTTATTAAGTTTGCAAAGATATGTTGATTTGGATATTACACCTAGGGGACTAAGAGCTTTTAAAATCCCTCTACTCCTTTTGACTTGTCTGATGAAATGGAAGTGCAGTTTTCTAAAAAATGGTTATTGGCAGCTCATCGTTGTACTTTAGAATGGATTTCTATTTTATTGGAATGAGACCGGATGAAGCAAAATAGACTAAAGGAAGATATTAGAGTTGTCTATAATGATTTTCTTTAACTTTTTTATTTTTGATAATGGTTATAGCAATTAACTGACTGAGAAATGAAGTATTGATTGATAAATGTTTAAACAAAATGGACTTAAAGGAATTATAATATATCAATTTTATCAAAGCCTTCTATTAAATAAGTGTTGTCACTTTAAAACCGGTTTTTAGGATAGAAATATGATTAGAATTTATGCATTTACCAAATGTATGGGAAAGGAAAGTTTCGCTTACAGGCATCAGATCTTTCGAATTGTATAGTTCAGGACTTAGCATCCGGATGAAAATGAGAGGGCAAAATTTTCAGACTACCGGCAACTAAAATCTCAAGTTAGTTTGACATTTAGAGTACCAGGTTTCAGAACATTCATTGTTAGGTACGGAATTTGAAACCAAGGTATAGAAAAGTACTGATGGAATAAATTTTATGAAAATATATCAGAATGCTTTTCTGATAAGTAATTTTGAATATGGATTAGTAATTCTGTTGATGTCGATTACTGAATTTAAATGATATTTAAGTTTCTTAGATGAACTAAATTTCTTTTGTAGAAATATATGATTATTGATGCTGATGACAAATTAAATAGTTTCAATTTGTTAATTACCTAGAATTTTTGCTATAAAGTGATAATGTTTATTTGTTGAAACAAAATATTTAGAAAAAGTTTTATTCTTATTAGCTGAAGAATAAAATTTTTAAAAGGTTAATTTGTTTGAATGACCTTTTAAATTTATGATAAAAGGATGATTATTTAATTTAAGTAAAATGATAAAATTATTCAATATTATTATCTTAAGCTTTTAAATTATAAAGTGGAAGTGATATTAGTGAAAGTTTACAAAATTTATGTTGCATTTAGTGAGAATAAAACTTTTAAAAATATAGATGAATGAAAGTATAGTAATTTGATGCACTTATTAAAATGTGTTAGGTTGAAATATTATTAAAATGATTGACAAAATTAAAATGGATATAAGCTGGATTTATATTATTTTCAAATTATAAGAATGATGTTAACACTGAAGGATTATTGATGCCCAAAATTATTTTTTAGGTAATGGTTTTTCTATGAATTAAAAATTATAAGAATAGTAACCGGTTATTTATTTTTCCTAAAAATTGTTTATCATGGATTGGCTTTTTTCATAATGTATTTTTAGTCGAATAGATTTTATGTATTTGGGCTTTAGAAATAAATTATTTAGAAATCTAGATATGTTTATATCTGAAAATTGGATTTTTTTAATAATTAATTATTTTTGAATAAACTATAAAATAGATTAGAGACAGTATGGATCTTTGGACTAGAAATGCAATTTATGTTGGATATATTTTGATGTTAATTATAAATATTTTAATAATTATGTATTATTTTTTCATTTTTTGAATGTATTAATTTGATAAGGGATTCTATGTTGGAAGTTTTTGACAATTGCAATATATGTTGATTTTTTGTGTTATAGTGGTAGATTTTTAATTTTGTATGTCATTATTTTGGTAGAGTTGAACTATCGGATTTGTAATTGGAATTCTATTGTGGTATATTATGAGCTCAAACTTCTAGTTCGCTCTATTTTGTTACTATGGGATGTTAGTTAGGATATGTCTAATGTAAGATTTTTATAAGAATATTTGTATTAGTATTTTATAGCAAGTATTAATTATGTTAAAGTATAGCTCATTTATAATGAACTATTTATGAGGACATTTAAATAGAGTTGGTAATAAAAAGATTATATTAATAGGAGATTAAATAGTTTAGTATTTTATAAGGTATATAGTGGTGTTTTATTAAAGTAAATACAGGAATTATGTACAATTAAGGTAATTAAATTATAGGTCTAAGAATTTCATTAGGAGTTAATTAAGAAGTATCTTATCATAAAGTTTAATCAGGTTTTAAAAATGAACCTATTGGAAGTTCATTTGTTTAGTAGGTCTTAAGTATTTATTCTTTTGAATTTTAATCATTAAGGTAGAATTATTAAGATTATAAACATATAATTTAATAGAGGCACTGTTATGATTAGATGCCCTGTGGACTTGTATATAGGATGCAAATGTAATTTATAATAACTTAGTAACATTAGAAGTTTTATATAGATAGCCTTTGATAGATTTATATGGAAATTAATCTTAATGTTAGCCTGGAATTATTATAGAAAAGAAAAGATTTTCATTTGATAAGAAAATTATTGGTAAATTAAGATTTTTAATTTGAAATAGACACTTTACTAGGTTTAAGTGTATTTCTGAGCTTTTATTTAATATTATTTATAAAGTTTAGATTATTTTAATTTTTGATTAATTCTTTGTCTAAATTAAATTTGCTTATTTTAAATTATTTTATTCTTAAGGATTTGAGTAATGTAATGATTATGATTTAATTATTTTTAATGTTTTTTTGATTAATTTATTTTTGATGGTTTTGTTCACTAATGGTATTTAATGCAATGTAATTTTGTTTTGATTCCTAGGCTTTTGACGTGTACAATGATGTTTAAAAATCATGGAGTTTTGTTTGTTCGTTTTTGAAGGATATTTGTTTGGCTTTATAGGTTTTTGCTATGTAATTTTGTCATTTTTTCAGGCTTTTAGCGAATAAATTGGATGGAATCACACTTGTTAGTTTTCTGCCGATTTCATCCTTCAGGTTTCGAGTCTTAATATAAGTGAACATTGTGATACTTCTTTTCACTTTTAATTTGCAAAATGGGTGATTCGATGCTTATGGGAAGTAGGACTTTTAATCCCTTACCTGATGACTTGTCTATGATAAGTTGGAAATTTTTGATTGGATATTGCCCTTGTAACTTTTAATTTTCTATTTTTTGGATGAACATGAGGAAAATAGATTTTAAAAATTTATTGTTATTGTTTTTTAAATGGATTTCTTTTAATTTATGAGATTTGATCACGATATGACTTTAGGAGATATTGAATTGGATATGATTCAAAGGCTAAACTCAAAAGGGATTTAAAGATTATCAAAATAATTTTTTTAGGCATAAGCTAATAATCTGATAAATAAAGGTATCTTTAAGGGATTAAATTCTTAAGGAATGTCATTTCTAGGCTAAGCAATGTCTAATGGGATGAAAGGTGATCATTTAAGCATACAGGGCTCAGATCTTCAAATTAGCGCGATTCTTGAGAACCACTGTTCGGTAGAAAGGGATGTAAAGGCCATTTCAGTTGCCTTCGAATGTGACGGGAAAATTTTAAGGTACGCAGTTAAGAAGATAAATGTTACTGGATTTCAGTTTGCAGCTTTTCAGTAGACAAATGTTTAAAAGGCAATTTTCAAGAATAGCAACTGTTTTGCAAATTATAATATTTCTGGTACATAAATATTGTGTTCTTATCTGATAAATTTGAATCAATTGCTAATTTTTACTGATAGTTCCTGTTTCAAAATATGTGATATTTTTACTGATGTGAAATTCTTAATATTTTAGTATATACTTATGAATGAACGATTGCATGAACTAAAATATGTTTAAGATATTTCATTGTCTATACATGAGTTATGTTTTATTTTAAGGTGTATGAATTTATTTGTTAAAATTGTTTAATTATAAGTATAATAATGTTATTGCCCTGAGAATGAATATTAAGAAGTTGTTCTAATGCTTATTATTGTGGAAAGATTTTAATTTAAGATAGATGTTATATATGAATTTAAATAAAAAGTGTAATAAATGTATTATCTGAATTAGCATTACTATTAAACCATTTGATAAAGGTGAATATAGTAGTTAAAGTGCTGACAGAATTGAAAAATTAGTGATTGATACAATTTAATTAAATGAGGAAAAGTGGAATATAAAAGTATAAATACTTAGTATTACACAATTGAAGGTTTGTAAAATATTTATAGATGATATAAAAAATTGAATATAGGATATAATGATTTATTTTATTGATAAAGAAATTATAAAATATTTACAAATATTTGATCATTATACAGGAGTAGTTTAATAGTTTTGGAATTTTCAAAAATTATACTATGTGACAAACTGGGTTATTTATATACCAAAAATTTTAGAAAAATGTGACTTTGGATGAATATTTTCAAATTTATGTTGTACTTCTTATATAGTAATGCATTTGGCTAGAAGATTAAATACATTTAGGTAGAATGTTTGATACTTTGAAATTTGCTTATATTAATAAAATTTTTTTGTTAATGATAATATTTAGCATACAGCTCTATGGTATTTTGAACCATTAATTTATTTATGAGGGATTTTATGTTGAATTATATATCAATGATTTTTAAATTATTTGTTAATTTTCGATTATATACTATTTTAGGTTGTATGGGGGATTCTTTTGCTAGTTTATTGAATATATAATTGATTTGGTCGTTTTTGATGTATAGGTTTTTTATAATAAGTTTTTGTATGTTCGTTATTTTGAGGACTAATATATTTGGACTTGTTTGGAAATTTTAAGTATGAACTATTAGGGTTCAGATTGCACCTTCTTTTGATGGCTATTACCTTAGGACTATGTTTGGGTAGGTCTTATTAAAAGACAATTTTTAGAATCTCATATGATATATGTTAACAGGGGTAAATGTTTAGCTCAACAGCTATATAAGTTATTAATTTATAAGAATGTTTGACCTGTAGATTATGCAAATAAAATGATACATATTAAAGAAGATAATTTATTATTCTATAATAGGTTTATGTTTTAATTATGATGAAACATATGAATTTTTAATTAGAAATGATGTTAATTGCAATAACATTTATATTTTTTAAAAGGAGTTAAAAGACTGATTTTGTTAATTTTGGTTCTTAATTAATTAAAACTAATGATTTATGTAAAGGGCATAGGTTTGGTTAAGTATTTCGTCATTTAGTTATTTAATTTTAAATTAAAGATTATTCTATGTAATAAAGATATAATGTTTATACGAAGTATTATTTATTGTTGAATGGTGTTTTTAAGGTCATTGCAATATAATTAAAATTATTTTAATAACATAGGAATGTTTATGATTAAAAGAATCCTTTTGTAATATTAGTGGCTATAATTTAATTAAGGCTGAACTATATTAATATAAATTAAAAGAGTTTTTCTGATCTTTGATAAAAATAGGATATTATAATAAGATTTTTATTTTGACTAAACTTTATTCTCAGGGTTATAATCTAATGAACTGAAGTTACTTTATTAAATTTAAGTTTTATTAATATCATGTTACTAAGTAATTAAGTGTAATTTAGATTTTATTTAATCTGAGTTTTCTCAGTTTATGATAATATGTAAACTAAGGTTTTCTTTTTATTTTAATGTTTTATATTTTTTAGTTTGTTTAGTGTTATTTAAATAATGAAATTTGTTTATCTTCTGGTTTTGAGTTGATACATTATGTGTAAATAACTGTTCAGTTTTTGTTTTATCAGAATGTTAGTTTTTTGGTTCGTAGCTGTTAGATTGTTCCTAGCGTACATATTCCTTGCATTTTTAAGGTTGAAGAATGATGCAGTTGGCGTAAACCTTGATTTTGGTCAGCTGGTTTCTTCCGCCTTCAGGTTAACAGTGCTTAAAGCTAATTAGCATTGTAATTATCATTCCTTTTGAAGCTGTTAATTTGCAAAATAGGTGATTTGGATTTTACCAGGGACTAAAGTTTTAAAATCCTCCTCTTTGAACTTTAAGATGAAATGGAATTTATTATGGTTATAGAGCCATCTTTATTTAAAATGATTTTTTTATTGAATGACGAAAGGAAATAGTTTTAAAAATTATGTTGTCTATATGTTTTAAGGGTTTCTTTTAATTGTAATTGGATCAAATTAACTATGGGATATTATTTTATGAAATGAACTTTTATAAGCTAAATTACTAGGGAATTTAGGAGTATTATAATATTTTTTTGGCTAGCCAATATGCAATGAAATAAAGGTGTTACTAAATAATGGTTTAAAGGATAGAATATTGCTCATTTATCTAAGCCAAAGTATTGGCGATGAAAAAGGTGACAGTTTAATCAGGCTTCATATTCTTCAAATAGCATTTCGTAGGAACCAGCGTTTCTTTAGGAAAGGGTAATTTCACAGCATTCCATTGGCTCTGAATTCAAAGTGAGGGACATTTTAGGAACCAGCGGCTTCAGAAGATAAATGTACGATTGACTGATTTCAGTTGGCAACTATTTGCAGTAGGGATAATTTTAATAATGAGGCTATTGAAAATGGAGCAACTTGTTTCAATTGTATAACATGTCATTTACAAATTATTGGTTGTCTTATGTATGATTAATGAAATTTTAATAATGGCTTAGTGTATACCACATTGTACTGTTACATAATTAAGTGTGTATTTTTGATGAATGAAATTTCTAATTATGTTTAGTATAATATAATGAACTAAGAATGAATTTAAATATAGTTTTAGAATTAGGTTTCATTTGTTATACCCTTGAAGTTTAAATTATAAGATGTATGAATGCTTATTTTAAAATATTTAAAAATAGTTTAATATTGTTTTATTGCTCATGAACATTATATTAGAAGGTGGTTCTCATCTTTATTTGTTTGGAGATGTTTTATAATTAAGTAACTAATTCTATATTAGTAAAATTAAAATTATTGGTAAAATTTGAATTATTCTGAAATGTATAACTATATTAAGCCATTATAAGGTGATTATATGTAATTATGTACAATTACAAAATTGTATGTGATTTGAATAACAATAAAACATTAGATAATTGAGAATAGAAATATAACATTTATTACCAAATGTTAAGGTGGTTAGTATATATTTCTTAGAATATTAAAAAATGTTATAACAGGAATAAAACTTTTATGTTATTGTATATAAATTATAAAATGATTTACATGATAGCTTATTATTCCAAAGGATTATTAATGGTTTGATTTATTTTTGCAAAAATTTATACGATGATGTCAACCACCTGGTTTATTTATCTTCCCAAAATATATAAAATGCTGACTATTTGGATGAATATGTTTTCATAATGTTAAGCTTAGTTTATTCAGATACTATGTCATTTGGAAAAGCATAAATATTTTAGAAATGTTTTTCTTTATATTTGTTATTGAATATGTTAAAATATGTTTTTTGGCTGAAGATATAATATTTAAGACTCTATCGGTACTTTTTGAACCAGTATAATTTTTTTATATGAGTTGTATGAGTTGGAATGTTTATATCGTATAGATTTTTTTAATAATTATGTTGTTAATTATTTTCGTTTTATTGATGATCTTATTTTTATTTGTAAAGGTGGGATCTCTAATGTTGGTAAGTTTATTGAAACTATGCAGAACTATAGATTTGGACTGTCTTTTGATGGTATACAGGTGGGTAGACACATAACTTTTTTGGATATGCATCTTATTTTGGAGGACAGTAATACCTTACGGACTTCTGTATATAGGAAATTTTCTGATAGTAATCAGTATCTTATGGGTACCAGCTGCCATCCAGCTCATACTATAGCCTCTTTACCTTATGGGGAATGTTTGAGGCTGAGGCGATTATGTAATAATGATACAGATTTTTATAAAGAAATTAATATTGTATGTAGTATGTTTAGATCAAGGGGTTATAATAGTTATATGATTCAAACAGCTATAGATACATTTATTAATGAACAATATAGAGTTGGTACCTGTAAAAATATAGTGGGCAGAAATAAAAAAGATACTATTAACAAGGAGAAAAGACTAGTTTATTTTGTCTCCACTAACAGTGTATTCAGTGGTGTTTTAATTAATGAGTGAAACACTACTGGAATTTTTTGTTTAAATCTATGGATCTGGTTAAGTTAATTTCAACGTCTTTAGGTATTTCATTTAGGAGAGGTAGGAATTTAAAAGATATCTTAGTACATAATAGATTTAGATATCCCACTAAGTTACAGAAAACTAAGACTATTCATGTAAAGGGCACTATGTTTTGCGGTCACTGCAATGTATGTCATTTTGTTGTTTGAACTTTTAATCATATAAATGGTCATTTATTTTATGTTAATAACACATATAATTGTAATACAGAAGGTATTGTTTATGCATTGAGATGCCCCTGTGGTCTTGTATATATAGGGGAAAGCAAAAGAAAATTTAAAATTAGACTTCAGGAACACATTAGGAATATTATAGATAAAAAAGAAGATAGTCCTGTTGCTAAGCATTTTATGTTGGCTCATAATTCTAATCCTAGTGGGCTGCAAACTACTATTTTAGAACAAATTGACAAATGTGTATTTTCTGATCATTTGTATAAGAAAAAAGTTATTGTATAAAGAAAGCATTTTTATTTTGAAATATGACACTTTATCTCCTCAGGGTCTTAATGTAGAATGTAACTGGAGGATTTTAATTTAATTAGATTTTTAATGTTTATTGGATAATTGATTAATGTTTATTGATTAATTGTCTTGTTCACTAAGGTATTTAAACTGTGCTTATTTTGGCATGTTTTATACTCCTTGAAGGTGTTTGCCAAAGCGCTAGAGGTACAATAAATCAAGTGAAAATTAAGTGGATTCTTCATTTGTGGTTTTCTGTTCATTCAATATTTTTTTGGTTGGTGTTTTGTTTAGAAACATAAAAAAGTCTTCTGTACTTCTCTGACTTTAGGAAGATGCTTGCTACAACTATAACAAAAACACCTTATTGCATTTAGAAGCTCAACTAAGCTTCACCACAAATGAGGGTGTTATATTGGAAGTCATTTATGAAGCCCAAATATCCTTGTGGCTTAGCACCTGTCCATCATTCCTCCTAACAGGTTGTTCCAAGGGCAGCTGACCCCTTTGCTCTGTACTAGTTCCCATTTACAGCAATGTAAATACATAAATAAAAAATATCCTAGTGGAGACTACTCTTAATAAATAAATTGCAGGAGTTTTTGCTGTTCCGTTCATTAGTTGTGCTGGACTTTCTTCTGCCTTTTTTTGTTGCATGAGATGAGGTGGCTTAGTAGGAAACTCTGTAGAGGCCTTATTGACTCTGTGACCCTGGCATCCAGTCCATTCCACAGTAAGATCCAGAGCAAAATGCAGGCTCACTGTAGAATCATCCAAGCAGCATCTAGGTCAGAATGTTGTTGTTGTTGTGTCTTTCGGCTTTTCCCGGTTAGGGGTCGCCACAGCAGAACTCCGGTCCACTAATGATTGGCAGTAGATTTTTATATGCCAAGTTGCCAGCTCTGATGCACAACCTTCAGTGAAGGTACACCCATTCACGCATGTCTCCACACAGAAGACACTCTAGCTGATAATCGAACAGGACAACATCATACTGTGAGGCGACAACGCTACCGCAGCACCACCACCGCATCTAGGTCAGAATGTGCATGTAGGAAAATGGTAGTCTAGGGCATTATTTCTTCTTTTACTTGTTAAAAAAGCTAGCAAATAATAAAGCAACTTCCACTCCTTCCCAACCCTGAATAGCCACTGTTTATGGTTATTCCGTGCCATTGATACCTCAGATGAGAAACTGAGCAAGCAGATTTCCAAATTACAGCTTTTTGACAGCACAACAAAAGCTTAAGTATAAATGGACTGGAGTCACATCAGAAGTGAAGCATTTGGAGCAGTGGCAAGTTAAATGTACCTTGGGCCCTGGGCTGTATTCAAACCAAAGGCCCTCAGACATGCTTTTTTGGACTAGGTATAAATGCACATGTTCTTTTGGATTCAGCTTCATGATTATTTTAAAAGAATATTTGTCTTCCAGTTTGCTTAAAATTACATTTATTAGTATTTAATACAGCAAAGTATGACTACATTTGTTTTCAATTTTAGTAATCTAGAATGTTTTTCCAGCAAAAATTGGAAAAATATTTATGAACCATTGATAACAAAAATTACCCATTTCCAAACATTTCAAACAGACTGTTCATGAAAATCTGCATATACCCATTGCTTACAGTATCTAGACTGGACACACCTCAAATGTCTAACTGTGATAAAAATACAACCACAATAAATATTCTAACATGCTTTACACAAATATACACTAGTCAAACAAAGTCACACTAATGACAGACGTATCAGTCATTTTTTTTCCACAGACAGACCCTGGTAAAAATATATAATAAACTTTACGGAAACTGTAATGAATTTCATGTTTGTTGTACACAAATACATAGTAGCCACAATAAAGTATTCCAGCTTAATTCATTTAAATTTGTATTGGTCATGCAAAGCCAGACTATTTAAATTGAGCAAATGACAAAATGGTAGGTTACCTTCCTCTGAAGATCACCCACCTACCTGCACAGCCACCACCACCACCACAAACACCAAGAAATTGTAGCCACTTTGCACACTGTGCTGATCATCTGGTTGTAGTAAAAAGTATTTGCTATAACCTGTCCCTATGGTACAGTGGGATAAAGCCCTAACTGCACCTCAAATAACCCATGTTCAACTAGCTGAAAGAGTACTGGAGGGACAAGATGGGGAGGATGAAAGTAAATGTTTGACAATGATCCTGACGGGGTGAGGCTGTGACTAAAACACCAATCGTTGGTCTGAGTAAGACCCTCCTGGAGTATATTGACATAAGTTGGAGATTCAGTAATCAAACCCAGTTTGCAGTCATCCATAAACTTGGTGAACCACAACCCCTTAGTTTTGACCTGAACTTCTGAGAAATATATTCCAAACAGTAGGGGGCCTAGCACTGACCCCTGTGGCACCCTGCTGGTAGCAGGTCTGCTGGTTGATTTGGAGTCAACCACTTTCATAGCATGTGCCCTGTTTGTGAGCCAGTTTACAACCCATGATACAACAAAGGGGTTTACATCCAGTTTGCTAAAGATGATAAAAAAATAATCACCCCATTTAACAATTTCACACAAATATGGCCACAATTAGGTTTTCAACTTATTTCAGTCAAAAGCACAGTATTTATATAAAGACAGACTATTTAAACTGAGCAAACTACAAGAGGGTAAGTTAGTTTCATCCGTAGGCAGCCCCAACTACACCTAACATTTATAGACACTGATCATATCTGATTTGGATTAAAAAATGTCCATAATAATTTATTTCCACTTTTTTCACATAAAAGGATAATTGTTTCAGTACTCAAGTACTGAAACAGCAATGGGAATGCAAATTTCCCTAAAATTAAGTAACAACACAGTTCACTATTTTAAGAAAGTGAGCATAAATGACATTTTCTCCTTTCATGGGGTTTGTAAGAACCTCTACCTCTATTGAATATGAGTTGTTTTTCATAAATAAAAAATGTCGTCTTCTCCTAAGAGTGTTTGTGACAGGTAAGTTAAATAAAGCATGTGCCAGGGAAGGTTGGCTACCTTACACTTTTATTTCATATTATTGCAGTTTAAATCATTTCTTTCAGTTAGAAACAAAATATGCTGCATAAAAAAGATTGTGCAGATAAGCCCAAGAAATTAAAAAAAATCACATTGTGTGCTCTGTCTATTTAGTATTTATCTTAGCTTCACCACACAAGTTCAAAAGACCAGAGTGTACTGCAGAGAATTATATTTATAATTATGTGCCTCACTGCATGTCCGATAAAATACTTGGATTTATAAATGATATGGAATGGTATCTCCCAATGTCATTTCTTTCTTTGAAAATAACTTTTTACTTGTCTAGTAGCTGATTGTAAGTGAAGTAGTTTCTCTGGGGTCACGTACACCATCTGATGATCAATTACTCATTTTTTATAAAAGTATTAAGGACAATTATTCAGTGACTGACTGATCACAGACCAGTAGCTGTTTTGTTTCCAGAGTAAAGTATATCAATTTGTTTCACACAATTTATATTAGTCCTGCAAAGCCAGTCTAGAATAATGAACAAACAACAACATTTTCACTACTGTTTTAAACACTGCTTATGCTGCTTTAAAGCATTAACATCCATAGAGTCATACTCAAACATATCCACTTAATAAGGCAGAGTTACTTATCTAGGAATTTATATGCAAACTCTATCCATATTACATAGAAAACACCAAACTGCTTAAGATCACACACTGTTTTTATCAAAAGAATTCAAATAAATAATCAAATGTCAATAAATAAATAAATAAGCAGTCAGTGTTTAGGCTGTACAAAGGTAGTATGGTGCAACACAGGTACTAAGACACATCGATAGGAGCTGCAGAAAACTGAAACACTCTGAATAATACTCTGTGTTCCCCTTGAAATGGGGTGGCGGGTCATGGCATTCAAATGGCAAGTAAAAGACTTGTCATTTACCTGACTTCAGCAGCTAATGAATTTCAGTATAAATAATAGTACTGAAATATTTATCAAGTTTTACGTTCTGAGGTCACCTCATATTTTTAATCATACAAACTTGGGAAATATTTAAGTCATCATCCAAATAGGAGGGTGGGTCTTATTTAACATGCAACCTGTGGTCTGACAGCACTGAGTCCTGGTAAGAAAATGCAGACTACAAAATACTCACTTAAGAATGTGAAATGGAAAAGCAAATGAAGTTGGATGAATTTAAAATGCATTGCATTTTATGTGTGGTACTTACAGCATTTTTAAACAGGAAACGCATAATTTACTTAAGTGAATTATTGATGCAATTCCAAAATTGTTTCCTAAAAGGGGGTCAAAGTAAGGATATTGCCAGAAGCCCATTAGAACCAAGGGATACATACATATACATAAATATACTGGGCAAAAATACAGATTTAGTGGTACTAACTGCTGATATCTGCATTTCTTGTTATGTTACATCAGTGTTGCATAAATTAAATGTGCTTCATGCTTCATCTTTACCAACTTACTACTATTTGAGATATATAAAGTACACAAAGCAAAAAAGCTTTTCACAAACCAGTATATGACCCTTTTCACAAACCAGTATATGACCCTTTTCACAAACCAGTATATGACCATGCATTTGCTTACACACACCCTAAGGAATCCAAAACAATTACAGACCTGTGGCAAACCTGCCCTAGCAACAAAAAGTTTTGAACAATATATACAAACAAGATCATATAAATAAATACAGACTTGTTTGTGATAACACAATTTTAGAAATTCTTTCGGTACCATGACAACATTTCAAGCAGCAACTGGGAGGGGGCCTGCTTGCCAAAGGACTGTCACATTCACTTTTTAAGAACAAAAAAAAAGTGTTTTTGTTTTTAAATGCATTCTTCTTTAAAACTGCCTTCTGTGTCCAGTCGCACACTTCTGTGCATGCATCATTGCACAGACCTCCTGTTCTTAAGTCGTGCACGGACGTTAAATACAGGAAGATATTCCATTCCTTTCTATTGCTTCCATAATGAATGTACTCGAGTCTTCTTCAGCAAAGTAAGGTAGGTGTGTGTCTATGTGTTTCTGTGTGTGTGTGTATGTGTGTGTGTGTGTGTGTGTGTGTGTGTGTGTGTGTGTGTGTGTGTGTGTGTGTGTGTGTGTGTGTGTGTGTGTGTAATGCGCATGTAGAGATAGCAGGTAGTAGTTAGCTCAGGCTCAAACCTCATACCTTAGTTACAGGAAACAAGCCTGAACTACCCCAACCACCAAGCTGTTAGTTTCAGGTGCTTTTTCAAGGAGTTGAGTGTAAAGTGCATACTTCTCAACTGTCCCTGCTTTTGACTCAAATTTTGGCTCTGTTCCTTTTATTACCTCTTAAATTTTGTGACTCTTGGAGAAAAACGGGATGAACTGTACTTGATAAATAATAACAATAGCTAGAGTTATAGGCTTCTTTTACTTCAGAAGTTGTATATTAATTTCCATTATCTTATTTGGTCTATATCTCTAGTTAATTGTGCTAATATTTTAAAAGTGTGAATTGTGAACTTCGAGGGCAGAGAAGTTTATTGTTGCTCATGCTGTCAGTTTATGATGTGCATCTCTTGTTTAGCAAATGGTATCCTTATTGTGCTAACAAATATAAAATCATTGTTAGTAGTACAGTAGGAACCATCCTTGTTTTTGATGCAGAAGACTGTGGGTTCTACTCCCACAGTATGTAGATGGATTGCTGATACTATGTTGTACTTTAAGTGGGGTGGGGTACTTTATTCCACCCACGGAATAGGTATGAGAGAAAAAGTAGGCTAAATCTGCTGGTTAAAGTGCTTTTATCTGGACTAATCAAATTTAATTATTGCTGATACAGGTAACAACCCAGTACCACTAATAATAGAACAGAAGAACCTAGAGATCACATTGGACCATGCTTTTTCATTTGCCAAACATACTGACAATTTTATCAAAGCACTCCACCAACTAAAACTTTTTTATAGAATCTCACACATTCTCACCCATATTCATAATGCCTTAGCTAAAATATGCTTATCCCTAAAATTGAACATGGCCAAATAAAAAATCCTCAGATTTGTTCTTCTTCCAAAACCCAGACATCATTACCAACCTCTACAGCAGCATAACTGCTTACCTGTAACAGGCCAAGCCACATTACCACCCAGTAGTCAAATCTACAAACTTAAGAATGGGATACTGTCCCCTCCTGAAATAGTTACAAATCAAGCAGTCTAACTTCATGCTTAGAGACAGCCAGGAAGATAGTATTATCTTCAATGGACCTAATTTTAAAACCTCCAAGAGAGAAACAGCTATCTGTAAGCTAGGTCTATCTGTCTGGAATGGGCTACCAGCAGAAGTGAGATATCAGGAAACACTTCAGTTATTTAGAAACAAACTAAAAGTATACCTGTTTAAGTACACCAAATTCTGTTGTTTCTGTGGCAATGGCTAGTCCTTGTAACCCTCTCTGCAGTCACATCTTACTTGTATAGATATACTTTTAACAAATGAACTCTGGTTGAATTTCTACTTTAATTGATGACTGCAAACTGAGCACCATAATAGACTCTCCAGCCGACACAAGCATCTTACAAATGGGCCTCATAGAAACAGACAACTGGTGCCAGAGCCATGGCCTCAAGCTAAATGCCAAAAAGTGTATAGTCATCCCCTTTGGCAAAAACAAAGTGCCCACAAATTACCACATAGGTGGTAATCCATTAATCTGGAAGAAGTAATTGGGGACCTGGGGACCCAAGTTGATAGCAATCTCTCATTTGACAACCACGTGGCCAAAGTGGTTAGAAAAACATTTTATATAGCCCACCTAATCATGAAGGGATTCACATCTAGATCAGGGGACGTCATTGTGCCTCTTTACTCATCCCTCATCAGGCCCATAATTGAGTACAATGCCCCTTTTGGGATGTACCTTACCAGACCTGCAGCAACTGGAAAGACCCCAAAAGTACCTCACCAAGAGGATCAAAGGGCTCAAACAGATGCCATATGCTGCCCGGTTAAAGAAACTCCAGCTCTACTCAGTGGCATACCGCCTGCTCAGAGGCGATCTGTGCCTGACGTATAAAGCCATGTCCAACCCAGAATTAATGGACATGCTGCACCTCAGAAAATCCAAATCCATCAGAGCCACGAGAGCAAGAGATTTAAACCTCAACACAGAAATAAATAGGACATGCTAGAGGGACAGATTCATACCCAGAGGCTCCCTACACTCTGGAACAGAATCCCAATCCATGTTAGGCAGAGCCCCTCACTAACTCTATTCAAGAGAAATCTTGACGAGTGGATGGAAGATCATAGGTTTACCCCGGGGGTCATCTCTGTGTCACTACTAGACAGAGGCACAGTAAACTAAACCCTAAAAGGGCATAGTATTCTCATCCTAAGGGGTGGTGAAAGCCACACACACTCTGGCTAGGCTTATAAATGCCCTAGGGCAGATAGCCTAGCATGAATCTATGAACCTATGAACCTATAAACACAGTCTCTCTTAACAGCAAATAAGAACGGAAACGACCTGCAACCTTCCCACGATCACCATGTGTTTTACCACACACATCACATCATTCAAGGGCTGTGGCCCATGAACAAATTTTGCATTTTTAACTATTCATACCATCAGATCTAGAAATAGGCATGTGCTCATTCTCAGCAGTTCCTTTCTCTTTGGATTCCTTCCACAACATGCATACTTTCTTGATGCAACAACTTCTCGACCATTACCTGACATTTTTTCCCCTCATGTTTTAAGTAATACACACTGACCAACTTCAAGTACATAAATGAAAAAAAAATTATGCAAGCAGCTGAAAGAGAGCCATTGCAGAAAAAAATAACTACTTAGAATCCAGATACAGAAACATTCATGAAGGATACACAGTGTCTCTTAACAGCAAAACAGCAACAAAGAACAGAAACTGTGGGATGCACAGGCAGTCAGATACACAACTACTAGTGCAATGTCATCACTACCAACAATTTGAAACTCCTGTCCATCCCAGTCTCCGAGTCTAATAGGCAGGCAGGCATTGGCTCATAAAGCTGATGTCATCATGCACGCCCATGCACATTGATGACATTGTGGGATATGCTGGTGATGCATGATGACATCAACCATAACTTCAAATTGTAAATAAAAAAAAAAAAAAAAATCAGGAATTGAAGGGGCCACTCAGAAATGCATGGCATCCCATTATTTTGCCCTCAAAACCAGTAAATACAAGGAATACAGTACAGCTGAGAAGTATGAACTCAAGGATACATATATGCAGTGACGTTTTTAGTGGGAATTAAGGAATGTATGCTTAAGCGATAGATATGAAATAGAGATGGTAGTAAGACCACAGAAATATACCCATAAAGGACATAAGGCTATAAAGGGAGGTAGTAACAAATCCATGGATGCAGAAGACCATGGAAAGGAGGTAAAAATACACACACTTGAAGCTAAAAATTTGAAAAGCACACAGGGTTGGTGAGGTAGAAAACTAGCAAGGTGTATCAAATGAAACCAGTTATGGCATCAGCAGAGTTTGATGACTTTACCTGTACCACAATACGAATATCATGAAAAAACACAATTTCAGTCTTTAATGGATTTGAAATCAGTATGCACTTTAATGACATTCTAGCAAGCACTTCACTTACAAGCTGAGTCACAGAAGCAGGCACAGTGAAGGACCTAATGGACAGATGAAAAGTCAGCAAGCAAAGGAGAGTAGTAGTAGTGTTGAAATTGAATGCATCCTCAAGTCTTGGTGAGTACCTTTGCGAGGTGGACCCCGTCCTTCACAAAATTTCACCAAGGCGACACTGATATATAGACTGTATTTATATAGCATATATCATGGATAGAAGTAAGTTAAAAACAAAAAAGATAACTGGGTGCACAAGACCCAGGATAAAAAAGTGCCCAATCCTTTTAGGCGCACTGGTGCCAGCACTGGAAAATAAATGACAGTATAGAATCCTCAAAATCCCAAAACATTCCTACAATGGGGCCAGGCCAGCTCCAGGGGGAAGATGCCCCCCCCCCCCCCATTGTAGAAGGAAGTAGCAGTCCACAAAAATCACAAAAACTGATTGGCCAAAGAAGAGCCATAAAGATGATAAAGTAGACTACTGAGGATAAGAATGAAATTATGTAGTGTTACAATTACGCAAAAAGCCCAGAATTTCCAGACACAAGATATACAAAACAATTAAGAGAAAAATTAGAGGAAAGAAAAATACTTCCGCAAGAAAAACTGTCAGAAGCTTCAAATAAAAATTTGCGTTCGTTAATGCAACAGATTTTTAAAAAACAGTATATAGATCAAGAAACTTTGATCTGTTTGGAAAAAGAAGCATCTGAGAAAGTGGGAAAATATAAACAACAAAACCTAGAGATATTTGAAAAATATAAAAAAGAAATATGGACATGGGAAAGAAAGAGAGATTTGATATGGTGCAATATTTATGCAAAGGAGAAAGCCAGGTTAACTAATATAGAGAAGGCACTCTCAAAGATATTCGAAGAGAAATACAGGCAAAGGCATTCAGATATGGAAAATTTCACAATAAAAAAATTAATATCACAAAGATGTAATGTGGAAAAGAAGATTAGTAAAGCAGAAGTCAGAAGTTAAAGAAACAGAATTTGAAGTTATGGAATGCCTGCGAAGTGAAGGATTTAATGTAGAAGGTCTAACACAGACTACATCACAGCATGATGGAGCGAGTCCCCAGAATAAGGAAAAGCAAGAAGATCAGGAGACATGTGAAGAAGAAATATGGACATGGGAAAGGAAAAGAGATTTAATATGGTGTAATATTTATGCAAAGGAGAAAGCAAAACTAACAAATACTAAAAGAGCAGCACCAAAGATATTTGAAGAGAAATACAGGCAAAGGAATCCGGATATGGAAAACTTTACAATACAAAAAATAAGATTAAGAGGAAAAGCAGAAAAAGAGATTAGTAATGGAGAAGTCAAAGACAAAGAAATTGAGGTTATGGAGCAGCTGCAAAGAGAAGGATTCAGTGTAGAAAATCGAATGCAGAAAGCACCACAACAGGATAGAGCAATGGATATCCAAATTAAGGGGAAACCAGTGGAACAGGAAGCAATAGATCAGGTGCCATATCAAGATAATTTGGAGCCTTCCACAGGAAACCAGTATAAACATTTACTTGAAGCTGGACAGCAAGGGAAGAAACAGGAAACTGTGGAAACTCTGATGCAGTCAATGCTGAGGTGTGATAGGCCAGCGAGTTCCCATATAACAGAGCAACGGATGACACAAGATGAAGTTGAAGAGAATGTGCCACAGGAAGATGTTATAGAATCTTCTATAGAATGTCCACAGGAAACAGAAAATAAGGGATGTGCCCTCAGTTTGGAAGAAAATTAGTTAAGAGAAGAGTTGATTGATTTAATAGACATACACAGATATATCAAGATGAATGAAAGAACTAGACTGCAGAAGGTTAATAAAACCCCAAAAGTCAGAAGTTTGATAAAACAAATGAACACAGTAATTAGGACTGTCCATAGAGATCCATGTGATATAACAGAAGTAAACAGAATATATTACTGTACTGCTAAATTAATAACTGATAAAGTTTTACCACAGGAATACAGGGTAGCGAGGGAAAAGAAGGGGCGAAAGCAAATACCATCATGGAAATATCGACTAGAGAAAACTATAAAGCAGCTAAGACAAGAAGTGTCACTGTTAGAAGATTATGGAAGCGGGAACAGATCAACAAAAATACTAAGAAAGATAGATGTGATAAAAGCAATGCACTGTATTAGAACAGACCAGGATCTATTGTACTATCGCAAATAACCAACTAAAAATTTCAGCACACACAGAAAGATTTAGAAGATACGAAGATAAATATAAAGGAAAAGTACAACATAAGCAATTTACTGATGATAAAAAAAAAATATAGAGAATTGGGAAATAAGGTAAAAGGAATTGAAAGACAGACCACCAAAAGAAGAAGAAGAAATAGATACATTTTGGAGAAGTATGTATGAAGATCCTGTGGAACATAACAAAGATGCTAAACGGATAGAAGAAGTAAAAGAAAGAATAAGAGGGTTAAAGGTACAGGATATGAAATGGGATGAAGTAACAGCCAGAGAGATTGAAACAAAGTTAAGAAAAGCCTCTAAATGGAAAACCCCAGGCCCAGATGCAGTGCCTAACTTTTGGCTGACAGTATTAACATCTCTGCAAGAGGATTTAGCCATGAGTAAGAACTATTTATATGCGCACCCTGAACAGACACCACACTGGTTAACAACAGGAAAAACAATGCTCTTGCTTAAGAGTGAACCTGCAAGCTACCCTATCAATTATATACCAATAACTTGTCTTCCAACGACATATAAACTATACATGGGAATTGACACCGACAGAGTTTATAGTAATTTAGAAGAAAACTCAATTATGGCAGTAGAACAAAAGGGCAATAAAAGGAAGTCATATGGAACAAAGGATCATTTGCTTTTAAATAAAGTTATAGTGGAGAACTGTAAAAAGGGAAAGAATCTAAGTATGGCATGGATTGACTACAAAAAAAGCATTTGATAGTATCCCACATTCATGGATAAAAGAGTGCTTAAAAATGTATAAGATACACCCTACACTGATTGACTACATTACAGTAACCATGAAACAATGGCAGACCACTTTGCAATTAAGCCATAATAAGGGACGTATTATCCCAGGGATAAAAATTCAAAGGGGGATATTCCAGGGTGACTCTTACCACCATTGCTATTCTGCCTTGCCATTAATCCATTAAGCTGTTTACTTAACAGCTTAGCACCAAACAAAGGCAAGTTCCACAGTGTTGTATAAATCCTTTTTAATAAAACAAAGCTTTCAGACAAAAACATTCTTCTTCAGTGTTAATAAAATTCATATCAAGACATCACATCCTTTATAGTTAAAAATCCAAAGACACATGACACAGCCTACCTATCATAATCTAACACACAATTAAACAATTAATGAAAAAAGACAATTAGTAAAATATCTTGCAGAAAATTCTTAAAGCAGTATATCACATTTTGTTAAACAAAACTTTAAAAAGACAACACAAATGGTTTCTAAAAAAACATAACCATAATCCATTTGAGTAAGTATTACTCAATACAATTTGTACAACGCTGTGGAATTTGCCTTTGTTTGGTGCTTGGACTTTTTTTGCTGGTTCCACTTTATCTTTGGTTCACTTTTTGCTTTTTTGACTACTTAACAGCTTAGGCCATGGCTACAATTTGACTCATAGAAAACAACAAAGTCTAATGACTTCTCATCTTCCCTTTGTCAATGATTTAAAACTGTATAGCTCATCAGAAGAGGAATTGAAAGCACAGCTGTGGGTTGCCAAAACTTTTTCAGATGTTATTGGAATGTCATTTGGTCTTGATAAATGTGCAAAAGAAACCTTTAAAAAAGGAAAACTGCAGCACCAGGAATACATCAGTTTGGGACAAGAATGTGATATAAAAGAACTTGAGCAAGAGGGAGTGTAAAAAAACTTCGGAATTGAAGGATCAGCAATAAAACATGAGCAAATGCGAATAAAACTCAGTAAGGAATACTTTAGAAGACTTAAATTAATCTTGAGAACAACATTGACACCTAGGAATAAGATCCAAGCTATAGATCAGTTTGCTTTTCCTGTCCTAACTTACAGTTTTGGAGTGATTGGCTGGCCCCAAAAAGTAAAAACAAGAAGGATGTCCAAACAACCACTCGCAAGGTATTGCTTTAACGTATAAAAAGTTTATTACAACTAAACACGTTTTCATCACTCTACTAGAGTAACTTCTTCAGAAACAAGCCAACTACAATGTTGCAGTTTATTTAAAACTGGCTGCGTTAAGTTACATGTGATTGCGCTGGCCAATCAGTATTCTCCATTTAGTGGGAGACAAGTTCAAAGCAACAACGCAAATCTTAATAATTGTTTTAGGTTGTTCAAACCATCAGCTGAATAAACATATGTTCTAAAAAATAAAATCTCAATATCAAACTCTATCCCCCTCATTCTTGTCTTAAACCAGCTAAGGCTTCCTAGTTAAAATCTGGCTCTATCCTTGCTCAAAACCAGAATAACCTACATCCCTAAATGTGAACAAGTACTTTTTCATTTCTTATACCTGTTTACTCTTCCTTGTTCACTTACTTCCTTACTTCTATCAAATTCTCTTCCCTAACTTTCTCTCTAAATATACAATAAGCCTGTTTTTCTCTCACTTCATATTGCAATTTTTGTTTGCATTAAACTAACTTACTTTTAATTTCTCTACAAACTGTCTAAAACTTCTTTAAATATTAAATGATTGCCATATAACTTGTATTGATTCTTAAACAATGTTTTTATATTATGTCTAATTTGTTATAATTATTTAAACTGCAGCTGTTTTTGTTTTATTTTTGAAGATTGTAAAATTATTGTTCTTAAAATGTTTTGTAATAATTTGGAGCTTTTCTCCCCAAGCCCCTTCTGAAAATGGGACTTCTACCCAGATGGAAATTCCCCATAATCAAATGTCAATAAATAAATAATACTGATACAAGTGAGCTTAAGGAGTAATCGCTGGATTTGAACAGACTACTTAAGATCACAAGGCACAGAACATTTCCTGAATCACATGCACCATATGAATGTTGTTTTACAACTGTGACAGTGTACATTTGTATGGATGACATCACCATTCTTTAATACATTGCTGTTCTTCTAAAACAGTATGAAGATGATTGGAGTACGCAGTAAAATATACGGCTACACATACTACATGGATTGGAAGCCTTCTTTACACAGCATTATAGACAAACACATACAGTAGTCAATCACTTCTGGATTCAAACCTCCTCCTTCTGTACTTACACAGTCTACACAGCACAGTTTCAACAGCTAATGCCACAGGATAACTCATACTATAACTGTGATGTAATTCATTTTTGTGCTGTAAATCATTTTTGATAGCATGATGTAGCCATTGTGTTTCCAAAACTGGGTATGGTCTGGGGGAAATACAGATTTATAGGATAACACTCTGGCAGTAAAAATATGTCTCCTATGTGGAAGTTTACATAAGGGGTGTTGTCTTGGACACAACTGTACATGATAGTATGCACAGTAACAATAGTTAGTCAATTTCAGACGTAACCCTCCTACTTATCTAATTACACTATCTATAGATCATTTAATTAGCTGCAAGGACCACAGTAGACTTCTGACTTGTAAGGGCGGAGAGTGCACTTTTGACATAATGACCTCATCAATGTGATGCTGAGAAGATGTTTGTGGTAAAGGTGGAATAAGAGGAAATGGGCATCTTCATCCATGTTAAAATTTCCCCCTGACTAAAAGAGGATACAGCGCATCTGTTCAGGAAGCTACCTGCCATCAAAGCCACACACAAAAGTTAACCACTGTGTGATCTGAACCTCCTACCTATCTAGTTACACAATCTAGGGAACACTGTATTAGCCGCAAGCACCATAGGAGAAGTATAACTCTTAAGGGGAAAGAGTGTACTTTTGACATGGTGATCTCATAAGTGTGTTGCAGAGAAGATATTTGTGATCAAAGTGGGATACGGGGATGTTGGAATACTCACTCAGGTTAAATTTTTGACCTGCCTGGAAGTTGATATAGCAATCTGTTCAGGAAGTACCTAATATTGCAGCCACACGCACAAGTTCACCACTGTAAGATCTGAACCTCCTACCTATCTAGTTACACAATCTAGGGAACACAGTATTAACTTTAAGCCCCATAGGAGAAGTATGACTCTTAAGGGTCAAGAGGGTACTTTTGACATGGTGATCTCATCAGTGTGTTGCATAGAGGATCTTTGTGTCAAAAGTGGGATAAAATGCAGAGGGAGCCATATCAAAATTAAATTTAGACTCCTGAGTGGAAGTGGACACAGTATATTTGACAGTGAAGTGTTACTTTACCTGCCACTAGAACCACACACACACACACACACACACACACACACACACACACACACACACACACACACAAAGTTTCACCACTGTGAGATTTTAACCTCCTACCTATCCACTACCTATCTGGTTAAACAATCTAGAGATCACAGTATGAATTGCAAGTAACACAGAAGAAGTCTAACTTTAGCAATGTGAAAATGCACATTTGTAATTAATAAACATTGACTGTATAATCTGTTAATGCATATCACAGGTTTTGGGACAAATGCATGTGTATGGGCAGGCCAATATAACAGCATTGTGCTAGTACCATACAATGACGTACTTCTCTGGGAGACTGGTCAAGGCATTTGACACAATACCCCACTTGGGCATTGATGACAAACTCAAAAGGTTAGGTACAAACTCATATGTCACCCAGTGGATAGCTAACTGGCTCATAGACAGGACCCAAGAAGTTAGAACTGGGGAGTCCACCTCTGCAAAGAGGCCAGACACAAGTGGAGTCCCTCAGGGATCAGTCCTTGGACAGCTCCTTTTTGGCATTTACTTATCTGAAGTCAAGGCCAATGTCAATGGTCTCTGGCGGACAAAATTTGCAGATGATTGCAAATTAGGAGCTGTCATTTAATCCCACACTGACACAAATGTTCTCCAGGAAGGACTGACACAGACAAGCAACTGGTGTCAGAGCCATGGACTAAAACTAAATACTAAGAAATGCATAATAGCATCCTTTGGGAAGTCATCCCCCCCTGGTAACTATCATATTGACAACACACCCCTTAGAGCTGACCCAGTAGTCATGGACTTAGGGACACACATAGATAGTAATGTAGCCTTTGATCATCCTGACCCAGTGACTCCACAGACTCTGGAATAGACTGCCCATACATGTCAAGCAACGTGCCTCTTTGGCCCTCTTCAGAAGGAACCTTAATGATCGGATGGGAGATAGGAAATTCACCCCGGGGATCATGTCAGTTGCCCTGCTAGACAGGGGTCCAGGGAAGTAAATATTGTGGGAAGAAATAGCCAGGGAATTGTTATGGCTAGGCTTGTATAGGTCCTAGGGCCGATAGCCTAGTACCAACCTATGAACTATGTATCTACAGCAGTGAGGGAATCCTTCTATGTTGCACAACTTATAAACAAAGTTATGGCATCTAAGTCCAAGGAAGTCATTGTTCCACTGTATTCAGCATTAATCAGACCTACCATTGAGTGCAATGCCACCTTTGATATGTACCTGAGCAGGCATATCCAACAAGTGTAATGGCCACAGAAGTTCCTCACTAAACAAATACAGGGCTTAAGTAAAATATCCTATGCAGTCTGCCTCATGGCCCTATCCCTATATTCTGTCTCCTACAGGCTTTTGAGGGGAGATCAATGCCTCACATCCAACAAACAGCACCAAAATTACCCATTCTAAAGACTTAAACCTTGCCTCTGATAAAAATAGGACCTGCTGGCAAGACAGGTATGTATCCTAGAGATTACCCTGTCTCTAGAACAGGCTTCCCATCCATGTGAAGCAGAGTTCCTTCCTAACCCAATTCAAGTGCAACCTGGACAATTGGATGGGGAACAGGAAATTCATCCCTGGTTTGGTACCTACATCTCTAATGGACACAAGCAATCTGTAAATGGTTCATCTTCCAGGCCCTAGCTTGTAAATGTTTCATCTCGCAAGCCCCCGTTTACACTTATCAAGGGTAACAGAACTTGTCAGAGATTTGGGATGCATGGTTAGGCTTTAAACGGCCCTTGTGGTTGTTAGCCTAGTAAACACCTATGAACCTATTTATATACTGTCATTCATGTATACTGTGCTAATGTGAGGGACATGTACCTGTTTCACAGTATGGGGTGTCAGTGACAATCAATTGTAAAACAGTGGATTGTCAAGCAAGCATTCATGCCAGTTCATCCCAGGATGAATGCATGCAAACAGAAAAATTTATTGTGTCAGTTGTCTTTCCTCCTGCTTTCACAAAGTGCATTTATAATAGAAACAGACACTTCCTAAAATGACAGTGCACTTCTAAATAACAGTGAGGGATTATGTGTAAAAAGGTTACACACCATTGTAACACAGTTGCAAGTGTAACCATTAGAGTGCAAACATGCATTAACAGACTGACTTGAGTCAACATCACTCTGAAATCAAGATACGTTGGTTTCCAAATTCAATAAAGAAACACAGAAGTTGTACAACCTAAACAAAGAATTATTTGTTGCAAATATTTTTTTACTCTGTTCCTGAAGCACAGCACTGGAAAGCTCATTTGCACTGCTGATGCCAAAGCATTCGTGCATGTGCAATCATATCTTGAAGTGTTGAAGTTAGAATGGGAATTAGCAGTACTCTATGGTGCTCCAACCTTTGTGCAAATAAGCAGTATATACATGCAGTCATATCTGAATGTGATGGAATACAGACAAGATATGTATTATGGTCACGTTTCAGGTATCATCATTTACACATCTGTTATGACAGTTGTAGTTCTTCACTCCTTATATGTATGGAACTGGTGTATTCCGAAATCCATGAGGGACCAAGCATGTTATTGATGATGAAAACATGGCTTATCAAAAATAATTTGAAACAAGCAGGTTTATTTGATGACAAACTAAAACAAAGGTTAAAAAGGTCACAGAGATAACCAACTGGTTAAAAAAACACAAAAAGAAAAATCTAGCAAAGCTCAACTTCTAACTGTGTGATACCTTAAACCTCTTGCATCAGAGGCCTCATGGGATATATGCAAATCACCCTTTAAGGATATCAGGTGTTTCAGCTAAATGGCAATTCTGAATGTCCATGACTTTTAATTTAAACAGACTTAAAAATGAAAGGGAAATTACAGTTGCACCCACAGGAGTCATACCAAACATTCAAAAACACTTTGCCATACATCTAGATTTGAACCTTGACAGTATTCAATAAAAAATGTACAGTCTTCAGTATTATCTAACCACAACGCATAGGAATTCCTACTTCACAAAGTTCAAATACGAGAACAAACTGAAGAAAAGGAGAATGCATATATTACTCTTCATTACCATAATGACAGCTATATGCTGTACATTAAACTATTCAACGTATTCAGTGGAAGATCAGCCTGACTATACATAGTTAAGCATAGTAGACAGAAGGGCACCAGAGGGGTCTATATTACTTTGTCAAACTTTCGCTTCAGCAAATGTCTATTCAACGAACACAAAACAGCGAACGTTCATTTAGGCAAACGTTCACATCAGCGAATGGTTTACCCAGGGAATGAAGTTAAATGACCAAATTTTGAAATTTGCCCTTTTCCCATTATCTATGATATTGGAGCTGGTATAAAGAAGTGTGTTGGGGGGGGGGCAGCCCACCCACATTGGAGGGGTTTGATATACTGCTGTGTGTGCAAATTTGAAGTGTTGACCAAGTAATTCTGTTTCCCAAATAAACCTTTTGCTGATGTAACATTCTCTTAAATGAATGCTCACTGTTTTGTATTAATTGAACAGACATTCGCTAAAATTAACATTCAACAAAGTAATACAGACCCCCACCACAGTAATATGGCCAAAGGCAAAAATAATTACAAGATTTTTGCATAAGCTGTGTACTTGTATTTAGCCTACATTGCAGATGGTGTTCATTGCTCAGCACCACACATTGTACAGATGCAGAGGAGAAAGACTGATGACAGAGAAGGGAGACAATGCAGGAACCAAGAAGCTTCTGAATGAAGCAAGATGATGGTGGCTCAGCACAATTATGTGTAGGCAACAGCTACACATAAAACAGTATACTAAAAACAGTCAATAACACCTTGCTAATAATGTCTGCATTAGAACCCTTGAAAGTATGCAAAAATCGTTCTACAGATCTGAGCATTATCTCATCACATGACAAAGGAACTCTTACTTCACACACTTGAAATCACACAATTGAAGGGACAGCAACAACTTAATGTAGCACAAGGAGTGACTAGAAAGAGAGATAGAGAGAGACATGGAGTGAAACAGCAACAGTATTGTTTACAGGACATGTACGGCCTTCTTTATGGTGTGCTACTCTTCCGTATGTTCTCATTATTACTCTGTCATGCTCTGTACAATAAAGTGCTTGTTATACAGAACAAGAATGGGTAGAAGAGTAGAAGCAGCATTAAAATATAACCAGGATAAGAGTGCTTTATCTCCCTGTTGGGGATGGAATATTTCTGCAAATGCTTTCTTGCTACACTTTTCAAATGACATATTAATGAAATGTTGTAAATGGAGAGAAATACAGATATTTGCAGTTAAATGTGATAAGACTATAAAATCTCATGAAATAATAATTTGACATGCTGTTGTAATTGAACACATGACACTATGCAAAGACATCAGTCTACACCCAAGGGAATTATCTCAACAAACCACACAATAACTTCTAGCTTATTGCATCCAGCAGCCTAGGCACTGTTAAGAGTTAAGTGTTTCAAAGTAGTGTCTTTACAATGCCTTTAGTCTGTATTCTCATAGCACACAAGATTTAATCACATTTGCATAAAAGTAACCAGACTACTAAGGCTAAAACTAAATTCTTCATCTTTTTCCATAAGACGTTAAAAGGCATTCAACATTACTCACCGTTGGTGCACTGCCCCAACATCCACAAAAACACTGAGAACAAAAAGTAAAGGCTTTTTGATGGGCCATTTCTGGTGATGTATGTCTTATGTGGTTCTATGTTTTGACCAGATTAAACATGTGAAAATGGGGGTGGAAAGCAGAGGATTGGACACAGGGGAAAGAATACAGGAATTCTGAGTAGGGTGGTGGAAGAGCACCATAACTATTTACTTCTTTACAACATAAATGTAGTCTTGTACACACAATTTCATGATTTTCAAGAGTCACCACACCAGGGATGGATGAGAAGAGTAGAATAATGTTGTATAGACAATTGGACCAAATAGGTTCATAGGTAGGTACTAGGCTATTGCCCCAAGGGCCTAAGTAAGCCTAGCCAACAAGGTTCCTGTCTTATGCCACCCAAGAAAGGTGTTTTCCTGTGCCCCTGTCAAGTAGAGCCGCATAAGTGATCCCCAGGGTGTATTTCCTATTTTCCATCCACTAATCAAGATTTTTCTTGAAGAGTGCTAATGAAGAACTTTGCTTGACATAGATGGGAAGCCTGTTCCAGAGTATGGAAAGTCTCTGGGACAGGAATTTATCCCTCCAGCAAGTCCTGTTTATTGTGGGGACAAGGTTTAGGTCCCTAGAGCGTGTAGCTCGGAGGGATTGGGATTTCTTTAGATGTAGCATGTGCAACAGCTCTGGGTTTGACATAGCTTTATATGTTATAGGCAGAGATCACCTCAGAGTAGGCGATATATTAGGGAGTAAAGCTGGAGTTTTTTGAGACGATCAGAGTAGGGCATCTGTTTGAGGCCACTAATCCTCTTTGTGAGGTACTTCTGTGGCCTTTCCAGCTGCTGCAGATGTCTTGAGGTACATTCCAAAAGGGGCGTTGTACTCTATAATGGGTCTAATGAGTGTCGAGTAGAGGGGAATAATGACCTCTTTTTTCCTGGATGAGAACCCTTTTGTGATGAGGTGTGCCATGTAGAAGGATTTCCTGACCACTGTGGTGATGTGATTATCAAAGGAGAGACTACTGTCCACCTGGGTCCCAAGGTCTCTTATCACACATTCGGCATTAAGTAGACTGCTGCCTATGTGGTAGTTCATGTGTACAGAGTTTTTATCAAAGGGGATGACAATGCACTTTTTGGCATTGAGCTTGAAGCCATGGCTTTGACACCAGGCATCTGTCTCATTGACGCCCTTCTGTAGGATCTCCACATCATTTGGGGACTCGACTATGGCTCCTAGTTTGCAATCATCTGCAAACATTGTTAGCCAAAGGCCTTCGGTGTTAGCCTGTACTTCAGAGAAGTAGATACCAAACAAGAGAGGTCCCAGGACTGATCCCTGTGGTACTCCACTTGTCACTGGTTTGAAGTCAGATTTGGAGTCTGCAGCTCTTACAGTATGGGTTCTGTCAGTCAGTCAGTTGGCAACCCATCTTGTGATGTAGGGATTTATACCTAGTTTAGTGAGTTTAGCTATAATTTCAGAATGGGGGATGGCGTCGAAAGCCTTGGCAAGGTCAAGATAGGCTGTGTGAACCATCTTACCTTCGTCAATGGCTTTGGTGACTGCCTCAAAGAAGTCAATCAGATTTAGCAGGCATGATCTGCCTTTCACAAACCCAAACTGGGTGGGGTCCAGAGTTTGGAGGTTACCAATGTCTTTGGTTATGAGTTCCATGATGATACGTTCTATGGCCTTATAGACCAGGCTCATCAGGCTAATAGGGAGATAGTTCCTGGGATCAGTGGTAGCTCCCCCTTTGCCGAGTGGGATAACTGTTGCTGTGTGCCATTCAGTGGGCACAAAGCCTGACATGAGGCTATGACTGAACATGGTGCTTAGGTGGGGAGCCAGTTCATTCTGAAGTTCATGTAAAACGCAGCCTGGGATGATGTCCAGTCCCATGGATGCTGTGTTTTTGATTTTAGAGAGTGCAGCTTTTACCTGCATAGATGTGATTACAGATACTCTGCATTCTTCTTGTATAGATATGGGCCCTTTAGGGGGTGAGAGGGGGTAATGTTTGCACTGAACCTATCTGCCAGGATGTTGGCAATATCAGTTGGTTCTGTAATTTTCATGCCACTGTGCTGTAACTCAGAGCAGATCTGGGTATTGCCATTAAGATTCTTGACATATAGAATGCTTTGTGGTTGACCTTAGAATCAGTGGCGATTTTGTTTTTGTAGCTAGCTTTGGAGGATCTTATAAGGGGTCTCAGCTTTTTACTGAGGCTGACCAGGGAGCTCCTCCACTCATGGGATTTTACTCTCTTTTGAACCAGTTACTTCCTTCTGTTGTAGAGTTTGTTTATGGCAGGGGACCACCAGATTGGCTTCCTTTTTTTGGAGGATAGCGTCTTGGTTCTGTTTTGGATAGCACGGTCCATGCACTCGTGTAAGTGCTCATAGAGTGCATTTGTGTAGGATTCAGCAGTCGTAACTGTACTGTCCATCTGCATGGGTGTCATGAAGTTCGCCATTTCTGCCTTAAGAAGCATGAAGTTGGCTTTGGAGAAATTTTTACCATGGTTTCCTTAATGGAGGGTGGGTACAGGATGTGGTTATCTAGGGTGATTATCTGATGGTCGGATCTGACCAACAAGGAGTTGACTTCAAGTGTGGAACACTGGTCACTCATGTTGGTAATGACTAGGTCTAGTATATTGTTGCCCCTGGTGGGGGTGGGGATAAGTTGATCCAGGGCATTGGAATTTATGAATTCCAGAAAGTGTTGAGCGACAAAGTTGGTACATGAGTAGTTTTTCCAGTTAATGGTGGGATAGTTGAAATTGCCCATTATTAGGGTGTTTGGTTGAACCCTAATATTTTCCAGTATATCAAGAAAAGAGGAATGGGAATCCTGGGGCATGGTGGGGGATCTGTAGCAAGCTACAATTTGGATTGCAATTTTGCCTAGAGTAAGTTGCACTTGGATACCCTTGGATGCATTATGCTGGCAATTAGCCTGGAGGTGTGAATATCCTTAATGAATATGGACACACATCCATCTTTGGTGTTTCGGTCCAGGTTAGATGGCCGAAAAGTGTGGTATAAGTTATAGCCTGGTAATGCAGGGGTGCTCTCTAGAGCCTTGAACCAGGTCTCAGTCACTGCACACATATTGATGTTCTCCATTTTAAGGAGTGCCTCAAGGGAGTGCATTTTGAGATTTAGACTTCTTGCATTGAGTAGCATTACTCTCAGTTTTTGCTTGCCTGTTCCTGTTATGGTGGTGAATTTGTCTTGCCTAAAAAAGGCACTATAGGGGCAGCAAAAGCCTTATCCAGTATCCGGAATCCCAGGGGTGACAGGTGCAGGCTATCTCTGGCAAAGCATCGTGGTCTGTCGACCTTGTCATCCCAAGCAGACAGATACTGGATCCCCTTAGAATGACACTAGAAGTTTAGCCAATTGTTGAAGTCAGTCATTTTGCCCTTGTACTGTGGTATCATTCTGGGTGATGGCAGGATGCTACTCAGGGCGAAGGTCATACCTGCCTGGGCTACAGATAGCTCTTCCATGTCTCTCTTCATGTAGTCCAGGGAGGTAGGTCTCAGGTTGTTCATGCCAACATGGACAATGACAGAGTCATATTTGTACTTGTTGTGGAGTGACCTGAGTGCGTGGGTTATGTGGCAGATCCTGGCACCCAACAGGCAGCTGACAGTAACCTTCTCCTTGTTTAGCCTGGTGAGTAGGACATTAGTGTGCCTGACTAGAGTCACCTATGACTAGTGTGTTGGGTGTGTTGTTTTGCCTTATGGGCTGTGGTTGAGTGGCACACTGAGTCTGTGGGCTATGGGTCATTTGTGTTGTGTTGCGGAGTGGAGGTTGCTTGTGTTTCTGCTTTGGAGGTCTCTGTTGCTTGAGCAGATTATTATTGAGAGCCTCTGTGAATGTTTTTGTATTTCTATGTGTGGATTTTGGTGGTGTAGGTTTAGTGGGACTATGTGATGAGTGCTGTGTGGTGCAAGTGTTTACGTTCTCCTCTTGACTGTCAAATTCAGTCTTGGTTGGTGAGAGCTTTACCTCCAGTTTGGCTAGATAAGTGCATCTCTAACAGGTTGTAATGTTGGGTGGTAGGAGGAGAGGGTTGTCTGCATACATGAGGCAGTTGTTACATTGCCCCAAGATGCCCAGATTCATCAGATTGACAGGAGAGCACACTGGGAGCTGACCCTTGGACATGCCTGGATATAAAACTGTTTTCCTCTAGACAAGTGAGGAAAGTGTGTACAACAGCTGTTTTTCTCTAAGCAAGTGAGGAAAAGTACAAAAACTGTTTTCCTCTAGGTGATGAGGAAGGTTGAGTGCTGTAGTAATCTGTAGCTTATTTAGTGCTAACAACAAGTTCTGAACAAGTGCTAAGCACGAATAAGCAAATTCAAGTTTTAAAACTAAGAATCTGTATCTGAACTAGACTAGTTACAGGAAAGAAACAAATGCAAATGTGGGCTTTTAAATCAGAAAGTTGAGAGAGATGAAAAAATTGCCCAAAGGGCCAATAACTACAATTTCTGGGCCAGAGACCACTCAGCATGTGGTAGATAGGTTACCTAGTGCTTACCTCTACCTATCCCACTGATAAGCTAGCAGGCTTCCCTCTAACACAGAAAGGCTTGGGGGGCTCAGGAGCTTACAAACAGTCCTGGATACATCAGATCTGTAGCTGGACTAGACTAGTTACAGGAAAGGGGGGAAACAAATGCAAATGCGGGCTTTTAAATCAGAAAGTTGAGCGAGATGGAAAAAGTGCCCAAACACCAAATAACTACAATTTCTGGGCCAGAACCACTCCTTATGTGGTAGATAGGTTACCTAGTGCTTACCACTCCCACTGATAAGCTAGAAGGCTTCCCTCCAACACAGAAAGGCTTAGGGGCTCAGGAGTTTACAAGCAGTCCTCAGTCCTGGATACAGCAAATCTGTATCTGGACTAGACTAGTTACAGGAAGGGGGGACAATAAAGTGTATCAGGATGGCACATGGGTGAAGTAGAGAGTTATATTATGCATGGAGCATAATTTGTTTGTGGAACAGGTGCCCATTTTTTTATTTTTGGAGATACAGGAATACTGGGGAAGGTGCTTAGGAATAAGAGGGTCAGGCAGGTAGGTTAAGTTAGGTAGCAGGCCCAGAAATATGGGACATATAATGATGGTGATGGACGCAAAAGTTTGAGGATACCATGACTGGGGCTAAGTAGGTGTCATTCATTCATCTCTAACACAAATAATAACAAGGCTAGGATTTCTTTTAGATGCTTTAATACATAGAAACACATCAGATAAAAATAAAAAAATGCTGCACCAGAACACAACAGAGTCTTTAATTACAAAAAGTTTTGAGCGCTTTTATTCCAGTTGAAAAGGAACTTCATCAGAAACAATGTGATCTCTACTTCCTTCCTTGTATACACTTAAAAAAGGCACCAAAAACACTGCCAAAAAATTTATATATATATATATATATATATATATATATATATATATATATATATATATTTATAGGTTCATAGGTTCATAGGTAAGTACTAGGCTATCTGTCCGAGGGCATCTGTAAGCCTAGCCAGAATGTGTTGGCTTTCGCCGCCCCCTTAGATTAGTTCCCTGTGCCTCTGTCCAGCAGAGCCATTAGTTCCCTGTGCCTCTGTCCAGCAGAGCCACTGCAGTGATCCCCGGGGTAAACTTTCTGTTTCCCATCCACTTGTCAAGGTTTCGCATGAAGAGTATTAGGGAGGGGCTCTGCCTAATGTAGATTGGAATCCTGTTCCAAAGCATGGGGAGTCAATGGGACAGGAATCTATCCCTCCAGCAAGTCCTATTTATCGTTGTGGTGAGGTTTAGATCCCTAGAGCGTGTGGCTCTCAGGAACTTGTTTGTTTTAGGTGGAGCATGTCCATCAATTCTGGGTTGAACATGGCCTTGTATGTCAGGCAGAGATTCACTTCTGAGTAAGTGGTATGCAACCGAGTACAGATGGAGTTTCTTCAGTCGGGCTGCATAGGGCATCTGTTTGAGGCCAGTAATCATCTTGGTGAGATACTTCTGTGGTCTTTCCAGCTGTTGCAAGTGTCTTGCAAGGTACATCCCAAATGGGGTGTTGTACTCTATGATGGGTCTGATGAGTGATGAGTAGAGGGGCACAATAACCTCTTTTGTTCTAGATGTGAACCCTTTTGTGATTAGGTGGGCCGCATAGAAGGATTTTCTAACCACCTTGGCAATATGATTATCAAAGGAGAGATTACTATCTACTTGGGTTCCCAGATCCCTTATTAGATTTTCTGTATTTAGGGGACTACAACGTATGTGGTTGTTCACATACAAGGCCAGGGGATGACTATGCACTTTTTGGCATTTAGCTTGAGGCCATGATTTTGACACCAGGTATCCATCTCAGTGAGACCCTTCTGGAGGATGTCTGTATCAGCCAGAGAGTCAATTATGGCACGAGGCTTTCAGTCATCTGCGAACTTGGTCAGCCATAGTCCTCCTGTGCTTGTCTGTACCTCTGAGAAGTATATACCGAACAGGAGTGGTCCCAGGACTGAGCCCTGGGGGACGCCACTTGTAACTGGTTTAGGGTCGGACCTAGAGCCTGCAACTCTCACCGTGTGGGTTCTATCCATGAGCGAATTGACAACTCATCTCGTGACATAGGGGTTTATGTTCAGGCTAGTGAGCTTGTCTATAATACCAGAATGGGGAATGGTGTTGAAAGCCTTTGCAAGGTCTAGGTAGGCTCTCTGGACCTCCTTTCCCTCATCTAATGCCTTGGTAACTGTCTCAAAGATGTCCACCAGGTTTAGGAGGCATGATCTTCCCTTAAAAAAGCCAAACTGGGTAGGGTCCAATGTTTGGAGGTTCTCAATGTCTCTGTTAATGAGTTACATGATGATGCACTCCATAGCCTTGCAGGCCAGGCTAGTCAGGCTTATAGGGCAATAATGTCCAGGGTCCGTTGTGGCTCCAGCTTTGTGGGGCAGGATAACTGTTGCTGTGCGCCACTCTATGGCTACATAGCCTGTAGAGAGGCTGAGTTTGAACAGTGTGTTTAAGTGAGGGGTTAGTTCATTTTGGAGTTTGTGTAAGATACAGCCTGGGACACCATCCGGTCCCATTGAAGCTGTGTTTTTGGCTTTGGATAGGGCTGTTTTAACCTGTGTGTCAGTGATTGCCAGGGCTCTACATTCTTCTGGTATGGTTATTGGCCCTTTAGGGGGTAAGAGGGGGGGGGGGTGAAGTTTGCACTAAATCTGTCTGCCAGAATGTTGGCAATATCAGTCGGTTCAGTGTATTTTGTGCCATTCTGCACTAACCCAGAGCAGATCTGAGAGTTTCCACTTAGGCTCTTGACATAGCTAAAGAATGCTTTGTGGATATCTTTGGAGTCCTTGGCAAGTTTTCTTTCGAAGCTAGCCTTGAATGATTTTATGAGGGATTGTAGTTTCTTGCTGATACTGATCAGGGATGTCTTGCCTTCTTGGGATTTTACACTTTTCTGTACTAGTTTCCTCCTTCTATTGTATAGTTTATTTATGGCAGGGGTCCACCAGACTGGTTTCCTTTTCTTGGAGGAGTGAGTCTTGGTTTTGCTTGGGATAGCATGATCCATGCATTCTTGCAGGTGCTCACAGAGTGCCTTTGTAAGGGATTCAGCAGCTTGAACAGCATTGTTCTTTAGCATGGGTGCTGTGAACCTTTCCACCTCGGTCTTAAGTAATGTGAAGTTTGCTTTTGAAAAGATTTTCACGGTGGTTTCCTTGATTGGGGATGGGGGCGAAATGTGGATATCCAGACTGATTAGTCTATGGTCTGATCTAACCAGCGAGGGGTTGACCTCTGGTGCAGAACACCGGTCGCCCATGTTGATGATGACCAGGTCCAATATGTTGTCACCTCTGGTGGGGGTGTTGACCAGTTGATCCAGGGTGTTCGAGTTTATAAATTCTAGAAAGCATTGGGCAAGGGAGTTAGTACTTGAGTAGTTCTCCCAGTTAATATTTGGGTAATTGAAATCACCCAATATTAAGGTGTTTGGTAGGACCTTCATATTTTCCAGTGCTTCCAGAAACCTGGAATGGGGGTCCTGGGTCATGGTGGGTGATCTGTAACAAGCTACAATTTGAATTGCAGTTTTGCCCATTGCTAGTTGCACATGGATGATCTCTGAGGCATTGTGCTTCGCCACTAACCTGGAGGTGTGGGTATCCTTGATGAATATGGATACACCCTGCCTTTTGTGCTTCAGTCTGGGTTCTGTGGCCAAAAAGTATGGTATGAGTTATAGCCTGGTAGTGCAAGGGTGCTCTCTGGACCCTTAAACCAGGTTTCTGTTACTGCACAGATATCGATGTTCTCCTTACTGAGGAGTGCCTCGAGTGCATGCATTTTGAGGTTTAGATTTCTGGCATTGAGTAGCATTACCCTTAGTTTTTGGTTACTTGTGCTATTTATAGTGGTGGGTTGGTCTTTTGAGCCTTGCCTAAAAAAGGCACTATGGGGGCAGCAAAAACCTTGGCCAGTATTCAAAAGCCTAAGGGTGACAGGTGCAAGCCATCTCTTGCGAAGCAATGTGGCTTGTCGGGCATGTCATCCCAGGATCCCCTTTGAATGACACCAGAAACTTAGCCAATTGTTGAAATTAATCATTTTTTCTTTATAATGTGGCATCATTCTTGGTGAGGGCAGGCTGCTACTCAGGGTCAGGGTCATACCGGCTTGGGCTACATGATCAGAGAGCTCTTCCATGTCTCTTTTCATGTAGTCCAGGGAGGTATGTCTCAGGTCATTCACACCAACATGGACAATGACAAAGTCGTATTTGTACTTATTCTGGAGTGACCTGAGTGCTTATGTTAGTGGCAGATCCTGGTGCCTGACAGGCAGCTAACGGTAATCTTCTCCTTGTCCAGCCAAGTTAGTGGGACATCAATGTGCCTGACTATAGAGTCGCCTATTACTAGTGTGTTGGGTATGTTATTTTGCCTTAAGGGCTGTGATTGCGTGGCACGCTGATTATGTGAAGTACGTGTTTCATGATTTGTGATGGGGTGTAGAGGTTGCTTGGGTGTCTGCTTTGGAGGTCTCTGTTGCTTTTGCAGATTTTTATTTAGAGCCTCCGAGTATGTTTTTGTGTATTTATGTGTGTTATTTTCCAGTGTTGGTTTAGTACGTCTATGTGAGACTGGTGGTGTGCTGCAAGTATTTTCCTTCTTCTCTTGACTGTCAGTTCCAGTCTTGGGTTGAGAGAGCTTTGCCTCCAGTTTGGCTGTATAATTCCGTCTCTCGCATTTATTAGTGTTTGGTGGTAGGAGAGGGTTGTCTGTGTACATGAAGCAGTTGTAACATTGTCTCAAAATGCCAAGATTCACCAGTTGGACTGGAGAGTACACCTGAAACTGCCCTTTGGACATACCTGAATAGGTAAAGTGAGCTGTTTTACTGATTGGCTGGTAGGGACGAAGAGAGAGCCTTGTCCTTCTGGACAGTATAGGGGGGTCTAATGCTAGGGTTAATTAATGCTTGCGATGGGTTTTGAGCAAATGCAGGGCTGTGAAATGAATGGTTTGAGTGCTTAAGTTCAAAGTCTGTCTACTTCCAAGGGAAATATTGAAGAGTAGACTTCGTGGAGCCGGGAACAAGAAACTAAGGGTAATGCTGCTTAACGCCAGAAGTCTTAACCTCAAGATGCACGCACTCGAAGCTCTCCTCAGTATGGAGAACATCGATATCTATGCAGTGACAGAAACCTGGTTCAAGGCTCCAGAGAGCACCCCAGCACTACCAGGCTATACCTCATATCATGCTTTTTGGCCCCAAAACCCAGACCGAACCACAAAAGGAGGGGGAGTTTCCATATTTATCAAGGATATCCACACCTCCAGGTTAGTGGCATTGCACGAAGTATCAGAGACCATCCATGTGCAACTAACAGTGGGTAAGACTGCTTTTCAGTTTATAGCATCCTACAGACCACCCTCTCAAAGTCAGGAATCCCACTCGGCTTTCCTGAAAACATTGGAGAACATGAAGATCTCTCCGAACACCATTATATTGGGTGACTTCAACTACCCAAACATTGACTGGGAGCACTACTCAAGCCCCAGCACCTTAGCCCAAAGGTTCCTGGAAATTATAAACTCAAATGCTATGGAACAACTAGTCACCACTCCCACAAGAGGGGACAACATACTAGACCTGATCATTACCAACATGGGGACTCTATGCTCCACATCAGAAGTATATCCCTCATTGGTAAGATCAGACCATAAATTAATTTCACTGGATGTCCATATCCTGACCCCACCCCCAGCCCAGAAAACCACAGTGAAAAACTTCTCAAAAGCGAACATCTCACTTCTCAAAACCGAAGTGGAATCCTTCAAGGCCCCAGGGCCAGTGGAAACTACGGCCCAAACTGCAGAATCCTATATAAATGCATTCTACGGACATCTCCAGGAATACATGGATCATGCTATCCCAAACAAAAGCAAGACCCAATCATCCAAAGGCAGGCATCCAGTCTGGTGGACCCCTGCCATAAATAAACTGTACAACAGAAGGAGGAAGCTACTACATGATAGAGCAAAATCCCTAATAGGGAAGGCATCTCTGTTCAGTACTAGCAAAAAATTATGATCCCTCATAAAATCCTCCAAGGCCAGCTTCAAGAGAAAAATTGCACAGGACACCAAAGACAATCATAAGGCTTTTTTCAGTTATGTTAGGAACCTGGGATGCAACTCCCAGACTTGTTCTGAGTTGATTCTAAATGACAAAAAATACACTGAACCCACAGACATCGTCAATATCCTAGCAGACAGGTTCAGTGCAAACTTCTCCACTCCCTCCCCCCCCAAAAGAGCAAGTATCTATCCCGGCAGAGGGCTGCCTCCCAAACATCTCTAATGCTCAGGTGAAGGCTGCCCTCTCCAAAGCAAAAAACACTGCTTCCATGGGACCAAATGGCATCCCAGGTTGCGTCCTACATGAACTCCAAGAGGAACTAATCCCTCAAATAAAACAGCTATACAATCTCAGCCTCACTACAGGATATGCACCCACAGAATGGCGTACAGCAACAGTGGTCCCACTCCACAAAGGTGGAGCCTCTACGGACCCTGGAAACTATCACCCCATAAGCCTGACTAGCTTAGTCTGCAAGGCTATGGAGAGGATCATCATGGAGCTCATAAACAAAGACATTGGGGACCTACAGACATTAGATCCTACCCAGTTCAGCTTTGTCAAGGGCAGATCCTGCCTTTTGAACCTGGTTGACTTCTTCGAAACAGTCACCAAAGCCATAGATGAAGGGAAGGTAGTCCACACAGCCTATCTGGACCTTGCAAAGGCATTTGACACAATACCCCACTCGGGCATCATAGATAAGCTATCCAGCTTAAATATAAACCCCTATGTCACAAGATGGGTCGCAAACTGGTTCAAAGACAGAACCCACAGAGTGAGAGTTGCTGAAGCCATGTCAGACTCGAAACCGATCACAAGTGGTGCCCCACAGGGTTCTGTCCTGGGACCACTCTTGTTCGGTATAACTTTTCCGAGGTACAGGCAAACGTGGGAGGACTATGGCTCACCAAGTTCGCAGACGACTGCAAACTGGGCGCAATAATTGACTCTCCAGCTGACACAAACATCCTTCAAAAAGGTCTCACAGAGACAGATAACTGGTGCCAGCGCCATGGTTTAAAGCTAAATGCCAAAAAATGTATAGTCATACCCTTTGGCAAAAACAATGTGCCCACAAATTACCACATAGGCGGAAACCCATTAAGTACAGAGAAAGTTATTAGGGACCTTGGGACCCAAGTTGATAGCAATCTCTTCTTTGAAAACCACATTGCCAAAGTGGTTAGAAAGACCTTCTACATAGCCCACCTCATCACGAAGGGTTTCACATCTAGATCAAGAGAGGTAATTGTGCCCTTTTATTCATCCCCCATCAGGCCCATCATAGAATACAATGCCCCTTTTGGGATGTACCTTACCCGACACCTGCAGCAATTAGAAAGACCCCAAAAGTATCTCACCAAGAGGATCAAGGGTCTCAAACAGATGCCATATGCTGCTTGGTTAAAAAAACTCCAGCTCTACTCAGTTGCATACCGCCTACTTCAAGGCGATCTATGCCTGACATACAAAGCTATGTCAAATCCAGAATTAATGGACATGCTCCACCTCAGTAAATCTAAATCCCTTAGAGCCACATGCTCAAGGGACTTGAACCTCAGCACAGAAATAAATAGAACTTGCTGGAGGGACAGGTTCATAACCCAGAGGCTCCCTTTGCTCTGGAATAGAATTCCAGTTCATGTGAGGCAGAGCACCTCACTGAATCTCTTCAAGAAGAATCTCGATAGGTGGATGGGGGATCGTAGGTTTGTCCCAGGGATTACTCCCGTGTCACTATTAGACAGAGGCACAGTAAACTAAACCTTAAAAAGGGCACAGTATACTCAAATCAAGGGGTGGCGTAAGCCATACAGAATTGGGCTAGGCTTATAATTGCCCCAGGGCAGATAGCCTAGTATGAACCTATGAACCTATGAATATTTTAACCCTAGCTAACCGGCGCTACCCGGCACGTAAAACTGCGCAAATGCGGTTTTTATAGCAGGGAAATGAAAAAGATAGAAATTGGCCCAAAATGACCAATAAACTACTAACTTCTGGGCTGAAATATATATATATATATATATATATATATATATATATATATATATATATATATATATAATATGTATATATATGCTGAACACTAACACCATTAAATATAAAAGTAAATATTGTATAAAAAAACATAATAGTAGATGCGTTAAGAATTAGTAAACTGTAAACACATGAAATAGCTTATATGATCAACTGAACTATTTAAAAACATTTTAGAAAAGTTTGATTATATGTTACATGTTAACAGCTAACTACAAAATGTCAGTCAGGCTCGCACAACTTATGCAAGCCCTTGGATAGCTTCTTAATGGTACCTAGAGACATATTGATCTACACGCACTCAGATCACCCCACAACAAGTACAAGTATGACTCTCTTATTGTTCATGTGAGTGTGAATGACCTGAGACTCACCTCCCTGGACTACATGAAAAGAGACATAATGGAGCTCTTGGATTATGTGGCCCTGGAGGGATACAGCATTACAAACAGAAAATGATTGACTTCAACAACTGGTTAAGTTTCTGGTGTCATTCTAAGGGGATCCAGTATCTGTCTGCTTGGGATGACATGATTGACATATCTCGATGCTTTTCCAGAGATGGCCTGCATCTGTTACCCCCTGGGTTTCTGGGTAATGGCTATGGCTCTTGCTACCCCTATAGTGCCTTTTTAGGCGGTGTTCCAAAGACCAAATTACCACCGTAACAGCTATAAATAAATGCAATTTGAGGGTCATGCTGTTCAACACTAGAAGTCTAAATCTCAAGATGCACTCGCTCAAAGCACTCCTCAAAATGGAGAACATCTACATTTGTGCTGTAACAGAGACCTGGTTTAAAGCAACAGAAAGCACCCCTGCACAACCAGGCTATAGCTCATTCCACATCTTTTGGCCCCAGAACATGGACCAAAGCTCCAAAGGAGGTGGTGTCTCCATACTCATAAAGCATTTGCACACCTCCAGACTAGTAGCCCAGCAAAACGCATCTGAGATACTCCAGGCACAACTAACATTGGGTAAGATGGTGATTCAGGTCACAGCACCCTGGAAACTATTAAGATCCAACCCACCACTCTCACACTAGATGATTTCAACTACCCCTCCATCAACTGGGAAAACTACTCATGCACCAGTGCAATGGCCCAATGCTTCCTGGAATTCATCAGTTCCAATGCCCTGGCCCAGCTCATTCTTACCCCAACAGAGGAAGCAAAATCCTTGACCAGGTTATCTCTAACATGGGCAACCATTGCTCTACACCAGTAGTCAATTCCTCCCTGGTTAGATCCGGCCACAAACTAATCACCATGGAAATCCACATCTCACCCACACCCCCTACAAAGGTATGCATCATGAAAAACTTTTCCAAAGCTAACTTTGGACTCCTAAAACAGAGGTGGTTAACTTCACGGCACCCATGCCAATGGAAAATAGATGCATGACTGCTGAATCATACACCAGTGCACTGTACGAACACGTACATAAATGCATGGAACTTGCCATACGATACAGAATCAAGATGCTCTCCTCCAAAAAAGGAAGCCAATCTGGAGGCCCCCTGCCATTAATAAACTCTACAACAGAAGGAAGAAATTGTTGCAGAAAAAGGTGAAGTCCCAAGACTAGTAAAATTCCCTTATTAGCCTCAACAAAAAGTTGAGATCCCTCATCAAAACCTCCAAAGCCAGCTATGAAGGCAGAATTGTGGCAGACATTAAAACCAACCACAAAACCTTCTATAGTTATATCAAGAATCTTCACGGCAATATCCAGATTTGCTCTGAGTTACTGCACAATGGTACCTTCTATACTGAGCCAACAGATATTGCCAACATACAGATTTATTGCCAGCTTTATCCCTCCCGACCCCCAAAGGACCAATCTCAATACTGGAAGAATGCCAGACACGCAGCATTACTACAGCACAGGATAAAGCTGCATTGTCTAAGACCAAGAAAACAGCTTCCATGGGACCTGACAATATTCCTGGCTGTGTTCTACATGAATTACAAAGTGAACTGGCACCACACTTGTGTGCCCTGTTCACTCACAGCTTCACTCCAGGCTTTGGCCCTACAGAATGGCACACTACTACAGTCATCCCTCTCCATAAAGGAGGAGTGACTACAGACCCTGGAAATTATCAACCCATTAGCCTGACAAGTCTAATATGTAAGGCTATGGAGCGCATCATCATGGACCTAACTAACAAGGATATAGGGAATCTCCAGACTCTAGATCCCACGCAGTTTGGTTTTGTGAAAGGTAGATCATGCCTGCTCAACCTGATTGACTTCTTTGAGTTAGTCAGCAGAGCTGTGGATGAGGGTAAGGCAGTTCATATAGCCTACCTCGATCTGGCCAAGGCCTTTGATACCATTCATCATTCATGAATTATTGATAAACTCACCAAACTGGGAATCAACCCCTATATCATTAGGTGGGTTGAAAATTGATGCACAGATAGAACCCACAGTGTGAAAGTAGTGGACTCCAAGTCAGACTGCCAACCAGTCACTAGTGGAGTTCCACAGGGATCTGTCCTGGGTCCTCTCCTGTTTGGCATCTACTTCTCAGAAGTCCAGGCCAACACAGAGGGACTCTGGCTGACCATGTTTGCAGATGACTGCAAGCTAGGAGCCATTATTAACTCTTCAAGTGATGCAGACATCCAACAGAAAGGGCTCACTGAGACCAACGATTGGTGTCAAAACCATGGCCTTAAGCTTAATGCCAAAAACTGTGTTGTCATCCCTTTGGGAAAAACTCAATTCCCACTAATTACCACACTGATGGGAGCCCCTGAACATTGAAGGCGGTATAAGAGATCTGGGGACACAGGTTGACAGCAACCTCTCCTTCGACCACCACATTGCCACTCTGGTCAGATAGTCCTTCTATGTGGCACATCTCATTACCAAGAGTTTTGTATCCAGGAAGAAAGAGGTCATCATTTCTGTCTAATCTTCCCTCATTAGACCAATCGTAGAATATAATGCCCCATTTGGCATGTACCTTACTAGACACCTGCAACAGCTGGAGAGACCACAAAAATACCTCACAAAGAGTATCCTAGGCCTTAAACACATGTCCTACATGGACAGACTCAGAAAAACTCCAGCTATTCTCTGTCTCATATCGTCTACTAAGAGGTGATCTCTGCTTAACTTACAAAGCCATGTCACACCCAGCTCTGTTAGAAATGCTACATTAAAGAAATCCCAATCCTCCACACCACACACTCCAGAGACCTAAACCTCATTACCACAATTAACAGAACATGCTGGAGGGACAAGCTCATAACCCAGAGACTGCCCATGCTCTGGAATAGACTTTCCATACATGTCAAGCATAGCACCTCACTGGCCCTTTCAAGAGAAACATTGATGAGTGGATGGGAAATAGAAAGTTCACTCCGAGATCACTCCAGTGGCTCTACTTGATAGAGGCACCGGGAACTAATGTCGGGCGGCACAATGCCAGGGCACTTCTATGGGCTAGGCTTGTAAATGCTCCAAGGCCATTAGCCTAGTACATACCTATGAACCTATGAACATCCTTCCTCTTAAAGAATTACCCTTTGAATAAACAACATTAGAGTTAGGCATGCATCATGCTAGACAACTGAAAACAAAACATAATGTTCATGTCCAAGTTGCTTCCTATCTGCTACTGGGTTTAGAAATATGACCACATCTCGTAACATAACAGTTGGGACCAAATTTAGCAACAGGGATAGTCTTCAGTGCACAACTCATATGTGGAACTTCTGGATTTGTCACAGGAACAGAAATATTCTCTGGAACATCCTCCGGAGCTGGAAAAGTGGACAACTTGCTCTGAGATAAAGAGTCTTTCTCACAGGCTATGTGCAATGTTATAGTCTCGGACACTGGTCTCAAATGTTTCTAATTCTGCCTAAACTCTGCTCCTTCTGATTCTGCAATGTATGATCTTGGCTCAGGGCAAATATTGTTCATGACACTAATCCAATCATAACCTTTAGACGCTTGCATCCTTATCACTTCTCTTTCCCATAATGGATAGAACGGTTTGCTCATCTTAACATAGTAAGACATCTGGGTTAAGCGCTTCTTCAACAGGTTGACTTTCACTGATCTGTTGTTCTTGACACATGTAACTAACAACTGACTACTCATTTATAATGTGGTTCTGGTTTGTCTCTACAGAAGTCTCTGAGCAGGTGAACCAAAATGTTTATCATGAGGAATATTTCTGAGATTCAAGAGATTCAGGAAAACATCAGTATTATCTCGTTTTGACTTGTCTAGCAACTGTTTTTCTCTTTGAACTGCATGTTCTGCATTTGACTGTGGGTACTCAGGGCTACTTGTGACATGAGTGAAGTCCCATTCTTCTGCAAATCATTTGAACTGCTGGCTTGTTAACTGTGTGCTATTGTCATATATATATGTATATATATATATATATATATATATATATATATATATATATATATGGGTCTAGGACACATGCTCGCTCGACTAGAATATGTCCGAATCACAAACATTGAACACACATACACGAAAGCACTAAACATCAAAAAGCGCTTCCGTGTATGTGTAGTTCAAAAAAAAAAATCTACGTTTCACCCCCACCCCCCCTATTTTATTATTCTCACTCCGAGATCGCACTACAGTGGGGAAAAGGGAATTTTCCCTTACCCGCACTGTAGTCCGATCTACGAAACAGGCCCATATACACGGAAGTGCTTGTCGATGTTAAGTGCTTTCGTGTATGTGTGTTCAATGTTTTGTGATTCGGACATATGCTAGTCGAGCATGTGTCCAGATCCCATATATATATATATATATATATATATATATATATATATATATATATATATATATATATATATATATATACATACACATCTATATATATATATATATATATATATATATATATATATATATTATACATATATATACACACACACCCATGCATACATATATTTTGACTACAAAACACAGTCCAGCTCCCCAAAGCCAGTTTGCTATATGTTGGTCATACCAGACTGTTTTGGATGTTAAATTGTAAAATGTGGAATAAACTACTTATTTGGGGGTCTATATTAGAATACCAAGCTTTCAAAATTTTGAGTGTTCTAATATCGACCCCTTTTCTTGCAAACACTGAAAATATCGAAGAAGCAGAAAACCAAATTTTTTCCTAGGGAAAGAATTTGGTTGCCCGTTTCTGTTGCTTCGGTATTTTCAGCACTGTGGTGGAAAGTTAAGGGTCGAGTTCAGGTAAGTGTGCAATTGTATGGACGTGAGGGTTAGGGCAGGGTATGTGAGTTAGGGTTAGGGCGTGGGTCAGATAAGTGTGCGATTGTGTGGACGTGAGGGTTAGGGCGGGGTAGGTGAGTTAGGGTTAGGGCGCGGGTGAGGTGACTGTGTGATAGTGACAGGCCTTAGGGTTAGGGTTTGGGTTAAGGTAAATGGATAGTTACTGGTGTATGTATAGTTTAGTGTAGGGTTAGGTGTAAGAGTTTAGGTGTATGTGTGTGGATTGCTGTTTGTTTGGTGTGCTTGTGTTATGTGTGTGTGTTTTGGAACAGCAAATATTTTCCCTAGGAAAAAATTTTCTGTTCTGTATGTTCGCTGTTTCAAATTTTTGATTAATGGGGTTCGATATTAGAACACTCGAAATTTTGAAAGTTTGGTGTTCTAATATAGACCCTTCTTTGCACGGCTTTGTACTGCTCTTGTTTGACTAAATCGCCGGTGGATGGCTGGACATTGCTGCTTTTGTTATTTCAGTGAATATTTTTCTTTTGGAGTGTCGCACTGTGTTTTGTAGTTGCAATTTATGTTAGTTCCATGCACCCTGTAATGGTCACTGCACCAGCTTGTGTTTGAGATATATATCTATATATATATATATATATATATATATATATATATATATATATTTATGGGTCTACTTCTTTTGACCTAACTTTCGTTTGCCTGACACTCATTTGCCTGAGACCAAATGACTGAAATTTCATTTGCCTGACACTTCATTTGCCTGAGACCAAATGACTGAAATTTAATTTGCCTGACAAGTATTATTAGCAAGAAAATGGAATATGCCCCCTTCCCCACTGCAGTGCGACCCTGGAGTTAAAATATATAGTTAGGGGGGTGTGGGGTGCGCAGCCCCCCACAATGGGGGTGTAGGGCTTAAGCCCCCACTTACTTTTCTGTTACTAAGCAATATTACATCAAAAGTTAACAATATCATATGCCCCCCACACCCCCCCTAACTATATATTCTAACTCCAGGGTCGCACTGCAGTGGGGAAGGGGGCATATTCCATTTTCTTGCTAATAATACTTGTCAGTCAAATGAAGTATCAGGCAAATGAAATTTCAGTCAAATGGGGTCAGGAAAATGAGTGTCAGGCAAATGAAAGTTAGGTCAAAAGAAGTAGACCCATATATATATATATATATATATATATATATATATATATATATAGATATATAGATATATATAGATATATATATATATATATATATATATATATACACACACACACACACATACATATAAAAAAGACAGAGCTAGGGTCGGGGGAGACAAACAAGAGAGAATTAGATCAATGGCATGTCACATTAGTTTATGATTTCAGTACATAAACCAATATGAGAAATATATAAGTACACCTTGTCCACATCTAGAAATGATGGGAAGATATTGTGTCATGACATCAATAAATCACAATGATACAATAAGAATAATAGAAGAATCATGTATTTCGCTATGCCATATCAGATATCTGCTTTCAAAGTTAATAATTGCATTTGCCAAAATATAATTGTTAATATCATACAGTATTGCAGTTAATATCTTTAAAATACTATTCTCAGAAAACAATCTATTTTGAGTTTCCGGGTATTGAACCCACACACAATTAATCTAATATCCTCATTGCTTAATGCAACCACCACAAGCTATTGAACCAGACATATATGCTTAATATCAAAGTAAAGATATGCCTGGTTCAGCTGATATACAGTGATGGACTGAAAATACTTCTCTGCCTTGGATTCAGACATGATGCATACTTAACCAGTGTCTCTGAAAGATAAGTTAGTCGTTCCTGGTGTACCTCGTAGTTTATTGCTATCTCTGTTGCAGCTGTACAGTAGAAAAAATGAAAAAAAATATATATATGAAAGCATAATAAATAACTGTGTTTGCTGGCTAATTGATACAATATCATAGACAGGTGATTGGTCAGTAAACTTGGACAGCTGAGGGGTGTTTACAGTCTTAAATTCATCCTCCCATCAGCTCAGGAGGTCCCTGCTTGTACCTTTTCATGTCACTGTAGTGGTGATGCCATTGTTCCCCAGAGCATGGCATGCCAGTTGCACTGGAGCAGCCTTGGCTAAGCTATTATAAGACCCAGCCTTATACTGAGACACGTTATATTCCCCTGCAGCAATTACTTCACCATGAGAGCCAAAATAATCCTGGGTTTCTCAACACCCCCACCTTTGTGCTCGAAATAAAACACCATCCCTACCATTGCCAGCCATCTCTGCACCAGTCAAGCTAGTACTACATGTCTGATTTGGTGCTTAATTCAAATTTCGCATATAATATACCAAGAACAATCCCGCAGCCCAGGATGAAAGTTCCACTCAACACAAAAATAAATCCAGCGAGTAGAAGAAGAGTAGAACTACTAGCGCTATTCGCATATAATAGCTTGTGCACAAAGATGCATAGACTTAACAAGTGTATTAGTGCAATTGGAAGTAAAACAATAGCTTGCTAAACATATCGGCACTGATTACATCCAAAAGCAAAGAAGGTGTGAAATACGGCAATGAGATTTAGCTACGTGTGGTGCTCAAACTACTGACTCATGTTCCAGTGTTAAACAATGACATGTATGATGGTGTTTGTTATAATTGTGTTTTGTTGGAGTAAAAATGGCATGACTTGTAAGATATTGGGCTGTTTGGAGATGCACACTGATAAGACTGACCCTAATCATTCTGTTCTTAATGTGTATGCATCAAGTATTGCATTATCGCTTGGAAGGCAGGATATATCTGTTTATGTTTGACAATACTAAGTTAAGGAAAAATTGTTGAGGGGAGGTGGGGCAGTCTGAAAAAGGTTTTTTCCTGCCCTATCTCCCCACAACTGGCCACCAACTGCCACCAGTTCCTCTCCTCATTCACCATACCTGCTGGACCTGCCGTAGCCTCCCCAGGCTCAACCTGCCCCACTTCCATAGCCAGTGAGGAGATCAAGGACACTGGTACAGTGTGACACTGCTGCTGGGGAGTCTGAGCTAATTCCTGCCACTCTGCAGCACCCTTGTGAGTGCTGCAATGGCTAACTTTGGGAGGTGCATACATGCTTCTACATGTACAACCTCCTGAGCAGGTGGCATACCATTTGCAGAGTGGAGCTCACCAGACTCCTAATACTGTTATTGTAATGAGCCTAGGCAACCTCGCTCCTCCCCAGGATTGATGAAATGATGTTGGTCACTCACCTCCATTCTCCCCACATGGTACCTTCAGCAGCCAATCCTCCAGTGAAACACGGGTTATCAGGAATGTAGTCAGGACTTTATCATCTGCAACGTGGGACTGGGGTCCTGAAAAAGGATTTATTGAGTCTATTGTGATGGTTTTCTAGATGTAAGCTATGGTGCAATATCTTAGCCTAGCTATAAAGTACATTTTTTCTTAAAGAATGACAGATAAGAAAAAAATTGTGAGTGAGTTATGCAGTGTACAACCAATGAATTCATAAAAAGTGCTTAGCAAAATGGAATTGCTTGAGGAATGTAAGTCAAGGAAATATAGATGTGGGGGCAGCTGCTTGGGCTAAATATAGTTGTGTGGCTGTATATACATGTGTGTGTGTGTGTGTGTGTGTGTAAGGGGTAGCAACAGTAGAATTTTGTACTTATATCAATCATGTAACCAAGTACAGTGACCAAATAGCAAAAAAGGCAGTTGAGTACTAGAAAGGCCAAAAAGATATATCACAAGCTGAAAGAAATCATTGGCAATCTTCACTGGACAGCTAGTAACACTTCATCTGAAGTTCTGTCTGCAATACTGGAGATCTACAGGCACCTGTTTTTCTTTTTTTTTTTTTTTTTTTTTTTTTTTTTACCAGAAGCCAAATACAAAAAAATTAAAGAAACATAATTTTTCTTGTTCTGGAAGAAATGAAGCAGAAGGCAAAATGAATGAAGCACTGAATTTTGTTAATCAAGAGTTCAAGCGGGCATGCACAAAAATGGAGAAATGTGAAAATATGGCACAATTTGAAGAAAAGGGAGCGGTGACAAAACCTTTCTTCAGAAAAAAAAGTGGTGCATGACTGAAACAGCCTTCCTGGAGTAGTACACCAAAAATATAACAAAATACAAGAATACATAGAACAGACATAAGACAAGTCTTATCTTGAGTGAAAGAAAAGGAATAAGCCATTTCCACGTGGCAGGTAAATGAGCATAGGTTCATAGATTCATACTACGCTAACTGCCCTTGTGAGCCATTTTAAGCCTAGCTAATTATCCCCTGTGAGATTCAAACCCTGTACCTTGTGCTTATAAGGCAAACACCTTAATCATTAGGCCAGCCTCCCAACAGCATAATAAAAAGGGATGCAGTTCATACCTGCTGTCAGACTTATGTAGCAGTCTTTGTTATTTACAGAAAATTGCCAACATATTCTTACAGTTATGACATATGTAAACTTACAGCCTATATAATAAAGATGTCAGCATAATCTGATTTCAAAAATATACAGCACAATGTGACAATTGAAGAAATCGCTTTTTGAGATGATACAATTCTATCTGTTCTTCAGGTCCTGAGAGAAAAGGCAGGCTAATGTTTCATAGTGTGTTTATTAAAATTATAAGGCAATTATACTGGTCACAGGACTCAAGTTTAGGAGACTCATCATCTTCTTTCGGCTGTTCCCATTAGGTGTCGCCACAGCGGATCATCTGTTTCCATTTCTTCCTGTCCTCTGCATCATGCTCTTTCACACCAACCACCTGCATGTCCTCTCTCACCACATCCATAAACCTTATCTTAGGCCTTCCTCTTTTCCTCTTACCTGGCAGCTCCATCCTTAGCATCCTTTTCCCAATATACCCAGCATCCCTCCTCAGCACATGTCCAAACCAACGCAATCTCGCCTCTCTTGCTTTGTCTCCAAACTGTCCAACATGAGCTGACCCTCTAATACACTGATTCCTAATCCTGTCCATCCTAGTCACACCCAGTGCAAATCTTAACATCTTTAACTCTGCCACATCCAGCTCTGACAACTGCCTTTTCGTCAGTGCTACCGTCTCCAACCCATATAACATAGCTGGTCTCACTACCCTCTTGTAGACCTTCCCTTTCACTCTTATTGGTACCGGTCTGTCACAAATCACTCCTGACACTCTTCTCCACCCATTCCACCCTGCCTGTATTCTCTTCTTCACCTCTCTTCCACACTCACCATTATTCTGAACTGCTGATCCCAAGTACTTAAACTCATCCATCTTTACCAACTCTACTCCCTGCATCCTCACCATTCCTCTACCCTCCCTCTCATTTACACACATATATTCTGTTTTAGCCCCGCTGACCTTCATTCCTCTCCTCTCTAAAGCATATCTCCACCTCTCCAGGGTCTCCTCAACCTGGTCCTTACTCTCACTACATATCACAATGTAATCTGCAAACATCATAGTCCACGGGGCCTCCTGTCTAATCTCATCTGTCAACCTGTCCATCACCACTGCAAATAAGAAAGGGCTCAGAGCTGATCCTTGATGTAATCCCACCTCCACCTTAAACGTATCTGTCACTCCCACCGCAGTCCTCACCAATGTCATACTACCCTTGTACATATCCTGTACCACTCTTACATACTTCTCTGCCACTCCAGACTTCCTCATACAATACCACAACTCCTTTCTAAGCACCCTGTCATATGCTTTCTCTAAGTCCACAAAGACACAATGCAACTCCTTCTGACCTTCTCTGTATTTCTCCAACAACACTCTCAGAGCAAATATTGCATCTGTAGTGCTCTTTCCTGGCATGAAACCATACTGCTGATCACTGATCATCACCTCCCTTCTTAACCTAGCTTCCACTACTTTTTCCCATAACTTCAAGCTGTGACTGATCAGTTTTATCCCTCTGTAGTTACTGCAGCTCTGCACATCACCCTTATTTTTAAAGATAGGTACCAAAACACATTTTCTCCACTCCTCAGGCATCCTCTGACTTTTAAAAATTTCATTAAACAATCTGGTTAAAAATTTCACTGCCATTTCTCCTAAGCACCTCCATGCTTCCACTGGTATGTCATCTGGGCCAACAGCCTTTCCATTCTTCACCTTCTTCATAGCTATCCTTACTTCCTCCTTGCTAATCTGCTTCACTTCCTGATTCACTATCCCCACATCATCCAACATTCTCTCTTTCTCATTCTCTTCATTCATCAGCCCTTCAAATTACTCTTTCCATCTACTCAACACACTCTCCTCACTTGTGAGTACGTTTCCCTCACTGTCCTTTATCACCCTTACCTGCATATAATGAAAATTAGTAATCTGCAGAACAAAAAAAAGGAAAAAGGCATATTCATTGTGCTTCATTACATATGTGTATACATACATACATTTGTATATATTCTTTTTTTTGTTTTGTTTTGTTTATTTTCCTTATTTAATATTGACTAAATGGGTGAGCCATATTGGGCATTGCCCATTTTCAGGGACTGTCCCACGAAGAAAAATGTCATTGCAGATAAGATAAAGATTCATAGATAATCCAAGGCTATTGAGTCATTTGACCACTTACTTCTTGCCAGTACCTTGCCACAACCCTGACCTCATTTTGCCAGAAAAGCCATACTAATCAATCCAGGCACAACTGATGAGAACCTATGCAGTCATCTAAGTTATGTTTAAAGAAAATAATGAGTTATACTGCTTAACATACACAATACATTTATTTTAGATGTTAGAGAGGCACTCACCTATAAACCTTTCCCTCTATGTTTTATTTTTCTGCTGGTAAAAGATTTAGGTCCCTGTTATCAATATTGGTGTTGCCAATGAATTTAACGGGAACTCCTGGACAACTGGGTCTCTAATAGCATGGAAAAAAAGATAGAGATCTCCCCTCAAAAGTCTATCAAGAAATAGAGCTTCCAGCCAATCGGGGACTTTAGGCCTGTAATTTATTTTTAGTTAAGAAACTTTGGGATCATTCTAATTATTTGATATGCTTAGTGAAATGTATCCTGAAGGGGGTATTATACTCAATAATTTGTCTAATCAGTGCAAATTCAAGGTAGTGATTACTTCCTTAGACTTTGATGATATTCCTTTGACAATTAGGTCTGGTAAATAAAAGTATTTCTGAAATAAAAGGATTTCCTGAAAGCTACATGATTGTCAAAACTGAGGAATTATCAACACAAGTTCCTAAGTCCTTGACTACATTTCTGTTTTTGCTGTGTGTAGTCTATACACTATGATAAGGAGAGGAGCTGTCTACTTAATGTGACAATATTGCACTTTCTAACAATTAATCTGAGCCCATTTTTAGTATACCAGGAGTTTATTAAGAAAAGCTCATTCTGGAGGATTTGGGTGCCAGAAGGTGACTTAAGAACAATTCCCAGTTTATAATCATCTGCAGGCTTTGTTAGCCAGAACTCTTCATTTTATGTTTGGAGATCTGAGAAGTAAAGAAAGTACAGTTGTGTACACTTACCATAAATGTAGATGTTCGAGTGTATTCACTGTTGCAGTCATTACATTTGGGTAATCCTGCTGGCAGGTTGCCCTCAGTCGGCCTGAATTCCAAATTCTTGGGTCCTGCATCAGCTGTCGTCACCCCTTCCCTGACATCAGGTCGTCAGGGGTATAAAAGAAGCAGCTGACACCATTTTCTTTAGTTTTTCTTGCCCCAGATGTCAGGTGCCCCCTAAAAGGTTAGCCAAAATGTATATCTATATATAAGATTACATGCAGCAATATAAACTTTACCTTCCTCCACAAGCAAATACACCACATAAGTTGTATAAATCAGAGAAGGAAAGATAGGTTCCATCAGAAGAAAAGGGGGGATGGCGGGTGGGTAACCTGGACTGCAACAGTGAAACACGAAGAACATAGTACAGTTGTGTACACTTACCATAAATGTAGATATATGGTTAGGAGGCTGGAGCTAAACAGCATTAGGAGCTGCTATGAGACCCTGCAGAACTGCAGTAGCAAAGCCTGCCCTGGAGTTAGAGTAGACTGGCAGATGATAGTGCTTTGTAAAGGTGTGCACTGAACTCCAAGTAGCTGCCTCTAAAATGTCCTTGGTTGGTACTCCCCTGAGAAAGGCTGCTGAAGTGGCTGCAGCTCTGGTGGAATGTGGCCTAATGCCCTTAGGCACTGGCTTGCCATGGTATAAGTAGCAGAAATGAATGCAGTGGCCTATCCATTTTGAAATAGTCTGCTTTGAGATAGCCTTTCCTTGTGATCCTGTAGCATATGCCACTAGTAATTGCTCTGTCTTTCTGAAAACGTTGGTTCTGTCCAAGTAGAATCTAAGCTGTCTGTGTACGTCCAAAGAATGCAGAATTCTTTCCCCCTTGTTCTGTGGATTTGGATAAAAAGTTGGCAGATGAATGGTTTGGTTAAGAGCCACATTGGACACCACTTTAGGCATAAATGTTGGGTTTGTCCTCAGGGAGACCCTGTCCAGATAAAATGATAAAAGGTTCCACAGCCATGAGTGCCTGTAACTCTGAAACTCATCTTGCAGAAATTATTGCTAGGAGCAGAGCTGTTTTCCAAGATAAAAACTTTATATCAGCAGTAGCAGCTGGCTCAAAAGGAGGCAGGGTGAGTTTTTCAAGACATAGTTGAGATCCCATGCAGGCATTGGTGATCTCCTTCGAGGCCTTAAATTTTTGGCTCCTCTGAGGTACTGTTTTAATAAGGGATGAGAAAAGATTAGTGGCTCTGCATTGTAATGAGCTGAAATGGCAGAGGCATGAATTTTAATAGATGAGAAAGATAGGCCTTTGTCCAGCATCTCAGTTAAGTATTGCAAAATCTGAGGAATATTTGGAACCGCTGTATCTGTTCCTTTTGCCTGGTTCCAAGCACAGAACCTCTTCCATTTGCCAGCATAAGATTTTCTAGTACTAGGCCTTCTGGCTTCCAAAATGACATCCATCACAGCTTTGTATGACTACATTATCCGCCATGCAGCCAGGTTTAAAGTCCTGAGCTGGTTGTGCAGAATCCGATTGTTTGGCTGAGACAGTAGATGCGGTACTTGAGGTAAAGTCCAAGCTGGGCATTGAGTCAAGCTCCTTAATATTGGGTACCAGTGCTGGCAGGCCAGTCTGGTGCAATCAGTATCATCTTTGACTTCTCCTGTCTGACCTTTAGGAGTACCTTGGGGAGGAGAGGCAGAGGGGGAAAAGCATATAATGATAGTTTTTTTCCAGCTGAAGGATAGGGCGTCCACTTTCCATGCTTGCCTGTGATAAATCCTTGTGCAGAATCTCTTTAGTTGGTAGTTGTGAGGGGAGGCAAATAGATTTATGTCCGGGTATCCCCATTTCCCTGTTATCATGCTGAAGACTTGTGGATCCAGCTGCCACTCGTGGGGATCCATGAGGTTTCTGCTTAGTTCATCTGCCAGAGTATTTTTCTTTCCTGGCAGGAATTGTGCCTGCAGATGTACTTGTTAAGTCAATACTGTGTCCCACAAAGTCATGGCTAGTCTGCAAAGGGGGTAAGAATGTGTGCCCCCCTGCTTGTTTATATACCACATGACCGTGGTGTTGTCTATCTTTATCAGTAGTTGTCCTGGATGAAGTAGGTCCTTGAAGGCTGTCAGGGCATTTTGAACAGCTAGCATCTCTTTTTGATTGATATGTTGATGCAATTGGTTTGAGGTCCATGTTTCCTGAATGCATCTTTCTGCCATGTGCCCCCCCAGGCATAATCTGATGCATCCGTTGTTAGTGTCTGCCTGGCTGTGGGTAACGTGAATGGCTGTCCCTTATTTTGGTGACAAGCCTTTGCCCACCATCGAAACTCCTGTTGCAGGCAGGGAATGAGAGTAATTACAGTTTCCAGGTTGTGGCAATGTTGAGTCCAAACACTTTTTAGGTACCATTGAAGTTTCCTCATATGTAGTCTTGCATATGGAATTAGTAGGATGCAGGATGCCATGAAGCCCAAAGCCTGCATAATTTTTCTTGCAGATAACTGGGCTTTTGTTGCTAACATTTTGAAATAAGTAGTCAGTTGCCTTTGTTTGTCTGGCATGAGATAAGCCATATGGGCAGTTGTATTTAAGCTTGCACCTAGGAATATTATCTCTTGAGAGGGTACTAGTTTTGATTTCTTTTCGTTGACTGTGTACCCTAGGCATGTTAGAAGTTTTTTCACAAACGCCAGATGCTGTAGAAGGATGTCCTTGTTCTCTGCTTGAATTAGACAGTGGTCCAAGTAAGGATATATTTGTATTCCTCTTTGTCTGCAGAATGCAATTACTGGTGCCAGGCACTTTGTAAAGACTCTGGGCGCAGTAGATAAGCCATAAGGCAATGCAGAGAATTGGTAATGCATTGAGCCAGCTTTGAATCTGAGGTATTTTCTGCATATTTGTCTGATCAGGACATGCAGGTATGCCTCTTTTAGATCTAAAGTTACAAGCAAAGCGTTCTTTCCCAGCATGGGCAGAAGCTGCTGCAAAGTCAACATTTTGAATTTTGGTATATTCAGGAATGTGTTCGATAGGTCCAGTATTGGCCTCCAGGCCTTGTCCTTTCTGGGTACCAAGAACAGTCTTGAGTAAAATCCTTGTCCCCACTCTTGCTCTGGCACTTGTTGAATGGCCCTCAAGTCCATGAGGGATGAGACTTGTTTTTGTGCCTCTGCCCATTGATTTTTTGGCAGATCTGGCCAGCCGTTTGCCTTTGGCAGGGTATGGAAATGGACCTTGTAGCCTTGTGACACGATATTTAGAACCCACTTATCCTGGGTTATAATGTGCCAATTTTGTGAAAAAAGTGCTAATTTTCCCCCTAAGGGTGCTGCCAGGAAATAAGTGCTTGGTGCAGGCAGGGGGAAGTCATTGGGACGGTTTCCTGTAAGGTTGTGATTTGTCTTCTCCACTTTTGGAGGTAGAAGTACCCCTTTGCTTTGACCTGTATGAACCTTGCGGCTGGGATCTGCCTCTAGGGCATCTGGGTCTGCCCCTTTGAGGTTTGTCTGACACAGGAAAGGACCAATTCTTTGTTGACCAGTGTCTACTAAACCTAGGTGGCTGTACTTTAAGAAATCTTTGACCATTTGCATAGATTTAGCCTTGTCCTCCATTTTCTTTAACACCTCTTCTGCCTTAACACCAAACAAAGTATCATGCTGTAAAGGTGCATCTAATAATTTAACTTTAACATGATCAGGCAGATTTTGTTCCTTTAACCAAGCATGCCTGCTAATTACAGAACCTGTAACTGCGGCCCTGCAGGAGGCCTCTAAAGAAACAAAACCACATTGCAAAGTATGCTTTCCAACTTGTTCAGCTGCATGCAATATATCCTGCATTTCCTTGTTTTCTGCACATTCAGAGTTTAACAACATTTTCTGTTTAAGCAATGTCATGACATGTTGCTGATATTTGAGCATATGAAACTGACAGTTTACGGCCCTTATAACCAAGGTAGCAGATGTGTAATCCTTTTTTCCCCACCTATCCAGTGCCCTAGAATCCCTGTCAGAAGGGGTAGGGTATTTTGCAATGGAAGCCTTAACTCCCCTGGGACCCTGAGAAATAGTTTCTGGGTCTGCAGCAGGGTTTTTAAAAAGGAATTTATGTGAGTCTGGAACCCTGTAATATCTGTCAGGCTTAACAGGAGCTGGAGGTAAGGAGTCAAGGGTAAGGCTAGACTCCGAAAACACATCATCTACAATGTCTAACACAGGAGGGATGGCTAGTGACTTGTGCTGAGGTAGTAACAGGAAATCCCTGAGCCTCTTTTTAAATTCTGAAAAATCTTGGCTCTCCCAGTGGAAATGCTCCCTCATGGTATGTAAGGTTTCCCCAAAAGTATAGTCCTCAGGAGGAGAAGCTGAAGGTATGGATTCTTCAGCATCAGAATCCTCATAGGGGGGAAAAGAATATTCCTGATCAGAAGAGGAATCAGAAGAAATGGAAACCTGATCTGAAGATTCATAGTCAGTCTCTTGCCTAGGCCTCTTATCATGAGGAGGATGGGAACCCCTGATCAAGGTAATCAAGTCTTCGGCCATTTTGAGCATCTGTTTTTTGGGCATGGAGGCCTGTCCACGTGGCTCTTGAGTTTGATTCTTTGCCTTTGAAGGTGCTTTAGTCTTTGCCATTGAAGTCGGTTTAATGTATAGCTGTTTGGGTCTAAATACACCCTCAGAAGCTGGTGCCTGCTCAGCGGCTCCGGACTCATCTGAAGGGTTAGTGTCTGAGGCTGCAAAAAGAGAGTTGTAGGGTTTTAAGAGAGAGAGAGAGATCAAAGAGTATAGAATTGACCCAAAATGGGTTAATGTTTCCAGCGGCATGGCCAACTCCATGTGGGAGTCGGTAGTGGCCTGCAACTCTAAAGTTCTGGTCATCAGGGGCTGCAAAAGCACCTCACTGAGAATCGGCGAACCGACTGGCTTAGGAGAAGCTTCGTTGTCGGTTTTGGGCCTCGGCTGTCTTTCTTTTTCTTTGCGTTTTTTATGAATTCTGGTAGTCGGATGGCTTTCCGACGACATTCCTGGATAATTAAACCTGCGTCCAAAGTAATTTAAAGCAAAATCATACCGACGCTTAATAGTGCGTTGGTTAAATCTAGCACAAAACCGAAGCTGTAGTTTTATTGGCCATTTTGGGTCAATTCTAAACTCCTTGATCTCTCTCTCTTAAAACCCAGCTGCCTCGTGGTTTTGGCATCTTTTCAGGCTTGCTAGTTGTTGCTGAAGCATCTACCAAGGGGGGGAAACGCTGAGAGAAGAAAAGGAGCCACTTTTGTGATTTTAAGTATTTTCTTCTGATTTTTTGTTAAGTTTTACTGCTTTGCCGCCTACTTTTTGGCATTTTCCAGCTTGCTAAAGTTTATATCTGTAACAGTAACAGTACTTGGAACACATCTAGAGCCCGTTTACTGCATTTCCTGTGTTGCTCTTAATTTAAAATCGTTTTTTTCTCTAAAAACTGCATTTTACCTGATTTTGGCCAAGCACTCAAGTGTGGGGTCATTTATTGCACTGTTGTGATTATTTTGCTGCTTGTGTATCTCTGCTACCTTTAAACTACAACAAAAAGAAAAAAAAAAAATCTTGCTTTTTTCCCACTTTCTGAAAGTTAAGAAAGTTCAGTTACAGATTTGCTGTTCTGAACTGTTTGGAACTTTCTAGAAGGCCAGTGCTTGCTTGGGCTAAAGGGAAGTCTCTGTGTTCACCAGTGGGAGTGGTTAACACTGAACAGCCTGCCTGTCCCTGGAGGAGTGGTTACTGCCTAGAAGCTGTAGTTTTATTGGCCATTTTGGGTCAATTCTAAACTCCTTGATCTCTCTCTCTTAAAACCTGGCTGCCTCGTGGTTTTGGCGTCTTTTCAGGCTTGCTAGTTGTTGCTGAAGCACCTACCAAGGGGAGAAAACGCTGAGAGAAGAAAAGGAGCCACTTTTGTGATTTTATGTATTTTTTTCTGATTTTTTTTTGTTAGGTTTTACTGCTTTGCTGCCTACTTTTGACATTTTCCGGCTTGCTAAAGTTTATATCTGTAACAGTAACAGTACTTGGAACACATCTACAGCCTGTTTACTGCATTCCCTGTGTTGCACTTAATTTAAAATAGTTTTTTTCTCTAAAAACTGCATTTTACCTGATTTTGGCCTAGCACTCAAGTGTGGGGTCATTTATTGCACTGTTGTGACTATTTTGCTGCTTGTGTATCTCTGCTACCTTTAAACTACAACAAAAAGAAAAAAAAAACAAAGAAATCTTGCTTTTTTCCACTTTCAGAAAGTTAAAAAAGTTCAGTTACAGATTTGCTGTTCTGAACTGTTTGGAAGTTTCTAGAAGGCCAGTGCTTGCTTGGGCTAAAGGGAAGTCTCTGTGTTCACCAGTGGGAGTGGTTAACACTGAACAGCCTGCCTGCCCCTGGAGGAGTGGTTACTGCCTAGAAGCTGTAGTTTTATTGGCCATTTTGGGTCAATTCTAAACTCCTTGATCTCTCTCTCTCTTAAAACACTACAACTCTCTTTTTGCGCGGTTTTGCACACTGAGCAGCCTCAGGCAGCGCCGCCCAAACAGGTTTAAACTATTCCAGGCTCCACAAAGTCTGCTCTTCACTTTTTCCCTTAGAACTGTTCAAACTCTCAAAGTAATCACTCTATTCTCTTTCTAAAGCCCTGCACTTGCTCAGCTCTTATAAGGAAACCCTAACTAACTAAAGCACTACACCCTCCTTGACTTCTCATAAGTATCAGGCTCCCGATTGGTCCTTCCTGATCGAGTGAAAAATCAGTTCCCTTCCCTAATCTGATCAGTAAAAAAACAGTTCCCTATACTAATCTGGTATGTCCAAGGGTCAGTTTCAAGTTTACTCTCCAGTGCAGCTGCTGAATCTGGGAATTTTGAGGCAATGTTACAATTGCCTTATTTACACAGACAACCCTCTCCTCCTTCCAACAAACTCTAATACATGTGAGAGATGCAGTTACACAGCCAAACTGGAGGCAGAGCTCTCTCAACCCAAGACTGGCACAGTCAGTCAGGAGGAAAAGGTAACCACCCGCACCACAAATCCAGTCTCACACAGACCTATTGCATCTGCATACCCAACACATAAACACACAAAAACATACTCGGAGGCTCTAAATAAAAATCTGCCTAAACAGCAAAGACCTCCTAAGCAGATATCCAAGCAACAGCCACCCCTCAACAATACCCACGAATTACATATCTCACAAAATCAATGTGCCTCACAGTTACAGCCCTTAAGGCCAAACACACCAAATACACTTGTTATAGGGGACTCTATTGTCCGGCACACTGACGTCCTGCTCTCCAGACTGAACAAGGAGAAGGTTACTGTAAGCTGCCTGTTGGGTGCCAGGATCCGCCACATAATGCAAGCACTCAGGTCACTCCAAAGCAAGTACAAGTATGACTCCGTCATTGTCCATGCTGGTGTGAATGACTTGAGACGTACCTCCCTGGACTACATGAAAAGAGACATAGAGGAGCTCTCTGACCATGTAGCCCAGGCTGGTATGACCCTGACCTTGAGTAGCATTTTGCCCTCACCAAGAATGATGCCACAGTATAAAGACAAAATGATCAGTTTCAACAATTGGCTAAAGTATTGGTGTCATTTAAAGGGGATCCAGTGTCTGTCAGCTTGGGATGACATGCTCGACAAGCCACGTTGCTTCACTAGGGACGGCTTGCACCTGTCACCCTTAGGCTTTCGTATACTAGCAAGACTCTTGTCACCCCCATAGTGCCTTTTTTAGGCAAGGCTCAAAGGACAAACCCACCTCCATAGACAACCCAAGGATATAAAAACTAAAGGTAATGCTACTCAATGCCAGAAGTCTAAACCTCAAGATGCATGCACTCGAGGCTCTCCTCAGTATGGAGAAAATTGATGTCTGTGCAGTAACAGAAACCTGGTTCAAGGCTCCTGAGAGCACCCCAGCACTACCAGGTTATAACTTATACCATGCGTTTCAGCCCCAAAACTCGGACCGAAGCACAAAAGGAGGGGGAGTATCTATATTCATCAAAGATACCTACACCTCCAGGTTAGTGGCACTGCACGAAGCATCAGAAACCATCCATGTGCAACTAACAGTGGGCAAAACTGTCTTTCAGTTTGTAGTCTGCTACAGAACACCCTCCCTATTACAGGAACCCCACTTGGCATTCCTGAGAACACTGGGGAATATGAAGGTCTCTCCAAACACTATGTTATTGGGTGACTTCAACTACCCAAACATTGACTGGGAAAACTACTCAAGCCCAAACATCCTCGCCCAACGGTTCCTTGAATTTATAAACTCTAATGCGATGGAACAACTGGTCACCACTCCCACAAGAGGGAACAACATATTGGACCTAGTCATCACCAACATGGGGACTCTATGTTCCACACCAGAGGTAAACCCCTCATTGGTAAGATCAGACCATAAACAAATTTCCCTGGACATCCATATCCCGTCCCCACCCCCAGCCAAGGAAATCACTGTAAAGAATTTCTCAAAAGCCAACTTTGCACTTCTCAAGACTGAGGTGGAATCCTTCAAAGCCCCCCGGGCCAGAGGATAATACAGCCCAATCCGCAGAATCCTTTACAAATGCATTCTATGAGCACCTGCAGGAATGCATGGATTATGCTATCCCAAATAAAACCAAGACTCACTCCTCCAAAAACAGGAGACCGGTCTGGTGGACCCCGGCCATAAATAAGCTATACAACAGAAGGAGGAAGCTACTACATGACAGAGCAAAATCCCAAAAAGGGAAGGCATCTCTGATCAGTATTAGCAAGAAACTTTGATCCCTCATAAAATCATCAAAGGCCAGTTTCGAAAGAAAAATTGCCCTAGACACTAAAGATAACCACAAGGCCTTCTTTAGTTATGTTAGGAATATGGGTGGAAACTCCCAGATATGCTCTGAATTGTTGCATAATGGTACAAAATATACCAAACCTACAGATATAGCCAACATCCTGGCAGACAGATTCAGTGCAAACTCCCCCTCCCTTTCCCCCACAAAGGAGCAAATGCCTATCCCAACTGAATGTAACCTCCCTGACATCACAGATGCACAGGTAAAAGCTGCCCTCTCCAAAGCAAAAAACACAGCATCTATGGGACCGGACGATGTCTCAGGCTGTGTCTTACACGAGCTCCAAGAAGAACTGAACTCTCACATTAAGTCACTGTTCAAACTTAGCCTTACTACAGGATATGTACCCAAAGAATGGCGTACAGCTACAGTGGTCCCACTCCACAAAGGTGGTGCCACAACGGACCCTGGGAACTATCGCCCCATAAGCCTGACTAGTCTGGTCTGTAAAGCTATGGAGCGTATTATCATGGAACTCATAAACAAAGACATTGGGAGCCTCCAGACACTGGACCCTACCCAATTCGGCTTTGTTAAGGGCAGATCTTGCTTCTTAAACCTAGTTGATTTCTTTGAAACAGTTACCAAAGCCATAGATGAGGGCAAGGTAGTCCACACAGCCTACCTGGACCTTGCAAAAGCCTTCGACACAATACCCCACTCGGGCATCATAAATAAGCTTACCAGCTTAAATATCAACCCCTATATCACAAGATGGGTTGCAAAGTGGCTCAGAGATAGAACCCACATGGTCAGAATCGCAGGTGCCATGTCCGAATCCAAACCAGTTACAAGTGGTGTTCCACAGGGCTCAGTTCTGGGACCTCTCTTGTTTGGTATATACTTCTCTGAGGTTCAGGCTAACATGAGGGGATTATGGCTGACAAAGTTCGCAGATGACTGCAAACTGGGGGCCATAATCGAATCTCCAGCTGACACAAGCATCCTCCAAAAGGGTCTCACAGAGACGGATGCTTGGTGCCAGAGCCACGGCCTCAAGCTAAATGCTAAAAAATGCATAGTCATCCCCTTTGGGAAAAACAAGGTGCCCACAAATTACCACATAGGTGGTAATCCATCAAGTACGGAAGAAGTAATTAGAGATTTGGGGACCAATGTAGATAGTAATCTCTCCTTTGATAATCACGTTGCCAAAGTGGTTAGAAAGTCCTTCTATATAGCCCACCTTATCACGAAAGGGTTCGCATCTAGATCAAGAGAGGTCATTGTGCCCCTCTACTCATCAGGCCCATAATTGAATACAATGCCCCTTTTGGGATGTACCTTACCCAACACCTGCAGCAACTGGAGAGACCCCAAAAGTACCTCACCAAGAGGATCATGGGCTACAAACAGATGTCCTATGCAGCTCGACTAAAGAAACTCCAGCTCTACTCAGTTGCTTACCGCCTACTCAGAGGCGATCTATGCCTGATGTACAATGCCATGTCAAACCCAGAATTAATGGACATGCTCCACCTCAAAAAATCCAAGTCCCTTAGAGCTACATGCTCCAGGGACTTAAACCTCAGCACAAATATAAATAGGACATGCTGGAGGGACAGATTAATTTCCCAGAGGCTCCCCTCACTCTGGAATAGAATCCCAATCCATGTTAGACATAGCCCCTCACTGACCCTCTTCAAGCGAAATCTGGACGCGTGGATGGGAAATCGCAAATTCACCCCTGGGATCTCTTCTGTGTCCCTGCTAGACAGAGGCACAGTAAACTAATCTTAAAAGGGTACCTTCTGTGACCTACTTTACAGAGGCACAGTAGGCTAATCTAATAGGGAGGCGGAAGCCAAATACACTCTGGCTAGGCTTATAAATGCCCTAGGGCAGATAGCCTAGTATCTACCTATGAACCTATGAACCCAGAAAGTTATGATCAGGGCCTAGGCAAGGAATACAGTAAGAATGAAAGTCCTTATGACGTATTTGCTTCCCACAAGAAATACAGTTATTAACTTTTTCTGACATCGGTTCTGGAGCAAGAAAAAAGTTTTCCCAATGGGGTACTTAGCTTTATAGAAGACTTTGCATCTGAAATTCGAACTCAAAAATCTCAGGAGTCGGCCGACCGGCACTTGCGAACTGCTTCTGCTTCGGGCACCACATGGCAAGAAAGACTGAAGAAAATAGCGTTGGCTGCTTCTTTTATACCCCTGACGACCTGACGTTAGGGAAGGGGCGATGACAGCCGATGCAGGACCCAAAACTTTGGAATTCAGGCCAACTGAGGGCAACCTGCCAGCAGGATTACCCAAATGTAATGACTGCAACAGTGAAACACGAAGAACATCTAAAAGAAGTTCCAGCCTCAAACTACGAGAAATATCACTGGTCACTTTCATACTTAACCAATAATGTACCTGCAACTTGCATTGTGTGAGTTCTGTCTGAGTGAATTTGCTATCTTATCACATATCAGTCGATTTTTATAGCATTTAGCATCTGCATGATGCCAGCATCAGACTACATACACAAGTCCTATGCATAGCACATCATGCACAGGATTATGATTAGAGCTCTAAGCTTAACTAAGTTATTATGTATTTGAGTCATCGGTGCCAAGGAATAGAGTAAAGCAAAGCGAAAATTGAGAGGTGAATCTTGACATACATGACTAGAACACATAAATGAATTGTGATTACAGAGACCCAATAATACTTCTCAGAATATACAAAGTTTTAATTGCTCTGCTATACTACCAGTTACAGAACAAAAGTAAAGCAGTACAAAGTGTTTTAAAACTTTGATTGCCATAAAACACTTAGCTTCTGTTCACTCTCTGCATGCAGTACTTAATGCTACTCTGATAAACAGCTTTAAAAGCTATTAGATACTTTTATTTTGCCACTCCTTTGTGTGACAATTACTTATATTACAACTTTTGAAGATGTTTTAGCTTTTATCTGCCATTATACATTAGTTCAAGATTGGACTTTAACAGGACTGGTAAGTTCTTAACAAAACTTTGTTAAGTACCTTTTTACATCAGAAAGGTACCTCACAAAGTTGCCTTTTTTCTCAATTCAGAGTATAATCACAGCATCCCCTGTACTATAAATGTTTTTTAAGTTTATTATGATGTGCCATTCAATGATTGACTTAAAATATATTATTTCCAAAGTAGAGAAACATTTTTAGAGATGACAGTGGCATAGTCTAATATATACAGTTCTCCTTTCAACAGTAACAGATAAAGCATCAGTGCTGTTTATGCATTCAGTAATTTTAACTATTCAGATTTACTGAGCATGTGCTACATAATTACATATCTGATTATGCATTTTTTTTATTCAGGAGAACGTCACACTTAAAACTTGAGTTGCTTTGTAAGACAATCTGTCAAAATGCTTAATGCAATTGCATCCTACTGTAAACAGTCACTAGGGCAAGAGTAGTAGTGTCCTTTGACTAAAAAATCATGAGTCTTGCATTTTATTAGCAAAAACCAAAGCTACAAATTGTGGTTTCTGTGTTCCTTTGAGTGAAACATGTCAACTGTATCATGTTTCTCTGTGTGTGGCCCCCTATAAAAATAAAAAGGAAACTAGCTTTTGTTTTGACCTTGCCTTCATAGCCATGCTTCTTCATTGTTTAACAACTGTCTCATGTTGTAAGCAGTTATTTTGAAAGTGCCTTTCCTCAAATTCATCACTTTACCACTAGCTGCCCATAACCCTTATCATGACTTATTTTATTTATTTTTTTGTTTTATTTTATTTATTTTTTTTTATGAACTCTCCAACTGATCCCCTGAAGGCTCAAAAGTGTTACTGAGGGTTGTTTACAAATATTTAAAAAAGTAAGCAATATGTTTCTATGTAACATTTTCAGAACAGCTTGCATTAAAAGTGATTTTAAGGGCTCAGTCTGATAGGTGACAACTGCACAATCCACTTGGCAGCTAATACTGAGTCTAAGTGATAAGACTATGAGGTATGCTTGTTTGCTTGGAAATATTGTTATTACACTGCAGGTTTTCATAAAATATTTATAACTTGAGAGATATTTGCACTTCTTTGAGGCATAAATTGGAAAATTAGCCTTCCTGGATGCAGAAGGAAAACCCAATAATGTCTTCAGGCATTAAGGATTACAATTGCTCACTGCTGCTTAGGGAACAAATGAGCTTAACCATGTAAATGTTATTAAATATTAGTGTAAATGAGCAGCACACTGCAGAAGCATAGCGAAGGTGGGGTGAAGGGGCAATCACCCCAGGTGCAAGGTGCTATTGATTTCTATACGCCAGTACACAAATTAAATACTGCTTTTTTTGTGCCTCACTATAGTTTTTCAAAGTAAATGTTTAATTAATTTATTTATTTTATTTAGTTATTATTTAATTTTGTGGGTTTCCTCTGGGTGCTCCGGTTTCCTCCTACATCTCAAAGACATGCTGCAGGTGGATTGGACACCCTAAATTGGCCCTAGGTGTGAGTGTGTGCATGTGTGTGCCTTCTGTGGAAGGTTGGGCACCGGGCTGGCAACTCGACACTGTAAAACTCCACTGCCAATCATGAGCGGACAGGTGATCCATTGTGGCGACCCCTAACCGGGAAAAAGCCGAAAGAAGAAGAAGAAGTTATTATTTAATTTGCTCCTCAACGTGAGTGTTGAGGGGAACAGAGGACATAGCATTCATTAGTGAGGGACGCATAAAGGAAATGGGCCTTTTTTCTTTGTTTTGCTTCTCATCTTAGAGTTGAGGGACACCAGATCACAGAACAATACTAAGCACTAGATGAGCCAGCGAGGACTCGGGCACAATGGCAGAGCTGTTGGCATTACTACCTCACAGCACCAAGTCTTCAGTGTGCTTTCTGTTGTCTTCTGTATAGAATTATGCTCTCCCTGTGTCCATGTGCATTTTCTCCCTGTGTCCATGTGCATTTTGGATCCTTCCACATCCTAAACACTTGTCAGTAAACCCTGGAAATTGCTCATGGGAGTACATGCCATAAAGCAGAGACCCCATAGATGTGTTTTGTGATAATCAGGCGGTATCTCCAGGATTAGTTTCTCTGCCCTGTCCCCACTGACTGTCTTCATAGGCTCTATCTTCTCTCACACCCCTAAGCCAGATAAGCATTATCACAGACTCAATAAATGTACACTACCATATGGTTATAATTGTCCTGAACTACATAAATAGACAAGTCTTATCTGTTTCAGTTGTGTCAAGTCTGAAGTCCCAAACAATGCATGTTGATAATTCCCTATCTTTCCACCATCATGTTGGCATAGTAATACAGAAAAACTTCTACATTGTCTCGTTTAATTGTCCTCCAGATCTAAATATGTCTTAAATCTTTACTAATCTTTCATTTTACTTATTACTGAATAGAATGCTCCTTTGTCATAGGTTCATAGGTATATACTAGGCTAATGGCTCTGGAACCTTTACAAGCCTAGTCCATAGAAGTGCCCTGGCATTGTGCCACCCAACGTTAGTTCCCAGTGCCTCTATCAAATACAGCCACTGGAGTGATCCTTGGTGTGAACTTTCTATTTCCCATCCACTCATCAAGATTTCTCTTGAAGAGGGCCAGTGAGGTACCCTGCTTGAAATGTATGGGAAGTCCATTCCAGAGCACGGGCAGTCTCTGGGTTATGAAACTGTCCCACCAGCATGTTCTGTTGATTGTGGTAATGAAGTTGAGGTCTCTGGAGCATGTGGAGTGGAGGGATTGGGATTTCTTTAGATGTAGCATTTCTAACAGAGCTGGGTCAGATATGGCTTTGTAAGTCAAGCAGAGATTGCCTCTTAGTAGATGATATGAGACAGAGAATAGCTGGAGTTATTTTGAGTCTGTCCATGTAGGTCATGTGTTTAAGGCCTAGGATCCTCTTCATGAGGTACTTTTGTGGCCTCTCCAGCTGTTGCAGGTGTCTAGTGAGGTACATGCCAAGTGGGGCATTATATTCTATGATTGGTCTAATGAGGGAAGAGTAGACAGAAATGATGACCTCTTTCTTCCGGGATGCAAACCCCTTGGTAATGAGATGTGCCACATAGAAGGACTTTCTGACCACAGTGGCAATGTGGTGGCCGAAGGAGAGGTTGCTGTCATCCTGTGTCCCCAGATCTCTTATAACAGAGAATAATCACAGCATCCCCTGTACTAGAACCCACAGGGTCAGAGTTGCTGGAGCTATGTCAGACTCTAAGCCAGTCACAAGCGGTGTCCCACAGGGCTCAGTCCTGGGACCCCTCTTGTTCGGCATTTATTTTTCCGAGGTACAGGCAAACATAGGAGGATTGTGGCTGACAAAGTTCGCAGATGACTGCAAACTGGGCGCCATAATTGATACTCCAGCGGACACAAACATCCTTCAGAGAGGCCTCATAGAAACGGATAATTGGTGCCAGAGCCATGGCCTTAACCTGAACGCCAAAAAATGTATAGTCATACCCTTTGGGAAAAACAAGGTACCGACAAATTACCACATAGGCGGTAATCCATTAAGTACGGAAGAGGTAATCAGGGACCTAGGGACCCAAGTTGACAGTAACCTCTCATTTGACACTCACATTGCCAAAGTGGTTAGGAAGACCTTCTATATTGCCCACCTTATCATGAAGGGTTTCACATCTAGATCAAAAGAGGTCATTGTGCCCTTGTACTCTTCTCTTATCAGGCCAATGATTGAGTACAATGCCCCATTTGGGATGTATCTCACCCGACACCTGCAGCAGTTGGAAAGACCCCAAAAGTTCCTCACCAAGAGGATAAAGGGTCTTAAACATATGTCATATGCTGCCCGACTGAAAAAACTCCAGCTCTATTCAGTCGCATACCGCCTACTCAGAGGTGATCTGTGCCTGACGTACAAAGCCATGTCCAATCCTGAATTAATGGACATGCTCCACCTCAGAAAATCCAAAACCATCAGAGCCACGAGAACAAGTGACTTAAACCTCAACACAGAAATAAATAGGACGTGCTGGAGGGACAGATTCATAACCCAGAGGCTCCCTACACTCTGGAACAGAATCCCAGTCCATGTTAGGCAGAGCCCCTCACTGACTCTATTCAAGAGAAATCTCGACGAGTGGATGGGAGATCGTAGGTTTACCCCGGGGGTCATCTCTGTGTCACTACTAGACAGAGGCATGGTAAACTAAACCCTAAAAGGGCGTAGTATTCTCATCCTAAGGGGTGGTGTAAGCCACATACACTCTGGCTAGGCTTATAAATGCCTTAGGGCAGATAGCCTAGTACGAACCTATGAACCTATGAACACCTTCAGTGTTCAGTGGGCTCCTATTAATGTGGTAATTAGTGGGAACTGAGTTTTTCCCAAAGGGGATAATGAAACATTTTTTGGCATTAAGCTAAAGGCCATGGTTTCAACATCAGTCATCGGTCTCAATGAGGCCTTTCTGTAGGATGTCTGCATCATTTGGGGAGTTAATAATGGTTCCCAGCTTGCAGTCATCTGTGAACTTGATCAGCCAGAGTCCCTCTGTGTTGGCCTGGACGTCTGAGAAGTTGATGCCAAACAGGAGAGGACCCAGGACAGATCCCTTTGGGACTCCACTAGTGACTGGTTGGCAGTCTGACTTGGCGTCTGCTACTTTCACACTGTGGGTTCTATCTGTGAGCCAATTTGCAACCCACCTAACAATATAGGGGTTGATGCCTAGTTTTAGGAGTTTATCAATAATTCCTGAGTGAGGAATGGTATCAAAGGCCTTGGCCAGATCGAGATAGGCTGTATGAACTGCCTTACCCTCATCCACAGCTCTGGTGATTTACTCGAAGAAGTCAACCAGGTTGAGCAGGCATGATCTACCTTTGACAAAACCAAATTGCATGGGATCTAGAGTTTGGAGATTCCCTATATCCTTGTTAATTACGTCCATGATGATGCACTCCAGAGCCTTACATATCAGACTCATCAGGCTAATGGGGTGATAATTTTCAGGGTCTGTAGTCACTTCTCCTTTATGGAGAGGGATGACTGTAGTAGTGCACCATTCGATGGGACAAAGCCAGAGGTGAGGCTGAGTGAACAGGGCACACAGATGTGGTGCTAGTTCACTTTGTAATTCATGTAAAACACAGCCAGGGATATTGTCGTATCCTATGGAAGCTGTATTCTTGGCCTTGGACAATGCAGCTTTAACTTGTGCTGCAGTAATGCTGGGTGCCTGGCATTCTTCCAGTAGATTGGTGTTTTTTTTGGGGGGGGGCAAAGTTTGCACTGAATCTGGTGGCCAGTATATTGGCAATATCTGTTGGGCTCAGTATAGGAGGTACCATTGTGCAGTAACTCTGATTAAATCTGGGTATTGCTGGGAGATTCTTGATATAACTATAGAAGGCTTTGTGGTTGTTTTCAGTGTCTGCCACAATTCTGCCTTCATAGCTGGCTTTGAACGTTTGATGAGGGGGTCTCAACCATTGTTTGTTGAGGCTAATAAGGGAATTTTTCCAGTCTTGGGACTTCAACTTTTTCCGCAACACTTTCTTCCTTTTTTTGTAGAGTTTATTAATGGCAGGGGACCACCATATTGGCTTCCTTTTTTAGAGGAGAGCATCTTGGTTCTGTTGGGGATGGCTAGTTCCATGCATTTCTGTATGTGTTTGTACAGTGCGTTAGTGTATGATTCAGCAGTCATGCATCTATTTTCCATTGGCATGGGTGCCATGAAGGTAGCCCCCTCTGTTCTTGGATAAGTTTTTCGTGGTGGATACCTTTGCGGGGGTTGTGGGTGAGATGTGGATTTCCATGGTGATTAGTTTGTGGTCGGATCTAACCAGGGAGGAATTGACTATTGGTATAGAGCAACGGTTGCCCATGTTAGTAATAACCAGGGCAAGGGTGTTGCTTCCTCTAGTGGGAGTAAGAATGAGCTTGCCCAGGGCCTGGAATTGATGAATTCCAGGAAGCGTTGGGCCAGTGCACTGGTGTAGGAGTACTTTTCCGAGTTGACGGAGGGGTAGTTGATGTCACCTAGTATGACGTTGTTGTGTTGGATCTTAATAGTTTCCAGGGTGCTTAGGAATGTGGAGTGAGAGTCTTGGGACATGCTTGGGGACCTACAGCAGGCTATGACCTGAATCGCCATCTTACCCAATGTTATTTGTACCTGGAGTATTTCAGATGCATTATGCTGGGCTACTAGTCTGGAGGTCTGCACATCCTTTATGAATATGGCGACACCACTGCGTTTGGAGCATCGGTCCATGTTCTCTGGCCAAAAGGTATGGAATGAGTTAAAGCCTGGTAGTGCGGGGGGTGCTTTCTGCTGCTTTAAACCAGGTCTCTGTTACAGCACAAATGTCAATGTTCTCCATTTTGAGGAGTGCTTTGAGCGAGTGCATCTTGAAATTTAGACTTCTAGCGATGAGCAACATGACCCTCACATTGCATTTATTTATAGCTGTTAAATTTGGTCTTTGGTCATGTATTTCTTTAACCATATTATTTACCAGATTATTTAACACAAGGCCTCAGATATTCCCTTCTAAGTAATCAAGGCAGACTGGCAGCCCTCTTCTGTATTCAGTCATTTACAGACCTGTTGTCTACCCTTGAGGCATAAAAATTCAAGTCCTCCTTTACAGCACAAAAGGTTCCTGAAATACCTGCTTATAGGACATAACACTTCAACAGCAGATGAATATGACACATTGACATAGTAGATTCATATCTCAATATAGACGCCACCACTGGGGAAAACATTTCCATCATATGTTAACCACAACTGGATGGGCAGCCTCAATTTGCCCCCGTCTGTTTTATGTTGCCTTCCTTGAAGCTGGAGGGAACTTCAGCATAAGGTGTATCCACTAGGCTTGTAATGGTCTATGGAATGGTCCCATAGCACTTTCATATGAATTGTTAAGATTTTTTGTAGATTACAGTTAAATTCACTGCCATTCTTGTAGGTTTCCGGAGTTGCACTTTTTTTTGACATTTTCACAAGAATAGAATACAAAGGCATGAAGTATGAAATAGCACACGCATGATGTGTACACCATTGATATCTCTTTAGAGACCAGCTAGTTTGTAAGCAATGCTCCTGGTAAGCCATGATTACTCTGCTGAATGTTGTCCTTAATGCAGCTGAAACAATAACATACACTTGGTAACATAAGATATATTTTACTAGCAGTAAAACTACCACAGGACTTCCTTTCCTCTTCCAACTACATTGCTGTAGCTAGAAAAGTTAACTGTATGCTTATTTACTGGGTATCATGCAGATTATGGTTCCCTTAAGACTGCAGATGCTTTTACACGTCATGCTTTGATTTCAGATGTTCAAATGGTTGAGGATACCACCTAAAGTTGCAGGCTAATGAATAGAATACAAATTTGTAAGTGCACTGCCAAAAGAATCCGTTTACAGTATCTACCAGAGCTTGTTTTTTTCTTTCTTTCTCTTTCTTTCCTTCTTGCATTCATTTTTTTAATTGTTACCAGTGTTTCACTGCATATCTGGTGGTAAAGTACAGTGGCTTTAAACAAGGGGCTTCAAGCAAGGTATGTCTCATTGACTTAAGTTCAGTTCTTAAACTCTGGATGTGTGCATTTTTTTTTTTATTCTTTTCATGTCCCTTAAACAAATCTAAACACAAAGGTCACTATCAGATGTGGGTGCTTGTCTCTCACATCTTTCACTAGGATAAGCAATGCATAAATAAAATATGTTCATACCTGTGGTAGTCAAAGATTTTATAACAGATTCTGTATACTCTTACACTTAGAAATGATGCTCACAAATGAATAATCATTTTTCGGTAGTCTGGTTAGCTGTCAGGGGTACATTAGGACTGTACAGTGTAATAAATCAGACATAGAAAACATGTCACATTACAGAAGTGCAATAAGGCGCTCTATACTGCCAAAGTCATGGATTAAAACTCAGTGCCAGGAAAACTGCCACCCAAGCTAATTACTCCATCAATAAGACGGCCCTAAGAGTTGACCCCGGTAGTCAGGGATGGGGGAACATATGTAGACAGTAATCTGTCCTTTGACCATGTGGCCAGGATAGTTAGAAAATTGTTGTATGTTGCCCATCTTATATGTAAGGGCATGGTATCCAGGTCCACAGAAGTCATAGTGCCACTTTCTTTAGCCCTTAGTAGACCCACCATTGAGTATCATCTCCCCTTTGGCATGTACCTGAGCAGACATACGCAACAGCTGGAACACCCACAAAAATTCCTTACCAGAAGAATCCAAAGTATAAAACATATAGTCTTATATCCTGTCTCCTATAGGTTACTGACAGGCTATCTGTGCCTGGCATACAATGCATTCTTAGACCAGTTCTGATGGACTTTTTGCATATCAGCAAAAGAAACAGCATCAGCACCACTAGAGCCAAGAATTTAAATTTTGCTTGTGTCAAGACAGAGCTGAACTGCCCCAGAAGGAAATGAGTAACGTCAGGGACAAAAGAGAACATCTACTTCCAGAAGGAAAAAGGATAGAAAGAAATGAAGCAGGAACCCTTTGTCCAGGAGGGCAACAAAGGAACGGGGCAATGGCTATGAAAGAGGGGGAAGGAGGGAGGGACCAAATCCTGCAACAGTAAAGAAAAGGACATCTACTGTGATGGTAAGATTTTACACAACTGTACTAAGTCCTTCCATATAACTGTTGCAGCATTCTCTACATCAGGGAGATTACAAGAGCTAGGACGGCATCTGGGAAGAGAAAGGCTCAGAAGAGCCCTCTTATAAATCCATGCAGAATAGCCCCGGCAAAACCCACCCTGGCCCTGGAAATAACATCCAATTTATAATGCTCAGTGAAAGTATGAATAGAGAACCAAGTAGTAGCCTTAAAGATGGCATTGAGAATCAAACCCTTGAAACAGGCACCAGATTATCCAACTGCCCTAGTAGAATGTGTCTTTACAGATGAAGAAAGACAATTACCATAAAAAGAAAAACAAAAGGAAATGGTCTTAAAAATTCAGGAGGAGATGGTTTGCTTAGAAACAGCAAAACTCAAAAGCCTGGGATACAAAGAAACAAAAGGTTGCTCAGATTTGTGAATTGCCTTCATTTTATCTAAATAATACCTGAGTTGCCTATGCAGAACCAAGGCATGAAGAACCTTCTCAGTGGCAGAGTATGGAGAAGAAAAAAAGGAAGGAGGTGAATAGACTGATTAAGGGACAACTCATTAACCACCTTGGGCATAAAAGAATGATTAGTTTGAAGAGACACCCTTTCTTGATGAAAAACTAAAAAAGAAGGAATAGCCATGAGAGCATGAAGTTCAGACACTCTCTTGGCTGAAGCAATAGCCAAAAGAACAGTTTTCCAGGTGCAACGTTGCAAGAAAGCTAAACTAGCAGTATCAGAAGGAGCCCAAGTCAAACATTCAAGTACAAAATTGAGGCGCCAAGGAGGAAGAATATGCTTTCTGGGAAGCCTGATATGAAGGATTCCATTAAGAAATTGCTTGAACTCAACCAAGAAGCCAAAGGAGGATTCAAGGGTAGACAAGCAGAATTTGCTGATAGTTGAGCTTTAACTGAAGAACATGCCTGCCCAGCATGGAGCAGACCTCTCAAATAAGATAGAACCACAGGAACCTCTATGGAAAGGGAACCTGATGGTGAGAGAGGCACCAGACAGAAAATCTCATCCATTTGGACATCTAAGATTTTCTGGTAGGTGGTTTCCTGGCCTCCTGCAGAACCCAGAGGATGTCCTTAGAAAAGAGATTCCTAAAAGGAATCAAAACCCTATCACCCACAATGTCATTTGAAGAGTGGACAGGTAAGGATATAGAACAGTTCCCTTATATTGTGTGAAAAGATATAGTGAGGTAACTTGTGGTGATTGCCCCTGGCAAAGTGATAAAGAAGGGGATATAGTTTCATAGTTTCATAGTATAGTACTATCTGTCCTGGGGCATTTGTAAGCCTAGCCATAGTGATGTGGCTTTTGCCACCCCGTGAAATGGTACAAAAAATGTACAGACTAAATTTAGAATACTGTGCCTCTGTCTAGTAGTGACACAATGAAGGTCCCCTTATATAATAGAATTAGTTTACTGTGCCCCTGTCTAGCAGTGACATAGATGTGACCCCTGGGGTAAACTTACGATCTCCCATCCACTCATCAAGATTTCTCTTGAAGAGAGTCAGTGAGGGGCTCTGCCTAATACGAACTGGGATCTTGTTCCAAAGCATGGGAAGCGTCTGGGTTATGAATCTATCCCTCCAGCATGTCCTATTCATACTTGTGTTGAGGTTTAAGTCTTTAGCTCTCGTGGTCCTGATGGACTTGGATTTTTTGAGGTGGAGCATGTCCATCAGATCCTGATTAGACATGGCCTTGTACGTCAGGCAGAGATCACCTCTGAGCAGGCGGTATGCTACTGAATACAGCTGAAGTTTCTTTAGTCTGGCAGAATAAGACATATGTTGGAGACCCTTGATCCTCTTGGTGAGGTACTTTTGTGGTCTCTCCAGCTGTTGCAAATGCCGGGTGAGGTACATACCAAATGGGGCATTGTACTCAATCATGGGTCTGATGAGGGAGGAATATAGGGGTACAATGACATCCTTGGATCTGGATGTGAATCCCTTCATGATGAGGTGTGCAAGGTAGAATGTTTTTCTAACCACTTTGGCAAAGTGGGTATCAAATGAGAGGTCGCTGTCGACTTGGGTCCCTAGGTCTCTGATTACTTTTTCCGTACTCAGTGGGTTGCTGTCTATGTGATAATTTGTGGGTACTTTGTTTTTCCCAAAGGGGATGACTATACATTTTTTGGCATTTAGTTTAAGGCCGTGACTCCGGCACCAGTTGTCCGTTTCTGTGAGGCCTTTTTGTAGGATGTGTGGCTGCTGGTGTATCGACTATGGCACCTAGTTTGCAGTCATCTGCGAACTTTGTCAGCCACAGCCCTCCCATGTTTGCTTTAACATCTGAGAAATAAATGCCGAACAAGAGGGGTCCCAGGACAGATCCCTGTGGGACACCACTTGTGACTGGCTTTGAGTCTGACATTGCTCCAGCGATTTTTACTTTATGGGTTCTGTCCTTTAGCCAGTTTGCAACCCATCTAGTGACATAAGGGTTTACTTTTAAGCTGTTGAGCTTATCTATGATGCCTGAGTGGGGTATTGTGTCGAAGGCCTTAGCCAAGTCCAGGTATGCTGTATGGACTGCTTTGCCCTCGTCAATGGCTCTAGTGACTGTTTCGAAAAAGTCAACCAGGTTTAAAAGGCAGGATCTGCCCTTTACAAAGCCGAACTGGGTGGGGTCAAGTGCCTGTAGGTCCCCTATGTCTCTGTTTATGAGTTCCATAATGATTCTTTCCATAGCTTTGCAGATCGGGCTGGTTAAGCTTATGGGGCGGTAGTTTCCAGGGTCTGTAGAGGCACCCCCCTTGTGGAGTGGGACCACTGTTGCTGTACGCCAGTGTTCAGGTACATATCCCAAAGTAAGGCTAAGGTTAAATAGCATTTTTATGTGTGGGTTTAGCTCCTCTTGGAGTTCACGTAACACGCAACCCGGGATACCGTCAGGTCCCATTGATGCTGTGTTTTTTGCTTTGTTTAGGGCGGTTCTCACTTGGACATCTGAGATGACAGGGAGATTACATTCAGCTGGGATAAGTATTTCTTCTTTTGGGGGTGAATTTGCACTGAACCTGTCAGCCAGAATGTTGGCAATATCTGTGGGTTCAGTGTATTTTTTATTGTTGTGAACCAACTCTGAGCATATCTGTGGGTTTCCGCCCAGGTTTCTAACATAGCTGAAGAAGGCTTTGTGGTTATCTTTAGTGTCCTTAGCGATTTTTCTCTCAAAGTTGGCCTTGGATGTTTTTATGAGAGAACGTAGTTTTCTGCTAATGTTGATCAGAGATGTCTTCCCTTCATGTGATTTTGTCTGACGTGCAGTAGCCTCCTTCTTTTGTTATACAATTTGTTTATGGCTGAGGTCCACCAGACAGGATGCTTACCTTTGGTGGAGAGGGACTTGGATTTGTTTGGGATTGCATGATTCATGCATTCTTGGAGATGTCCATAGAAAGCATTTGTGAAGGATTCGGCATTGTGGGATGTGGTATCCACTGGCACAGTGGGCTTAAAGGATACCATCTCAGTCTTAAGAAGAGTGAAGTCTGCTTTTGAGAAGTTTTTCACTGTGGTCTTTTGTGCTGGGGGTGGAGGTGGGATATGTATATCCAGGGTGATTTGTTTGTGGTCAGATCTCACTAGTGAGGGGTATATTTCCAGAGTGGAGCATTTTGTCCCCATGTTTGTGATGATCACGTCTAGTATATTATCTCCCCTAGTGGGAGAGGTGACTAATTGTTCCAGTGCATTTGAATTTATGAATTCCAGGAACCTTTGGGCTAGGGTATTAGGGCTAGAATAATGTACCCAATCTATGTTTGGGTAGTTGAAGTCCACCAGTATGATGGTATTTTGTGATACATTCATATCCTCCAATGTCTTCAGGAAGGCTGAGTGGGGTTCTTGAGATTGGGAGTGTGGTCTGTAACATGCTACCAGTTGTATAGCAGTTTTGCCTATGGTTAGTTGCACCTGTATGGTCTCTGATGCTTCATGTGTTGCTACTAACCTGGAGGTGTGGGTGTCCTTGATGAATATGAACACTCCCCCTCCCTTTGTGGTTCGGCCCGGGTTTTGGGGCCGAAAAGCATGATACGAGGTATAGCCTGGTAGTGCTGGGGTACTCTCAGGAGCCTTGAACCAGGTTTCAGTTACTGCACAGATGTCGATGTTCTCCATGCTGAGGAGTGCATCAAGTGCCTGCATCTTGAGATTTAGACTTCTGGCGTTGAGCAGCATTGCCCTTAGTTTTTTTCCATTATTGTTTTCTAAGGAGGTGGGTTTGTCCTTTGAGCCTTGCCTAAAAAAGGGACTATGGGGGTGGCAAGAGCCTTAGCCAATATCCGGAAGCCCAGTGGTGACAGGTGTAAGCCATCCCTTGCGAAGCAGCGTGGCTTGTCCAACATATCATCCCAGGCAGACAGACATTGGATCCCCTTAGAATGACACCAGTACTTGAGCCAATTGTTAAAGCTGATCATCTTGTCTTTGTATTGTGGTATCATTCTTGGTGAGGGCAAGATGCTGCTCAGGGTCAGGGTCATACCAGCCTGTGCTACATAATCAGAGAGCTCCTCTATGTCTCTTTTCATGTAGTCCAGGGAGGTACGTCTCAGGTCATTCACACCAGCATGGACAATGACGGAGTCATATTTGTACTTGCTTTGGAGTGACTTGAGTGCGTGTGTTATGTGGTGGATCCGAGCTCCCGATAGACAGCTCACAGTCACCTTCTCCTTGTTCAGCCTGGTCAGCGGGACATCAGTGTGTCTGACTATAGAGTCACCTATTACTAGTGTATCAGGCAAGGTGTTTGGCCTTAAGGGCTGTGATTGGTTGACACACTGATTTATTGAAGTATGTGTTGCATGTGTTTTGTTTTGAGGTGGTGGATTTTTGGATGTCTGCTTTGGGAGCCTCTGTTGTTTTGGTAAGTTTTTATTAGAGCCTCGAGTATGTCTTTGTGTTTTTATGTGTTTGGTTTGCAGTTGTGGTAGGTCTATGTGGGACTGGGATTGTTGTGTGTGTGGTTGCCATCTCCTCCTGTCTGGTCATGGCAGCCCTGAGTTGAGAGAGTTCAGCCTCCAGTTTGGCTATATAGTTGCATCTCTCACATGTATTTGTGTTTGTTGGGAGGAGGAGAGGGTTGTCTGTGTACATGAGACAATTGTAGCATTGTCTCAAGATACCCAGATTGACCAGCTGAACTGGAGACGACGCCAGTAATCTACCACTCGACATGCTAGAACAGTATAAGGGAATGCTGTACCTTTAAGGGAAGTGGATATTCACAGGGGTGGTAAGTAGATGTAGTGCTTTACTTAGTACGAGAGTGCTTACTTAGTAGAGAAGTATTGAGAACAAGTGCTAGGCTTATAATATAGTAAGTAGTCTGGTTATACTAAGAGTAGAGCTTCCTTAAGGGAAAATTTGAAGAGCAGACTTGGTGGAGCCAGAAAAAGTTTAACCTTGTTTAACCGGCACAACCGTGCAAAGCTGTGCAAACGCGGATTTTAAACAGTGAACTACAAAAGACCTAGAAATGGTCCAAAACAAGCAATTACTACAGCTTCTTGTGCTGAGGTCACTTCCTACAGGGACAGGTAGGCTGCTCAAGGCTCCCCACTCCCACCGGTGAGCAAAGAAACTTCCTTCTATCCAAGTAAGGTAATGGACAACACAGGAACTACACCACAGCCCAGAATACAGCAATGCCTGTAAACTGGTCTAAACTAGTTTACAATGCTGTCTGGGCCAAAACTGTGTTACCAGCAAGGTTTTGGGAGAGTCCTGCTTGATCTTGTTCAGAACTCATGGCAACAGTGGAAGGGGGGAGCATATGGAAACATTCACTTCCAAGGAAAAGACAGGGCTTTCACTTTCCAAGTCAGAGGACTTGGAAGTCTTGAACAGGATAGAGGAAGGTGCCTGTTCAGACTGGAGGAAAAAAGATATACCCAAGGAATACTTCACAGATGGACTATGTCTAGAAATATGTCTCTGTGAAGCATCCATTCATGAGCATGTGTTCTGGACCTGCTCAAGAAGTCTGCTAATATATTGTACTCTGAAGGAATGTAAACTGCCTGAAGAGTCACTTGATACCGGATAGCTAGATCCCATGCCTAAAGGGACAATATGCAAAAAAGATAGAACCTCATTACCCCCTGCTGGTCGACATACCATATCACAGTGGCATTGTCTGTGAAGACTTTCAGGGGATAGTGGAAAAGGGAATGAAATGTCTGCCAAGCCAGAAGCAGAGCTCACATCTTTTTACATTGATATAATCTGACCAGTGATGAGGAGGCAAGAGACCCTGGATCTTCAGGGGGCCACAAGAAGCCCCCCAACCCCAGTCTGAGGCCTCCATGAACAGTTCCTGAGAAGGAAATGGATACTAGAAGGAAAGCACTGAAATTGAAAGACAGTTGTCGATTCCACCACTGAGGCTCATGTTTGAGACAAGTAAAGGAACAGGGAACTCCAGGGGGTGGCAATATTGAAGCCACACTGTTTTGAGGTACCATTGAAACTTCCTCATATGTAACCTGGTGAAAGGAAGCATGGGAATAGTAGACACCATAACTCCCAGAACATGAGAAATTCCCTGGCCAGGAGAGAGAGGACAGAGGAAGAAGTGACTAGAAAAAAGTTGTCAGAGACAAAACTTTGGGAGCAGGAAGGGAAGACAGCATGGGAATAGTCTGAAACCAGAGAAAACATGATCTTGGGAGAGTGTCAGAACAGACTCCTTGAACTTTAAGGTGCTTAGCAAAAAGACAACTGGTAAAGTGGGCATCCTGCAACAGACTGCTGCTTGAAGCTTGAATGAGCAGGTTGTCCTGCTAGGGAAAAATCTGTATCACCTGAAGCCTACAAAAAGCAGACAGGTGTGAGGCATTTTTGAATGCCTTTGTGGCAGTAGAAAGGCCAAAGGGCAAAGCAGAGAACTGAAAATGCAAGGAAGAAACAGAGAAATGTAAAAGATTCTTGCACAGAGGGTGAATGAGGATGTGAAGGTATGCATCTCTGATATGTAGAGAAACCAAAAATGCCTGAGGAAGAAGATGAAACAAGGTCTGAAGAGACAACGTCTGAAAAGAAGGGACCTTGAGAAAGTTGTTGAGTTGAGAAAGATCCAGAATTGGTCTCCATATACCATGATGAATGATAGACAACACCCAAGAGTCTGAGATGATCTGATGCCAATTGAGAAGGGACAGAGAAAGACAGAGAGACAAGTTGACCTGGCCAAGGAAAAGAGAAGGCCAAACATCAAATGGAGACAGACTTGTCCTGAAAGGAAGGCTTACAATGAAGGAGTCTGAGCAGATTTAGCAGGGGGAATGCGCAAATATCCCTTCTTACCTGTAGGAGGTGGGTGAGCCTAAGGACAAAGGCAGACTTCAAAGAGTAATTTCTCTGGAATTTGGTAATGAGAAGAAAAAATATGTTTGAGATCCTGTAAAGCCTTACCCTTATCCTATAGGGGCTAAAACAGGTCAGCAGTTACTGTCCCAAAAAGATTTTTGTTATTTTTTTTTTTTTTATTTTTTTTATTTAACATTTGTTGACCGGGAAAGTCCAACTAGGTTCCACAGATCCTACTTTCAGCGGAGGCCCGGGGAGAAATGCTCCAGACGCATGTCTTTAGAATGATATTATCCAGAGTTATCCAGAGGAGCTTCCAAAAGTTTGGATTTAATATCATCAGGTAAAGTCTGAAAATGTGGCAAAGAATGACACCTCATCACAGAACCAAAAGCAGCAGCCCTGGAAGAGACATTAGCTGCATCATAGCTGCATTCCATGGAGTGACTTTCACCTGGCAGGTGGACTTAAGCAGGGAAAGAGCTGAAACCTTCCCATCAGAATCAGGAAGGGCAGACTCCACCTTTGTTTACAGAGAAAGAAGAGCCAAAACATACCTGTTAATGTGGATTTGGTAATTAATAGCCCTAAAATATATTGTGTCAACAGAATATACTCTTTTACACAATCCTTCCATAGCTAGACTGTCCTTATGTGAAGTTGGACCTTAGTCGATGGCAATAACTTAGAAGATTTATCAGAAGAAACTGAAACCAGTGAAGGATCATCAGAAGGGCACTTATACAAAAATTTGCAATACACCAAACTCAAGGTTAAGCACACTTCAGAGAGCAGACCAAACGACTGGCAATAGTAACCACACTTTATTAAAGCAGAATAATAATGCTTAACTTTTTCACCATGTTTTCGTCCAACCAAAGGCAGACTTCATCAGATAGCAGAATACAGAAAAAGTGATGTGCTTATAAACTCAATAGCACAATTAACCAATTAAAATCCTCAATCAATTAATCCAAAGCTAAAAACTATACAAGTTGGAAAATTAAAAGTTATACACTAAACATTCTAAAATGTATTAGCCTACACAATACACAAAAATAGGCTTGAAATCTTTAAAATCATTAAAATATAATAATAAGCTTATGCAAACTTTAAACTCACTCTGATGGAAAATATTGTTAACCTAAACATAAAAAAATCTACATATATTAAGCCAAAAGCTCCATCTCGTGGCCAAGAAAAACTATTACACTAATGCAGGAAAAAACATTAAACAAATAAACTCAGGTCAATGTGAAATGCTACTTAACAGTGAAAAATAAAAAATGTTAAAGATACTAATAAACGTAAATAAATTATCCTTCGCCTTTTACAATTTTTTAAAAAATTTAAAAAAGGAACATTACGGTTACCAATAAAACATTTTTCAACCACCATGGTAGGAGAAAGGAAAACTTTTAAATATCCTAAATTAAAGTTTAATTGCTCTTAATTTTAATAGGGGCACAATCATAATATTCTCATTAAGGCCAGGGGGCCTTCCTGCATCAACAGTAACTTACCAGCATAATTCCCTGTATTCCAGCCGTGTCTCCCATGGTGCCCCCTGGCATCCACTTGGACTTTTTCAAGCACAAAAAATGAGAATCTAGCCCCACTCCACAAGGGGGAATCCAGCTTGGATCCCGGGAACTACCGTCCCATCAGTCTGATGAGCCTGATCTGCAAGGGCATGGAACGCATTATCATGGAACTTATAAACAAAGACATTGCCAACCATCACACACTGGACCCCACCCAGTTTGGGTTCGTGAAGGGCCGATCTTGTCTACTGAACCTGATTGACTTCTTTGAGTCAGTCTCCAGAGCTGTAGACGAGAGTAAGGTGGTCCACACAGCCTATCTGGACCTCGCCAAGGCTTTCAACACCATCCCCCACTCTGGAATCATAGATAAACTTACTAAGCTGGGCATAAATCCCTACGTCACTTGATGGGTTGCCAGCTGGCTTACTGACAGAAGCCAGACTGTAAAAGCAGCCGACTCCCAATCCAGCTCCAGACAAGTGACAAGTGGAGTACTTCAGGGTTCAGTCCTGGGACCGCTCTTGTTTGGCATGAACTTCTCTGAAGTACAGGCCAGCACTAAGGAACTCTGGCTAACAAAGTTTGCAGAAGACTGCAAACTGGGGGCCATTATTGAATCCCCAAATGATGTGGATATTCTGCAAAAAGGCCTTACAAAAATAGATGCTTGGTGCCAGAGCCATGAGCTCAAGCTTAATGCCAAGAAATGTATAGTTATCCCCGTTGGGAAAAACCATGTACCCATGAATTACCATATAGGTGGCAGTACACTAAACACTGAAAGTGTGATGAGAGACTTAGGGACACTCCAGCTATACTCTGTGGCATATTGTCTACTCAAGAGGCGATCTCTGCTTAACATACAAAGCCATGTCAAACCCTGACCTGTTGGACATGTTCCACTTAAAGAAATCCCAATCCCTCAGAGCCACATGCTCTAGGGATCTAAACCTTATCATCACAATGAACAAAATATGCTGGAAGGATAGGTTCCTGAACCAGAGACTCCCCATACTCTGGAATAGACTGCCCATACGTGTCAAGCAGAGTGCCTCATTGGCCCTATTCAAAAGGAACCTTGACAACTGGATGGGAGATAGGAAATTCACCCCAGGAATCACGTCAGTCACCCTGCTAGACAGAGGCCCAGGAAAGTAAATATTGTGGGAAGAAATATCCAGGGAATTGTTATGGCTAGGCTTGTATAGGCCCTAGGGCTGATAGCCTAGTACCAACCTATGAACCTACAAACCATTGCACAGCAAAGTGAGTTTATAAAGAGCATTCCTTTCATTTAAAGTTCTAATGTCATAATAGTGTTCATAAATGCATTTCTTTCAGTTTACACTCAGTTATCCCTATATAAAATGCCCCGCAGGATTCACAAACCCAACAGTGTTGCATTTACTAAATACTACCCCTGCAGTTTCTCTAGCCCTGGCACTCAAGCAAAACCTTATCCTTGTTAATGACATAAGCACATTGCGAGCACATTCCACACTTAAATATACCCTTTCTCTTTGTAGGATTCACATTTCAGGGCAATTTGTCTGTTTCAAACAATTCCTTCAGGTTCCTTCCCTTCCTGAATACAATCCTCAAAGGGTCATTACCTAAGGTTATTGAATCTGATAATTCCATAAACCTCTCCCATTCTTTTTTAATAATGTCCTTAACCATAAAGGTGTCACCATTATACTCCATGGTAAAGGCTGTGTTATACTGATTAACCTTTTGTGTACCATCATTAGCAGTAACAAATATAACCCTATTCCCCAACAAAGGGTAAAATTTTTTCAGTCCTTAAGGACATTATCTCCCTTCTAATCTCCTTAAGAAGGTGGGATGGGTAACCCCTGTCAATAAACAGCTCCTCCAAAAAGTCACATTCAGACTCAAAATCATTATAAGTGGAATTCATCCTGCTCACCCTAATAAATTGTTGACTAATAACACTATTTTCTGTGGAAAGGGGTGTGCACTATTAAAGTGCAAGTAAGAATTAGTAAAAGTTTCCTTCTGGAAAACCTTAGATTTAATCCCAAAATCAGTTTTCTCAATGGTAACATCTAAAACATTAATTTTATCATGAGTAACATTACTGGTAAACCTTAAAAATTCAATTGTACTATCCAAGTACTCCAAAAACTCATTAAGTCTAGTCCTTGTGTCAGTCCAAAATATCACTATATCATCCAAAAACCTTTTGTAAATTTTATTTTACATTTGTTGACCGGGCTAGTCCAACTGGATATATGTCCATTTTCAGTAGAGGCCCAGGGAGAAAAGCTCCAAAATTACATACATAGTTAAAGCATACTTCAATTTCCAATATGTTAAATTGAATCTAAAATAAGCAAAAAAACAACAATATATTAGCAACAGATTGGAGAAAAACAGCTCCATTACATAGGTGTAGCCAGGTGAGAAAGAATACAAGACATTTCCATCGAGAACAAAGTTGACAATTTGTTTAGCCTAAAAACTTCTTAAATAAGCAGAATTACAACAGGATATCACTGAGAGGTAGAATAAGGAGATACACAGGAGTATGTCTGTTAAGCAAGTTGTTAACTAAAGCCCTCAGAGAAGGGCATAAGAGAGGAGTCAGAGCTGGTAAGGAAAGAGGGAGTAGAAGTATTTTATTGAAACAGAATTTAAGTACTTTTTGTACTTTTGTAAAATAACCAGCATGTCTTAAAATCTGAATCCAAAATATATTTCCTCTCCCACCAGGACAAAACAATGTTAGCATATATTGGGGCACAATTTGCCACCATTGCTACACCCTTAGTCTGATGGAAGAGTTCCTCACCAAAGTATATAAATTATTCTTTAGCACAAACTCCATCTGTTGCAACACCAAATGCAAATCATTAACATTAGCAATCCCTTTATGAACCAAGGAAGCCTCCAACCACTCCAGGCCTATCATATGTGGGATCACTGAAAAAAGATCCTTTATATTGACAGTAATGAACTTTGTATGTTCAAAGGGTTGGTCAATATCTATCCCCATTAAGAAGTCCCATGAATCTTTAAGAATGCCCTTCTCAGTTCCCCATAATACATTTAGCTTATTGTCCAAAAACTTAGCCAACGGGACCATTTTGAGCCCTCAACTCCAACAATTGGCCTTAAAGGTGGGTCACCCTGGTCCTTAGGGGCCTTAGAGATAGTGAAAATTTATGATGTTGAAACGTTTTATTTCTCTTACCATTGTGGTTGAATTTTTTTTTATTGGTAACTCTAATGTTCCTTTTTTATTTTATTTTTTTAATTTTAAAAGGAAAAGGATAATTTCTTTAGGTTTCTTAGTATTTTTAACATTTTTTTTATTTTTCACTGTTAAATTCAGATCAATGTGAAATGCTATTTATTTGTTTAATGTTTTTTCCTGCATTGGTTTAATAGTTTTTCTTGGCCACTAGATGGAGCTTTTTGGCTTACTATATGTAGATTTTTTTATGTTTAGGTTAATAATATTTTCCATCAGAGTGAGTTTAAAGTTTGCATAAGCTCGATATTATAATTTAATGATTTTAAAGATTTAAAGCCTATTTTTATGTGTATTGTGTAGGCTAATACATTTTAGAATGTTTGGTATCTAACTTTTACTTTTCCAATTTGTATAATTTTTAGCTTTGGATTAATTGATAGAGGATTTTAATTGGATAATTTAGGGCTACTGAGTTTATAAGCATGCCACTTTGTATGCTGCTATCTGATGAAGTCTGCCTTTGGTTGGACAAAAACGCGGTGAAAAGGTTAAGCATTAATGCTGTATTACTTTTTTATTTTTCTGCTTTAATAAAGTGTGGTTACTATTGCCAGTCATTTGGTCTGCTATCTGAAGTGTTCTTAACCTTGAGTGCAGTGGTTTGGAGTTCTGTTATCAGCACACTGTCGCCGTTTTTGTTTTTGTTTACAAAAAATTTGCAGTCCTAAGTCACCGTGTAGAGCCTGTCAGGTTTCTTAGGAGCTTAATGCTGACAATCAAGACCTACAGAGGCAGCAGAAAAGGTGTCCAAAAGACCTACCAAAAACAGGAGGAACAGCAGGTGGTTAGGAGACTCCATTTGTAAATGCTCAGAATACCTCTTTTGAATGTCAGAGACCTGGGCGCAATCCAATTTAAAGCACTTCATCATACAAGCAATAGTATCCCCAGAGCATAATTCTTCCAAGGGGGAGTCTGGGCTCAAAGAATCCTCTTCCTCGAAACCATGATCTAGTATGGAAGGAATGTGAGAGGAGTAATCAAAGGATTCCTCCAAGAAATCCATATCCTCATCTGAGCAACCCAATTCCCTAGGCCTCTTAACAGGAGTAGAAGAGCAGGAGGGGCAGGGACAAATAACCCTTCAGGAGGCTTCAAAGCCTCCAAAGCATTGAACAGACCCTGAGTAAAATCATGCTATTCACATTTGGAATATTTAGCAACAGGAATAATATGTTTAGTTTTCTGAGTTTTCTTAAGTGGGATTACAACCCTAAAGACCATCAGTGGTTTAGACCCTTGACAGGATTCAGTAACTGTATTAACAACCTCTCCCCGTACTAAAATATGAGGAATCCCCCTCAGTCCCATGGAAATAATCAGCCAATGTCCATAACAGATGCTGGAAAAGCCTCCAGGGAGGCACAAGAATTCGGATCCATGCCACCCTCTGACAGGATCACAACAGAGAAATTTAAGGCAAGCATTGGATAGTCTTCAGGGCTTTCATTAGCTTCTACACAAACATCTGAGGGAGGCTGGATGGCAACTGGATCAGGCCTAGACATTTTGTCCTTCTTCTTGGTAGACGGCTGAGCCTGATGATGGGGAGATTCTGCCATAGCACCCTGGGCCAACAGTTTAAGTCACTGGTTCTCAAGGTACATGAATAAGGAAGATAAATGACTATGGAGTGTCGGAGGGACAAACACTTGACAGAGTACTGTGTATGGTCAGGGAAGTTCCTAAGCAAAATAGACACGGATCATGGCAGCCTTTATGGGTAATTTGCCTCCCACACTGACATTTATGCCTCTTGAATGACAGGAATTCAAATACAATGCAAAATTGAAAAAAGGAGAGAAGAAACACGACAGCCTGGCAACCAGAACCACAAAAGGGCTTTCAATGGTGTTCAGACTGGTGGTAAAGAAGTACCCATTTGTTTACATCTGTACATCACCTTTATGCCCTACACCATGCACAGGAAATACACATATAACATACAGTCTTTGGTATACTGGCTGGACATTGGGCTATCCTTGGCAGGAGATCCAGTATGCAAAGAATACTTCAACAGTGATATATGACAGTTCTAATTCACAGCTGCTGTGCCGTACCTTCTAGGTGTGCATCAGAATTGTATTACAAGCAGTCTTTTATGCTAATTTATCACTTATACAGCATGATTGCTGTGGAGAGTTGAATCACACTTCCAGAAATTCAGAAACATTTAGCCAGTCATGTTAGTAGAATGTATGCAAAGAGCAGACACAAGCAGGGAAGGGGGGGGGGTCATAAACAGCTACTATGCTTTTAGACCATTGAGGAGCCTAGCTCAAATTGCCAGCTACCCTAAGCATTGTCTAGTTAAAGAACTTGCTCAAGTTCACACAGTATGTAAATTAGGGTTGAGGGCTTAAATTCTGGTGTCATTCAAAGATGGTACAACATATGTGAGCCTGGGAAGTTACAACAGGAACTACAGCTCTCGGCCTTAACCCTCTATGCCAAATTCAACACAGGTGATTTAGAGATGGATTAAATAAGTAATATGTCCTAAAACCTATTATTTTCATGAATATTGGTGCCATCTAGAGGACAAAAATGTGGTGATTTCATTAAACGTTAATAAACAATTGTTTTTATAACTTTATAAATTCAGTAATAGTATCTCCTTTCATCTGGTGCCTCCAAGTGCCCTTTTTTACACATGGTAAACATAATATGTAAGTGACAGTATAACAACTACAATGATCTTCCAGCGACTTCAAGGATACTTCACCAGTTTCTTGATGATAGACCTAGCTTTGATCAGCATTCTAGCATCATCAAGAATAATGTGAACAATATGAACAAATATTACTGATTTTAGCAATTGTCATAGATTCCGGTGTCATTCAAAGAGGGTACTACATATATATTGTAAACAGTCCTAAGTACTTTGTCTGCACATCCCCCCAACACGTTCATATATTAGCTAAATCCTTATCTAGCAAGAAACACAGGCAAATACAAACTACTAAAAACAGAAAATGAAAAAGAACCACACCGTAGTACAAATCTGGTAGTGAAAGATTAAGTGCTTTTCGTTTATTGCAATGAATAAACTTCTTCAGATCAGTTAAAAACAGGAAATCACAGTTTAAATACTCACTTAATGAGTTTAAAAATCAATTACATACTTAAAGTGATAACACCCTTCCTACTTTAAAACACAACTAGACCAAAAACTGTTTAAAAAGAACCCGTAGTACGCGAACATTATGAAAGCATTAATACCGATATCTAACCTACTACAACAAGTTCTAAGTAGGCTATAAAAAAATAAAGAAAAGAAAAAATAATAAATGAAAAATATAATAAATAATAATAACTAAATAATAGTCTTAATCTGACAAAACATGCTAGTAACTAAATTAGCACACTAAATGTGCATGACATGGTACTAACAATATACCAAACAACTCAATATAATAAAGGAGTGCAAAACACAATAAAGTAGTACTATAAAAACTAAATTGCTCAACAACGAAACATAGCTTAATCATAGTGCTGTGTGGGAACTTATACAGCCTACCTATAGAGACTACTAAGTTTAAGGACACTACTAAGAGAACAATTCTCATTGAGTCCTGGTGCACTATATGCATTTAGTCTAATTTGCCACTCCAGCTCTCGCTCTTCTAGCTTGATTGGAAGTGGGACACCCCTAAAATCTTGTGTAATTTGATCAATAATCATGAATTTAAATGAGTGATTAAAAGACAGTGAAATATGCTTAGCTAAAGCATTATCTAATTTCTGCTTCCTAATCACATAGATGTGTTCATATATGCGCTCACGTAGGCGTCGTTCAGTTTTGCCCACATAAAAAGCCGGGTAGGTTTGACACATGGCTAAGTAGATCACTGATCTTGAGTTACAATTGGTTCAAATATTCAGTTTAAATTCATGATCATGCACTTTAAATCTATTGGATTCTAAAATATATTGACAATAGTTACATGCTTGACATTTAAACATTCTAACTGTCAAAGGCTTATAACCATTATGCCGTTCTAAGAGGGTTTTGAGATTTCTAGCCTTTCTATAAATGACAAAGGGATGATTGCCAAGTTTTTGATAAATAATATTGTCATTTTTGAGTAACTCCCAATTTTTGCATAGTGTCTGAACACAGTCATTACTATTCAGACTGTAAGTAGTTATAAATGAGACCCCAGGACTATCGGGTGAGAACTTATTCAAGTGCTTGATCTCCGAGCCTATGCTCGGTAATACAAAGTTGTTAGTATGAGCCGAATTAACATTCAGAATTGGTTCGTAGAAGTGGGATCAGCACTTGATTGAAACGTCTTCTATAATGGCATCAAGCAATTCATCCGGATAGCCTCAATGTAAAAACATACTCCTTAGGTGGCCACATTCATTGGCAAACTCACTGTCTAATGTAATAATATGAGTTGCCCTCACTAACTGGCCTTTAACAATCGCCCGCTTCTGATGGATAGAGTGACAACTAGAGTAGTGCAGAAAAGAATTGGAGTACGTAACTTTCCTGAAAATGTTGGCTAGATATTTCTGGAAAACAATATCTTTAGAAAGTGAAATATCCAAGTACGAAATAACACTTGTTTGAAAAGTAGCAGTGAATTTCAAAAACTGCATAGTTGAATTGAAATATTCCACTAATGCTTCACTCATGGGTAGGTCGCCATCTAATAAGATGAAAATATCGTCCAAGTAACGAGTGTAAAAAATCATCTGATCTTTAAATGGGCAATTACAAAATACATGGTCGTGTTCCCATTGGGCCATAACTAGATTGGTGACACTAGCCCCACAAGTGGAACCCATGGCTACTCCAGTTTTCTGTAAATAAAAATTATTACCAAATGTGAAAAAATTATTAGTCAAGACTAGATCCAACAGTTCATGAACCAACTCCACTTCATTCGCACTACCACCATTGGACCTAAGTAATAGTTCCACCCATTCAACAGCTAAGTCTTGAGGAATGCAAGTGTACAAGTCCTTAACATCAATGGTAAGGAAATTGTACCTTGCATTAAAGACTAAGTTGTTAATTTTATCCAAAAAGGACCAAGAGTCCTTACAGATTTGAAAAAAAATTGGCCAGGTATTTCTGTAGGATATTATCCACAACTTTGGCACATGGGTAAGTGGGAGAACCACGGCCATCTATGAGTGGTCTTTTCATGGGGGGATTGTGGACATCCTTGTGGATTTTAGGGATGCCAAACAAGCAAGGAAATCTCGGAAATGCAGTAGATAGGTAGTTATAAATATGTTGTTATTCTACCCTCAATGAACATCTCTTCTATGTGTTCCTTGATGTTGGTGTAAGCTCTATTTACTTCAGAGTGGGAGCTAATGGAGTATGAAGGACTATCCAATAAGCTGATCATCCTATTTTGATAATCAGTCTCGTTGAATAACACAAGACCCCCTCCCTTGTCAGGTTTGCAAAATCTAATATTTTGAAGTTTAATCAAGTTTATAATTTCCATTTCTTTTTCGTTGGAATAATATAATGTTTTAGTAAATTTGTGGCGGATGTCTAATTCGCAAACCAATTCAAACATCTGTAAGAGGGGATGAAGCGGGGGGTTGTAAGTGCTAGGAATCCTAAAAGTATTAACGTCGGAAGAATAAGAACCTCCGAACATCAAGTTCAAATTAAGCTTCCTAACATATAATTTCAGATCGATGATTGTTTTTACCAAATCTGCTTTTTGCGCTGGTACATAAGTGTAACCTTTGGAAAGTAACTCAACAAGTTCACGAGAAACATTCACAGTTGAAAAATTATAGACATTAAAATCACCCTGGTCATTCGTAAGTATAAGAGGAATGTTAGCTGTACTTTCATGACTAACCACAGAAGCGTCAGAAATGTCTAAGTCAACAGTTAAACAAACATCCCGATGTCGATTAACAGATCTACTTATAGGGACAATGTCTGCATCCATGCAGTCACTCAGTGGACTGTCCACACTAGATTCCTCTGGTGCTACTGTCTCTGTTTCTGTTTGTTCTTCTGGTTGGGAAAACCGACCTGTTGTTTTGGCTTTGTTCCTAAAAAATTAGGGTCATTAGACCTTAAATTATAATGACCAGTTTTTTTATGGTTATCAAATGGAACAGAATCCAAGTCAGATGAAGCATTGAGACAGTCGGCAACAGTGCCCGGGGCATAAATTGCCCGGGATGAATTCATGTTAGAAGATGATTCACCATTGTTAGATTGAGCAAGTTTGACATATCTATTAAAAGGCTGCCAGACGTGTGCGAATGAAGGTTTTGGATATGCTGTTTCATCTTTGTATGCCTTCAAGTCTTTATTAATCTTCCTAATTTTGTTGTTTTTCAATTTGCCAAGGTACTGCTCTATGCTTGAAAAAAATCCTGTTATAATCATATTTATAACGAGCAAACTCTGAGTCTAGCTTAATTGTTGCATCTAATTCAGCCACTTGTTTACTCAGAGATTCTACCAAAATAGTATAATGTTTTATCATTAGATTAAGAAGCTCTAAACCTTGCCGATCAAACAGGGCAAGGAGATCTATGTGAAACTGTGAATTTGCAGTCAGACCAGTAGGATATTGGTGATGCCGAAGACCCTTCGGGACTATCTTGAGTCTGAGGCATTCTTGAAAATATGATATTTCTAGCTGAGTCTTTTTCAGCTTCACCAAGATGTTAGCAAAATTTTTAAGGTGAGTAGAAATATTAATGTGCTCACCTTGAAAGCCAGTATTCGTTGAAAGTCGTTGGTCTGGTGCTGAAGTGAACGAAAAGTTGTCCGTTAACCAGTAGTTAATGTCCGGTATACTGGTTGCCCCTGTAACACTCGAACGAGTCACTGAATCCGAGCAAGGATTATTAGACTTCTCCCGCAGATGGTTAAAAACCGTAGGAATTTCTAAGGCTGTCATACACCTCTGCCCACACTCAATGTTAGACTGGTTGGTGACCTCCACATTCTGTTGGTCTTATCTCGACACTAAGTGGCCGTTGGTTCACTGACGCTGAGAGTTGAAGCGGTTCTCCATTCGGAGCTGGCGGTATAATCAAACTGGTCGGGGTGACCAAATTAGATGAAGGATACTTGGTAGTCCTCACTTGCCGTTCGAGATTATCCATCCGACCCAGGAATAAATCTAGTCGTGCCATCAAAGAAGTAAGGATATGGTTGTTATTACTTGGTTCAAAAGGAGTTCCAGTCGAATGTTCATTGTTAGCAGCATTCAAAAAAACTTCAGGAATGTCATCCAGGGAGGTACTCGGAGTGTGGGGATCTTTCTCTGACGCCATCAGACAAACTGGCAAGAAACACAGGCAAATACAAACTACTAAAAACAGAAAATGAAAAAGAACCACACCGTAGTACAAATCTGGTAGTGAAAGATTAAGCGCTTTTCATTTATTGCAATGAATAAACTTCTTCAGATCAGTTAAAAACAAGAAATCACAGTTTAAATGCTCACTTAATGAGTTTAAAAATCAATTACATACTTAAAGTGATAACACCCTTCCTACTTTAAAGCACAACTAGACCAAAAACTATTTAAACAGAACCCGTAGTACGCAAACATTATGAAAGCATTAATACCGATATCTAACCTACTACAACAAGTTCTAAGTAGGCTATAAAAAAATAAAGAAAAGAAAAAATAATAAATGAAAAATATAATAAATAATAACAACTAACTAATAGTCTTAATCTGACAAAACATGCTAGTAACTAAATTAGCACACTAAATGTGCATGACATGGTACTAACAGTTTGATTATACCGCCAGCTCCGAATGGAGAACCGCTTCAACTCTCAGTGGCAGCGGCAGCGTCAGTGATCCAATGGCCACTTAGTGTCGAGATAAAACCAACAGAATGTGGAGTTAATGGGTCCGACAACTTACAGGTCACCAACCAGTCTAACATTGAGTGTGGGCAGAGGTGTATGACAGCCTTAGAAATTCCTACAGTTTTTAACCATCAGCGGGAGAAGTCTAATAATCCTTGCTCGGATTCAGTGACTCGATCGAGTGTTACAGGGGCAACCAGTATACCGGACATTAACTACTGGTTAACGGACAACTTTTCGTTCACTTCAGCACCAGACCAACTACTTTCAACGAATACTGGCTTTCAAGGTGAGCACATTAATATTTCTACTCACCTTAAAAATTTTGATAACATCTTGGTGAAGCTGAAAAAGACTCAACTAGAAATATCATACTTTCAAGAATGCCTCAGACTCAAGATAGTCCCGAAGGGTCTTCGGCATCACCAATATCCTACTGGTCTGACTGCAAATTCACAGTTTCACATAGATCTCCTTGCCCTGTTTGATCAGCAAGGTTTAGAGCTTCTTAATCTAATGATAAAACATTATACTATTTTGGTAGAATCTCTGAGTAAACAAGTGGCTTAATTAGATGCAACAATTAAGCTAGACTCAGAGTTTGCTCGTTATAAATATGATTATAACAGGATTTTTTCAAGCATACAGCAGTACCTTGGCAAATTGAAAAACAACAAAATTAGGAAGATTAATAAAGACTTGAAGGCATACAAAGATGAAACAGCATATCCAAAACCTTCATTCGCACAAGTCTGGCAGCCTTTTAATAGATATGCCAAACTTGCTCAATCTAACAATGGTGAATCATCTTCTAACATGAATTCATCCCAAGCAATTTATGCCCCGGGAACTGTTGCCGACTGTCTCAATGCTTCATCTGACTTGGATTCTGTTCCATTTGATAACCATAAAAAAACTGGTCATTATAATTTAAGGTCTAATGACCCTAATATTTTTAGGAACAAAGCCAAAACAACAGGTCGGTTTTCCCAACCAGAAGAACAAACAGAAACAGAGACAGTAGCGCCAGATGAATCTAGTGTGGACAGTCCACTGAGTGACTGCGTGGATGCAGACATTGCCCCTATAAGTAGATCTGTTAATCGACATCGGGATGTTTGTTTAACTGTTGACTTAGACATTTCTGACGCTTCTGTGGTTAGTCATGAAAGTACAGCTAACATTCCTGTTATACGTACGAATGACCAGGGTGATTTTAATGTCTATAATTTTTCAACTGTGAATGTTTCTCGTGAACTTGTCAAGTTACTTTCCAAAGGTTACACTTATGTACCAGCGCAAAAAGCAGATTTGGTAAAAACAATCATCGATCTGAAATTATATGTTAGGAAGCTTAATTTGAACTTGATGTTCGGAGGTTCTTATTCTTCTGACGTTAATACTTTTAGGATTCCTAGCACTTACAACCCCCCACTTCATCCCCTCTTACAGATGTTTGGATTGGTTTGCGAATTAGACATCTGCCACAAATTTACTAAAACATTATATTATTCCAACAAAATAGAAATGGAAATTATAAACTTGATTAAACTTCAAAATATTAGATTTTGCAAACCCGACAAGGGAGGGGGTCTCGTGTTATTCGACAAGACTGATTATCAGAATAGGATGATCAGCTTATCGGATAGTCCTTCATACTCCATTAGCTTCTGCTCTGAAGTAAATAGAGCTTACACCAACATCAAGGAACACATAGAAGAGATGTTCATTGAGGGTAGAATAACACAACATATTTATAACTACCTATCTACTGCATTTCCGAGATTTCCTTGCTTGTTTGGCATCCCTAAAATCCACAAGGATCTCCACAATCCCCCCATGAGACCACTCGTAGATGGCCGTGGTTCTCCCCCCTACCCATGTGCCAAAGTTGTGGATAATATCCTACAGAAATATCTGGCCAATTTTTCTCAAATCTGTAAGGACTCTTGGTCCTTTTTGGATAAAATTAACAACTTAGTCTTTAATGCAAGGTACAATTTCCTTACCATTGATGTTAAGGACTTGTACACTTGCATTCCTCAAGACTTAGCGGTTGAATGGGTGGAACTATTACTTGGGTCCAATGGTGGTAGTGCGAATAAAGTGGAGTTGGTTCATGAACTGTTGGATCTAGTCTTGACTAATAATTTTTTCACATTTGGTAATAATTTTTATTTACAGAAAACTGGAGTAGCCATGGGTTCCCCTTGTTGGGCTAGTGTCGCCAATCTAGTTATGGCCCAATGGGAACACGACCATGTATTTTGTAGTTGCCCATTTAAAGATCAGATGATTTTTTACACTCGTTACTTGGACGATATTTTCATCTTATTAGATGGCGACCTACCCATGAGCAAAGCATTAGTGGAATATTTCAATTCAACTACACAGTTTTTGAAATTCACTGCTACTTTTCATACAAGTGTTATTTCGTACTTGGATATTTCACTTTCTAAAGATATTGTTTTCCAGAAATATCTAGCCAACATTTTCAGGAAAGTTACGTACTCCAATTCTTTTCTGCACTACTCTAGTTGTCACCCTATCCATCAGAAGCGGGCGAATGTTAAAGGCCAGTTAGTGAGGGCAGCTCGTATTATTACATTAGACAGTGCGTTTGCCAATGAATGTCGCCACCTAAGGAGTAAGTTTTTACATCGAGGCTATCCGGATGAATTGCTTGATGCCATTATAGAAGAAGTTTCAATCAAGCGCCGATCCCACTTCTACGAACCAATTCTGAATGTTAATTTGGCTCATACTAACAACTTTGTATTACCGAGCATAGGCTCGGAGATCAAGCACTTGAATAAGTCTCACCCGATAGTACTGGGGTCTCATTTATAACTACTTACAGTCTGCATAGTAATGACTGTGTTCAGACACTACACAAAAATTGGGAGTTACTCAAAAATGACAATATTATTTATCAAAAACTTGGCAATCATCCCTTTTTCATTTATAGAAAGGCTAGAAATCTCAAAACCCTCTTAGAACGGCATAATGGTTATAAGCCTTTGACAGTTGGAATGTTTAAATGTCAAGCATGTAACTATTGTCAATATATTTTAGAATCCAATAGATTTAAAGTGCATGATCATAAATTTAAACTGAATATTCGAGCCAATTGTAACTCAAGATCACTGATCTGCTTAGCCATGTGTCAAACCTGCCCGGCTTTTTATGTGGGCAAAACTGAACGACGCCTACGTGAGCGCATATATGAACACATCTATGCGATTAGGAAGCAGAAATTAGATAATGCTTTAGCTAAGCATATTTCACTGTCTTTTAATCACTCATTTAAATTCATGATTATTGATCAAATTACACAAGATTTTAGGGGTGTCCCACTTCCAATCAAGCTAGAAGAGCGAGAGCTGGAGTGGCAAATTAGACTAAATGCATATAGTGCACCAGGACTCAATGAGAATTGTTCGCTTAGTAGTGTCCTTAAACTTAGGAGTCTCTGTAGGTAGGCTGTATAAGTTCCCACACAGCACTATGATTAAGCTATGTTTCGTTGTTGAGCAATTTAGTTTTTATAGTACTACTTTATTGTGTTTTGCACTCCTTTATTATATTGAGTTGTTTGGTATATTGTTAGTACCATGTCATGCACATTTAGTGTGCTAATTTAGTTACTAGCATGTTTTGTCAGATTAAGACTATTAGTTAGTTATTATTATTTATTATATTTTTCATTTATTATTTCTTATTTTCTTTATTTTTTATAGCCTACTTAGAACTTGTTGTAGTAGGTTAGATATCGGTATTAATGCTTTCATAATGTTCGCGTACTACGGGTTCTTTTTAAACAGTTTTTGGTCTAGTTGTGTTTTAAAGTAGGAAGGGTGTTATCACTTTAAGTATGTAATTGATTTTTAAACTCATTAAGTGAGTATTTAAACTGTGATTTCCTGTTTTTAACTGATCTGAAGAAGTTTATTCATTGCAATAAACGAAAAGCACTTAATCTTTCACTACCAGATTTGTACTACGGTGTGGTTCTTTTTCATTTTCTAAACCCTTATCTACTCTGACAGTTTTTATCCCCTTAGGCTTAAAGGCTTAAGGCTTTCAAAATAAGTAAACAAAATCTTGATGACATTAAGGTATTGCTGTTCAATTCCAGGAGCCTTAACCAAAAATCCTTTCCTTACGTTGGAAAAATTGATATATGTGTTATTACAAAGACTTGCTGAAGAACTTTGAAAGCACTGCATCACTGCATGGCTTCAGTTCTTATTTTGTTTATTTTATTCATCCTTTGTTGACTGGGTTAGTCACGCTAGGTTATTAGCTTCTTTTCAAAGGAGATTATATTACTATGGCAGATTTGGCCAGGATATTTGGGAACTTCCCCATCCTGTCTTTGTTGTGTGCGGGACCCATTTTGCAGGAGCACTTATCGTTTCTATTCCAGGCATAGAGGCAGCCTGGAGAAGCAGGGAGGTAGCTAGAGAGAGGAGGTGATAATGGAATGGGGAGAGAAATGGAGGAGAAAGCAAATATTGAGATTGGAGAACATGTGCAAGATTCTAAGGAGATGTTCCAAAGAAATTTGTTTGATGGAGATGAGTCAGCAAATAATGGATGCGTAATTACAGCCTCTAGTAGGAAGGGATGCGAGATGATTTACATAAAGAAATGGTGATGCAGAGTGAGCCAGAAAATGAAGGAAACATTTCCTGGAGGCACATTATGTAGAAAATACAAAAGCAGGTTGCGCAGATAATCCTTAAGAATAGTGGTAAGATGGAAAAGAAAACAGATGCAGAAAAAGTAAAAGAAGTAAAAGGAGAAAAACAGAAAAGGCAGAAGAAAATAAAAAATGGAAGTGCACAATATGGATTAAAAGTAAAGAGGACAAAGAAATGGAAAGGTATGAAGTGCGGAACAATTTAATAGCCTTTTTGGGTGTAAAAGCATGTAAAGTAAGAGCATTTATTCTTGTTCACAGAGACATTTTGTGATATTATATTTCAGACTGTTTTTTTCAATGGAAATTTTTCTTGGAAAATATGAAAAAAGACTACAACCCATGGAATCATCATGTGATAAAAGCATTTTAACAGGGAAAAGTGAAACAAAAAAAATCATGTACAATTTTGAATACGTGGAAAGATAGATTTTGAAAGAACATTTGAAAACTTTATGTGAGGAAGTACTGGACATTGTAAAAGTTTATGATAAAAGGGTTTTATGGACTGGTGGATGACATAGTAATACTGCATTAAAAACAGAGAAAAAATTATAGCTATACTAAGTATGATAAATGTGGAGGGGAGCTGGTCTGAATAGCAGATGACATTTAAGGAAAATATAAAAATAGGATTTTACAGTGGCAATATGATGTGAGAAATGTAGAGATAGAAAAATGTAAAGAACATATAATGATGCATTGGAAGATTTATAACATAATGACAGAAAGTACTTTGACAAAGAAAAAAATATATGAAGGAAATAAAGAAAAATACAAGAGTTGTTATATAAACAAATATATTTTTTACAAGAAAAAAGAGCAGTTATTGACTTGCTTAAGCAGATTAGTAAAGGAAGATGGTAGTGTAATGAGAGAAATAAAAATGTAAAGGGAGAAATAGAAAGAACCCAGGAAAAGACTGTGAATAGTGTAGTACAATGTGTATAGGAAATGTTTAAAGAAAAAAGAAGGCAGTAAAAAAACATGGATAGTAAAAAAGTTAACAGAAAAAGAGACTAAAGAGTTGGAAAAGGAGTTTTCTTTGAATTAGCTATATAAAGTATTAGAACAAGTAAATATAGATTTGGCTGCAGGGCCAGATGGAAATGGTTATTAAACATAAAAAAATCGAAGGTATGTCAAAACCTATATATAAAGATTTTGAATGAATGGTTAAATGAAGGTTTTAAGTATAAAGAATTATGTATTGGAATACTTCATTTACTATGAAAGAAGGAAGATAGAAGACAATTAAAAAAAAAACTAGAAACTGATGGTATTGAATAATAATGATTATAAGATTTTTATGATGATACAAGAGATTTGAAACTTCTTCTTTCGTCTTTTCCTGGTTAGGGGTCGCCACAGCAGATCACCTGTTTGCTCATGATAGGCAGTGGAGTTTTATGGTGTTGAGTTGCCAGCCTGGCACCCAACCTTCCACAGAAAGCACACACACGCACTCATGCCTAGCGCCAATTTAGAGTCTCCAATCCACCTACAGCATGTCTTTGAGATGTGGAGGAAACCGGAGCACCCGGAGGAAACCCACGCGACCACAGGGAGGACATGCAGACTCCGCACAGAAGGCCCCCCCAACCGTGGATCGAACCAAAGAACCTCTTGCTGTGAGGTGACAACGCTAACCGCTGCACCACCATGGCTGCCCTGTACAAGAGATTTGAAAGTAAAGCAGAAAATATTATGGAACACAGTATGTATAGTATAAACGGGACGGATTGTCAGGAATTACTAATGACAGAGAAATTGTGGATGATATTAAGAATAGAAAAGAAGAAACAAAAAACTTAAAAGGATACTTTAATAAGGCATTTGATACAATAGGACATGAACTCTTATGGTAATAATAAAATAATATAATATAGTGAGAACATTAGGAAATTATGTATGTCAGCATATAGAAATAATGAAGTAAAAGTACTTTTAAATGGCTGGTTAAGCCAAGAGGTACATATGAAGTAAGACAGGGATGTCCAATGAGTTGTATACTCTTTGCATTAGTTTTGAATGTGACAGTGAAATAAATTACAAAATGATAGAGGTGGGGTATATAACACCTGAAATTGTAAAAAAAAAATTGGATAAAAGTAATTTGCATTAGTTTTGAATGTGACAGTGAAATAAATTACAAAATGATAGAGGTGGGGTATATAACACCTGAAATTGTAAAAAAAAATTGGATAAAAGTAACTTGCACAAATTAGTATCTAGAGGTGTTAGGGATGGTTTTGAATAAAGAGAAAAGTAATGGTCTAGGTGATGCAGTAATGATGGGTATATCATTTTACAATGAATGAAATGTCTGTGTGCTAGATAAAACATTTTGGAATAAAGATCTAAGATGGGGGAAAACAACAGAAGAAAAAAACAAACCTATATTTTCTGGAGAACATATAAATTCTCATTCAGAAATAAATGCTTATTTGGTAAATTAAGTAGTGATGGGAAAATAGTATACTTAGCAAGTGAATTTATGTTGCCAACAGTATTTGAAAAGGAATTATCACGGATAATTGTTTAATTTTTACTGGGTTCTGAATTAAATCCAGTAAAAAGAGGAGTTTTGTATGTAAATATAGAGAAAGGAGGTTTAGCATTTATTAGCCCAGTGGTATATGCTGCTTCATTAAATTTGTTCAAATTGTTAAAGTGGATAAATGAAAAATATGAGAGCTTAGTAGTAAATTTATATACATATTAGTATGATAAATTTTGGTATATGGTAAAAAAAGACGAATAAAAGATCAAATGAGTGTAAATGAGAGTTATGTTTGTATATACATAAAGGACCCCTACTCTTTTCCATAAGTTCATTGGAATCTTTTACATCCATCTGAGCTACCACCAACTCAAGCAGAGGGATCTCAGTTTAATATCTCATCTGAAGGATGACACACTTGGAAGTGCTAGCACTCCCCTTATGCGGAACTGCAGTGTCAGCAATGCATCTGATTGGCATGAGAATATAATCCACAGCTTTCTGCACCAAAGGTGAGTGTGCTACCTGTTGCATCATGGACACTGCACAAGTTCAATCTCACACATTGGACAAAGGGAAAAGTGGTGGTGTCTCCTTATTCTTAAAAAAAAAAGTGTTGCTAGGCTCATTAGACAAGCTTATGACCTGCAACTCCATTTCCAACTTACTGTTAACACATTTATTATACCTTCTACTTTACCAATATGGATTTCCTATGTATTAAACCAAACACCGTTTTCTTAGGAGTCTTTTCAACTATGCCTCCATAAACTTGGAGACTTGTACATCCTCAATTACGTATACCCAGAGATTTCTGGACTTTATCAATGCAAACTCCATGGGCCAGCTAGTCTGCACCCCAACCAGGGATGATAAAATTCTGGATTTGATCATTACTAATATGGGGTAGCTTTGCTCCCCAACTATTGCAACTTCCTCCCTGTTCAAATCAGGCCAGAGGTCAATCACATTTGCCATAAGACAGAAGCCTGAAGCATCATCCAAAACCTCAGTATACTGTGGCTATGCAAAAGCTAATCTACCAAAATGTAGTTCTTATCTGACTAAAGTCCAACCACACGACCATTTTGATGACCCCCATTGCTTATGTGGAATCCATTACCACCAAATATTGTGTAACTATAAATAGCTTCATAGATGCATCTGTCCCCTTTAAAAATAAATACAACCCCAAATTTAAAAATATACCCTCTGGTGCAACCAAAATATAAACACATTCTATAATAAAAGAAAATAAATTGTACACTAAAACAAATCAGATGCATAAGATACCAAAAATGCTCTGGCTAAACTCAGCAAGAAACTCTGGAGAGTGATCAAATCGACCAAAGACTGAGAGGAGATAAATATAGCTCTACAGAATAACTACAGACCCTTCTTTACTTATGTTAAAGATGTCAGAAACAGTGCCCAGCACTCTGTAGATCTAATTATAAATGCTATTACATACTCAAACCCAGAGGACATAGCCAATCTACTAACAGACACATTTACCTCAAAACATCAACCCCCCCCCCAGTATTGATAATAATAATTCTCATTGTTAGCCAGTTGGGCCCATTGGACACATGGTCCCTTTCATGAGTCAACCCAGAAGCAATGTCTGGTTAACTGACTTGCTCAAGGTCACAGACTAAGCAAATGACGACTAAGAGAATCAAATCCTGTAACACAGCCCACAACCTTAACCTCTGGACCAACTATCAGATTCTCAGATCACATACCCACACATATCCATCAATCCATCACCAACCCCTTTTTCCCATCCTGTACATGGGGTCAGGGTATCACTCCAACAGTGACAATCAACTATAGCTAAGGTTTACACCACCAGTTATCTAGTCCTGCCTTGGTAGTTTTTCCATACTACACATTCACAAATACACTCACACCTATGGCCAATTTAGTGTGACCAGTCCACCTAGGGCATGTGTTTAGAATGTGGGAGGAAACTGGAGCACCTGGAAGAAACCCACACAAACACAGGAAGGACATGTAGGCTCAGTACAGAAGGCACCCCAGCTGAGAATCGAACCAGGGAACCTCTTGCTATGAGGCAACACTATCTGCTGTGCCATTGTGCCACCCACCCACTGTGCCACAATACACCCCTAAAATCCTTCACCCAGTGTTTTCAGATCACATACACACCCATACACCCCCTTAAATCTCCCAAGAATAAGTTTTCAAAGTGTTTTCTAAAGCCAATAACACTATGCCTGTTGATCCAGATAACAATCCAGGATGACTGCTTGTCAGCCTGAAACATCCATCAGATCCCAGTCCAGTCTTGTCTGTAAGGCAATAGAAAGGATAATTATGGAATTATTATACAAGGATATATTTAACCTACAAAATCTTGACCCAACCCAATTCAGAGTAGTCAAGAGCAGGTCCTGCCTACTTAACCTGGTCAACTTTCTTGAAAAAGTTATTGAAGCACTGGATAAGAACAAAGCAGTGCACACTTCATTTCTAGACCACCCAAAAATGTTAGACAGCACCCCCCACACAGATATCATAGATAATTCTCCCAGATAAATGTTAATCCATATGTAATTTGTTGGATAGCAAACTGGTTCATAAATAGAACCCAGAAAGTTAGTGTGGACAGCTGTACCTCCTTCAAAGACCTGTCAGTTGTGGTGTACCCCAAGGTTCAGTTATTGGGCATCTCCCCCTTTGGCATTTACTTCATGGAGGTCAAAACAAGTGTTAGGATTCATGGCTGCCCAAGTTTGCATTGCAGGTGAATACAAACTTGGTGCCATCATAAACTCCCCAAGAGGGCCTTTTTTAAACAAATAGTTGGTGTCAAAATCATGGACTAAAACTAAATGCCAAGAAGTGTATAATCATATTCTTTGGTAAACATTACTCTCCTTGTAACCATCACATTAACAACAGACCCCTGGAGCCTGATCCTATAGTAAGGGATCTTGGATCCTTTGTCAGCAATGAACTATCCTTTGACCATCACAGATCCACTGTTGCAAGGACATCCTTTTATATTACACAGCCTGTATCTAAAGATATTGGATCCAGGTCCAAGGATGTATTTGTTTCAGTATAGTTTGCACTCATTAGGCTGATCATAGAGTTTAATGCCCCTTTCAGTATGTACCTGTTCAAACTCTTGACACAACTGGAATAACCACAATGCTTCCTCAATTAAAAAAAATCAAGGGCCTAAATCATAAAAACTGTGCAGACCCTGAAAGCGTTGTCCCTCTTCTGAGTATCATACAAGGTGCTGAGAGATGACCTCTACCTTGCACATAGTGCTTCAACAGACCACATTCTGTCAAGACCTACTGCACATTTGCAAGTCCAGTGATAGCATAAACACCTGCTAAAGGGATCTCAATCTCTTTTGCAAAATAAATAGAACATGTTGGAGTTATAGATCAGTGCACAGACAATACCACTTCTATGGATCCATCCACAACTCCACATAAAGCAAAATTACTTATTTTACTCTATTCAAATGTAATTTGGATGAATGGATAACTGCAAATTCACCCCTGGTTTAGCAACATGTCCCTCATGGATAGGGAAAACATTCATGTGTATGCAAAAAGTACAGTTGCGTACACTTACCATAAATGTAGATGGTCAAGTGTATTCACTGTTGCAGTCATCACATTTGGGTTATCCCTGCCAGGGTAGCCCTTGGCTGACCCAAATACCAGAGGCTTAGTATTTCTGCATCAGTTGCTGTTGCTTCAGGACTAATGTCAGGTCATCAGTAGTATAAAGTAAGGCAGCCAATGCCATTACATCAGTTTTTCTTACCCTAACCTTTCAGGAAACCCCAAGTAAGAGCTAGTTTCTGGTGGAAGAACCCCACCAAGTAAATACCAATAAGTCCCTTGTAAGGAAAGAAAAGAAAAAAGGGGGATGGAGGGAGGAAAACCAGGACTGCAACAGTGAATACACTCAAACATCTACATTTATGGTAAGTGTACACAACTGTACTATGTTCTTCATGTTTCACTGTTGTAGTCATCACATTTGGGTTGATTCCCAAAGCTGAGGAAATGGGTGGAGACAGTTAAGGAAACTAGGGGCTGGCTAGGATGCCCTGCAAGACTGTAGAGGCAAATTATGCCCTGGATTTGGAGAAGAGAGGCAGGTGGTAATGTCTGGTAAAAGTGTGAACAGATGTCCAGGTGACAGCCTCTAGGATGTCCCTGGTGGGGACTCCTCTGAGGAAAGCTTCAGAGGTGGAGGCTGCTCTGGTGGAGTGAGTCCTGATCCCCTTGGGGGAGGCTGTCCATGTTGCTTGCAGCAGAAATGGATGCAGTGTGCTATCCATTTGGAAATGGTTTGTTTGGAGATGGCTTTGCCTTCTGCCCCTGTAGCAAAGCTAACCAGCAATTTATCAGACTTTCTGAAGGATTTAGTCTTGTCTAGATAGAATCTGAGCTGTCTGTGCACATCTAGAGAGTGCAGGATCCTTTCCCCCTTGTTCTGTGGATGAAGAAAAAAGGTGGGCAAATGAATGGATTGGTTGAGAACCACACTGGACACCACCTTGGGCATAAAGGATGGGTTAGTCCTGAGGGATACCCTGTCAGCATGGAATATGATAAAGGGTTCCACAGCCATGAGTGCTTGCAGCTCGGAGACTCTTCTGGATGAAGTGATGGCCAGAAGGAAAGCTGTCTTCTAGGAGAGAATTTGTAGCTCTGCAGAAGAAGCTAGTTCAACGGAGGGCAGGCAGGGTGAGCTTTTTCAACACAAAGTTAAGGTCCCAAGCTGGGGTTGGTGCTCTTCTGGGTGGTCTCAAGTTGCTAGCTCCTCTTAGGAACTTTTTGATCAAAGGGTGTGAGAAAAGGGGCTGTTCAGTGGGATAAATGAGCAGAGATAGCAGAGGCATGAATTTTAATAGAGGAAAAAGTGAGGCCACTGTGTAGCAGATTAGCTAAGTAATCCAGGATGAGAGGGAGGGAGGGGCTGTGCCGTATTGGCTCCCTTAGCCTGAATCCAGGTGCAGAACCTTTTCCATTTGTTAGCATAAGACTTTCTAGTGCTAGAGCATCTGGTCTCATGTATAACATCTAGAACTTGTTTACTGAGGTTGGCAGATTAATTGGGGGTTATGGAATAAGCCAAGCTGCCAAACTGAGTGTCTGCAATTGTGGATGTATGGATTCCCTTTCCTTCTGGGTCAGGAGGTTTGGAATCGAAGGAAGATGCCATGGTGGCAGTGGGAACAGGCTGCACAGCAAGGGGTACCAGTGCTGGCAAGATCAGTCTGGAGCTATAAGAATTGTTCTTGGTTTTTCCTCCTTTATTTTGAGGAGTACCCTGGGGATGAGAAGTAGTGGAGGAAAGGCATAGACCGATAGATTGCCCCAGGGGAAGGACAGGGCATCCACTTTCCAAGCCATGCAGTGATGTTCCCTGGTGCAGAAATTGCTGAGCTGATGGTTGGTGCAGGAGACAAAGAGGTCAACCTTTGGGGTGCCCCATTTCTGAGTTATTATGGTGAAAGTTCTTCTGTTGAGCTGCCACTTGTGTGGGTCCAGAAGATTTCTGCTTAATTGGTCTGCCAGAGAGTTGAGAGAACCTGGTAGGAATTATGCTAACAGGTGGAGTTGTATGGCAGAGGCTGTATGCCAATGGGTCATGGCCAGCCTGCATAGAGGTTAGGAGTGATTACCTCCCTGCTTGTTGATATACCATGTCACAGTGGTGTTGTCTGTTTTGATCAGGAGAGCCCATGCCTGGGGAGAGAAGGGTCTTGAAAGCTATCAAGGTGTGCTGGACAGCCATCATCTCTTTTTGGCTGATGTGCAGAGGGATTTGCTGTGGGCTCCATTGGTCCTGTATGCACCTGCCATCCAGGTGTGCACCCCAGGCATAGTCTGATGTGTCTGCGGTGGGGTCTGGGCAGTGAGAGGGGTGAGAAAGGGAGTCCCTTGTTGTGGGAGCATGCTGTTACCCACCAAAGAAAATCTTTTCTGAGACATGGAATTATAGGTATAAGAGTCTCCAGGTCTTGTGAGTGTTGGCACCGAAGGCTTTTTAGGTACCACTGAGGTTTCCTCATATGCAGTTTGGCATATGGAATGAGTAGTATGCAAGATGCCATAAACCCCAAAGCTTGCAGGATTTTCCTTGCAGAAAGCTGGGGTCTGGTGGCTAGTTGGGAGAAGTAGGCTGTCAGGAAAAGTTGCTTTTATGGTGTAAGGAATGCCATTTGGGATGCTGTGTCCAGGCTTGCTCCAAGGAATATAATCCTTTGGCTGGGCACCTGTTTGGATTTCGTTTCATTGATTGTGTACCCTAGGGAGATTAGTAGGGAATTTACAAAGGCCAGGTGCATGAGCAGCTTTTTCTGGATGGCTGACTGAATAAGGCAATCATCTAAGTATGGGTAAATCTGGATATTCCTTTGTCTACAAAAGGCAATGGCCAGAGGCCAGACATTTTGTGAAAACTCTGGGAGCAGTAGACAGGCCAAAGGGAAGCGCAGAGAACTGAACATGCTGAGATCCTGCCCTGAAACGGAGATATTTACTGCATGATTCCCTCACAGGAATATGGAGGTAGGCCTCTTTTAGATCTAGGGTGGCTAGCCAAGCATCCTTGGAGAGCATGGGTAGCAGCTGCTGGAGGGTGAGCATTATGAATTTTGGGATCACCATGAAGGTGTTTAGAGTGGATAGATCGAGGATGGGGTGATAGGTGCCCTCTTTTCTGGATACCAGAAAATGTCTGGAGTAGAAACCTTGGCTTTTCTGTTCTGCAGAAATGTGCTCTACTGCCCTCATAGAGAGTAGGGGAAAGGACTTGCTTTTGCTCCTCTGCCCACTGGTTTGGAGTTAGATCTGGGAACCCTTTTGTGGTTGGAAGGGTGTGGAAAGAAAATTTGTATCCCTGGGACACTGTTGAGAACCCAGCGGTCACTGGTAATGGTGGCCTAGGTGCTTGAATGAAAGGAGAGTTTTCCTCCTAGGGGTAAGTGAAAGTGGACAGAGGGAGGGGGTGGGGGAGGTGAGTCATTGTGAGTTCTTACCATAAGGGGGTGGCTTAGAACTCCCTGGTTTTAAAGTGGATGTAGTCTGCTGCTTAGATCTCTGCATTCCCTGTGGCTGCTGTCTGGGGGGGGGGGGTCTGGTTGCCCGAGGTCTGGGCTGAACTGGCTTAGTGGGAGCAAGAAAGGACCAGTGCTTGGTGGGACAATGCCTGCTGAACCTGGGTGGCTAGACCTGTAAGAAATCCTTAACTGTCTGCATAGATTTTGCTTTTTCTTCCTTCTTTTTTAAGATCTCTTCCGCCTTAGTGCCAAATAAGTTGTCTTTGTGCAAGGGGGCATCCAACAATTTAGATTTGACATGGTCTGACAAGGGCTGTTCCTTAAGCCATGCATGCCTGACAGATCCAGTTACTGCTGCCCTGCAAGAAGCTTCTAGGGCATCAAAACCATAGTGCAAGGTGTGTTTAGTTACTTGACTTGCAGAGTGCATTAACTCTTGTAACTGTTTAGATTCTGCAAAAGCAGGAAAGGAAGACATTTTTTAAGGAGTTTCAAGATATGTTGCTGAAATTTTAGCATATGGAACTGACAATTTAGTGCCCTGATATCAAGAGTAGCTGAGGTATATACTTTTTTACCCTATCTGTCTAGTGCTCAGGAATCCCTGTCTGAGGGGGTGGGATTCTTAACAGAGGTTGCTTTAATCCCTTTAGGCCCTTGAGAAATTACCTCAGGGTCAGCAGTAGGATTTTTAAAAAGGAATTTGTGTGAGGCGGGGACTCTGTGGTGCCTGTCTGGTTTTCTGGGTGCAGGAGGGAGGGTGTCAGGAGTCAAGCTTGATTCCAGGAAAACATCCTCCGCAACATCCAGGACTGGGGGGATGGCCAAGGGTCTGTGCTGTGGAAGATCTAATAATTCCCTGAGTCTCTTTTTAGACTGAGGGTAGTCCTGACTCTCCCATTGGAAATCCTCCCTTAAGGTATGAAGGGTTTCCGCAAAGGAAAAATCCTTTGAGGGAGAGGCTGAAGGGATGGAATCCTCTGCACCAGAATCCTTATAAGTAGAGAGGGGTTGCATGTCTTCATATTCAGATGCATCAGAGTCATCTGACTCTTGTTCAGACAAAACTACAGGCGAAAAGATTTATTTTCCTTTTGGAGGGGCTAGTTTGACTTCCCCTAATCAGCATGATAAGGTCTTCTGCCATTTTAAGCATTTGAGACTGAGACAAGGAAGCTGGTGCCTGAGATTGGTTCGTTGGTTTCTTGGGTGTGGCTCATACCCTTGGCCTAAGAAACTAGGTCATTTTCAAAAGAACGGCAGTTAAGAAAGAAGACGTCAGTTTGTGTTGAGAATCGGTAGTGTAAGGACCTCCTCGGAAGCCGGTGCCTGCTCAGCGGCTTCAGACTCATCCAAGGTAGAGACGACCGCAGGATCCTTAGTCAAAGAAGAGTTTTGTGGCATACTGGACTCTAAAACGGTCTTGGTAGCTCCCTGCGAATATACAGAAGGGGCATCAGGGGCTGCAAAAGCACCTCACTGAGGACCGGAGAACTGACGACTAGCTTAATGAGAGCATCATTGGTAGGTTTGGGCCTGTGCGGACTGTTTCTGTCTTTATATTTATGTTTTTTCAGAAGATCTGCTGTCGGATGGCTTACTGAAGCCATACCAGAGTTCGAGGACTGTAAGCGAAAATATCTAGCTACAATAAGGGCCTAACAACAGATAGCTCTGGTGTAGAACAAAGCACAGAAGTGACAGCGGGGGTGTTCGTGGTCTGGGCCTAAACAAGTGATGCAGTAAGAATGAAAGTCTTGGTGTGATATTTGCTTTCCACAGGCAAGACAATTGTTAACTTTTTCTGACATCGGTTAGTGCAAGAAAATAGGATCCCCAACAGGGTACTTAGCTTTAGAAGACTTCAGTTTCAATTCGGTAGACGAAACTCAGGTAGTGGCCGACCGGCACTCATGGAAACTGCATCTGCTTCGGGCTCCATGGCAAGAAAGACTGATGTAATGGAATCGGCTGCCTTACTTTATACTACTGACAACCTGAAGTCAGTCCTGAAGCGACAGCAACCAACGCAGAAATACTAAGTCTCTGGTATTCGGGCTGGCCAAGGGCTACCCTGGCAGTGATAACCCAAATGTGATGACTGCAACAGTGAAACTCGAAGAACATCATCATAAGATCTAAAATCTACCATGTGAATGTGTGCCTAGGCTTCTTAAGATCCTCACTGATGGATAGCCTAATAAGTACCTATGAATCTATCGTGACCTGAAAATGAGGAACATTATTAAAATGAGGGCAATGGTAAATGCAAATGAAGATAAAGAATTTGATTTCATGTGAAGATATGCTACCACCAGAGTTGTTGACCTCAGTAAATGCCTGGAATTATAGACTGACATACTTAGAAAACTTTAATGGCATATCTGCCACTTTATTAGAGATGTACATGCAAGAGATTGTTGTCATTGGTTGAAGTCATAGCAAACTATCAACAAAAGGAGTTTCCTAACCTACCTAAGAGTAGTATGGCAGTGACTAAGTGACCTAACATTTCCATGTCTAGCCTGTCAGTGACTAGAATCCCAATAATCCACCCAAATATATTCGGGTTCCTATTACAAGACCGAAGACGTATTCTTTCAAATGCATCTTGGTCGAACTTAAAAGACTGAAACGGCAAAATATCGAAGCGGCTTTTAAGCAAATTCTTTCCCTGGGAATCCAAAAACAAATGCTTGATGCTGATGTCTCAACCAGAGGACACAGTAGAATCCACAAAAGTCAAGAAAAAGTCACTGGAAGAGTCCTGTTACGTATCCAAAGGATTTTAATAAAATAGTATAGTAAAAACCACACAAATATCAAACAAGTTAGCGCTTTGGGTGTTAACCCTTCATCAGACAATGAACAAATGTTACAAAGCACTATTTAAACAAAATACAACCAATCAAAAGTTAATAAAAGACCTGCCTATTTCTTAAGGTGGGCTTAATAGGTACTACATCATTTAAACCTGGGTTCCTGTGTGCAGTGAACTCTATGATCTTCCTAGATTCAACTAACTCAGTATATTGTTTAATGTCCCCTCCCCTCTTGTTCAATCTCACATTTACTATGGCCCTGAAGCCAAAGCAATGAGTAGGATTATCCTTAACATGTCTAAAGAGAGCATTGTGCATGTCATTGTTCCTAATACTGGATAAATGTTGTAGAATCCTTATTTTAAACATATTGTTAGTCTTACCCACATAAAAACATGGGCAAGACTTACAATTGGCCAAATATACTATATCTTTGGTTCTACAAGTAGCCCTAGCTTTTAGTGTGAATACTTTATTAGTAATGGGATGAACAAAGGTAGTATCCTGAAGGGATGAAAGGACAGGCCTTACAAGAGCCACATGGCTTACTACCTATTTGTAAAATAGGGGTGACATGATCAGTAACCTGTTCCCCACATAAAATATCTTTTAAACACTTATTTTTCCTAAAACCAAATATAGGGGAGGGACCAACAATGGTGTTAATCTTTTCATCACTGGTAAGAATATTCCAGTTTTTCTTTATTATCCCACTAATGTCTTTAGTACTGCTACTATAAGTGAGCATAACCTTAGATCTAACATCATGAATTGTTGTCTTAAGAGATGAGTTAAATCTACTATCTGATCGATGCAGCCAAGGCTTATATTTATGCCCCCTTTTTCCTTTATTTTTCTCTAAAATACCTTTAACAAAGGCTTCATTATAACCCCGGTCAATAAATAAACCTTCCATATTGTCAAGTTCCCCATCAAAACAAGTATCATCTGTGCATAACCTAGATATCCTAGCCAGTTGTCCATGCACTATATTTGAAAAAGTGTAACGCGGATGCATGCTGTCGAAAGTCAAAAATGTATTTTTCCAACATTCCTTCTTATGCAGTGTTGTTGAGAAACCTAGAGTAGTTTATGCTATTGAAACATCCAAAAAATCTATTTTGGTATAAGATGTTTCCTTCGTGAACCTATAAAATTCAGTGGTGGAATGTAGAAATGTAATGAAAAGTTCTAATGTAGTACTATCCCCCTTCCACAAAATAAAAACATCATCAACGAAACGCTTATAAAGTCCTATAAATGGTTTCCATACATTGTCGTTGAGAATATATAGGCTCTCCCAATAAGAAAGCACTAAATTAGCATAAGAATTAGCACAGGGTGTGCCCATGGCTACACCCTGTGCCTGCCTATACATATGTTTCAAGCCCAGAAACACATTATTCTCCAAAACCAAATTTAACATTGTAATAATCTGGGTGATATTGTGATCAGTGGCTCCATTATCCTTCAAAAGTGTGCTAATAGCCAAAATGCCATAATCATTGTTGATGACAGTAAAAAGACTCTGCACATCTAGTGTGACCATGAGGTAACACACCTTGGGGTAGCCCTATCTATCTCACCAAGTGCTTTCAAAAATCCACCCGTATCTAAAAGTATGTTATCCATTTTTTCAACATATGGTCTAAGTGTGATTTCTAGCCAAATGGAAGCATTTTCTGTCACCCATTTTCTACCTGACACTATGGGTCGTAAAGGGGGGTCCGTCAAAGACTTGTGTATCTTTGGTAACCCTTTCAAAAGTGGTGTGACCACACCTTCCACTTTAAGGAAACTATATAGTTCCTTATTAATAACCATATCATTTAAAAGTTGTTCCAGGGTTTGGTGGACTTTGTCTATCAGATGTTTAACCATTAAAGGATTCATAGGAACGTAAGTGCAAGAGTCAGAGAGTATGTGTGTCAATTTGTTATTGTAAAAGGTGGTGTCCATTACAACTATGGCACCTCCTTTGTCTGCCATTTTAATCACAATTTCTCTATTCTCACTTAAATCATGTAGAGCTTGTATCTGGGCTGAAGTTAAATTATGGTACCTGTGAGTATGTCCTTTATGAAAATAATCAAGCAAATCCTTTTCACAAGCATTAACAAGTAATTGCAAGAGGGTGTAAGTGGGGGAACAAAAGTACTGGGCTGTCTTAATACAGACTTTTGAACCACATTGTTGCCAAACATATTTTTGAGTGCTATGCCCCTACAAAAGAGCATAAGGTCCATCACTGTTTCCTGATAGTTACTCTCTCTACTAGGAACAAACGACAGACGTTTATTTAAAACATAAAGTTCATCTGTGGTCAAAACATGTGTTGACAAATTAAAAACAATGTCATCAGCATCATGATTACCAGAAATAGTCACTCCAATGTCCTCCATTTTTTTCGAGGGTCCCTGCCCTCGCTCAACGAGCGCTTCCATGCTCCTTGCTTCTTTTTCACGGGAACAGGTAGTACATCCAAAAAATGTTGTCCAACCAAATGTGTTTTCGGTTGTGCTCCTAAACATGAACCATTAACTGTGGATACATCCATCGAATTGGCTGCCGAAGGTAAAACAAGGTCAGTCGCTGAATTCAACGAACACACGGTGGTATCTTTGCCGTCATCAACAATGATTATGGCATTTTGGCTATTAGCACACTTTTGAAGGATAATGGAGCCACTGATCACAATATCACCCAGATTATTACAATGTTAAATTTGGTTTTGGAGAATAATGTGTTTCTGGGCTTGAAACATACGTATAGGCAGGCACAGGGTGTAGCCATGGGCACACCCTGTGCTAATTCTTATGCTAATTTAGTGCTTTCTTATTGGGAGAGCCTATATATTCTCAACAACAATGTATGGAAACCATTTATAGGACTTTATAAGCGTTTCGTTGATGATGTTTTTATTTTGTGGAAGGGGGACAGTACTACATTAGAACTTTTCATTACATTTCTACATTCCACCACTGAATTTTTTAGGTTCACGAAGGAAACATCTTATACCAAAATAGATTTTTTGGATGTTTCAATAACGCAAACTACTCTAGGTTTCTCAACAACACTGCATAAGAAGGAATGTTGGAAAAATACATTTTTGACTTTCGACAGCATGCATCCGCGTTACACTTTTTCAAATATAGTGCATGGACAACTGGCTAGGATATCTAGGTTATGCACAGATGATACTTGTTTTGATGGGGAACTTGACAATATGGAAGGTTTATTTATTGACCGGGGTTATAATGAAGCCTTTGTTAAAGGTATTTTAGAGAAAAATAAAGGAAAAAGGGGGCATAAATATAAGCCTTGGCTGCATCGATCAGATAGTAGATTTAACTCATCTCTTAAGACAACAATTCATGATGTTAGATCTAAGGTTATGCTCACTTATAGTAGCAGTACTAAAGACATTAGTGGGATAATAAAGAAAAACTGGAATATTCTTACCAGTGATGAAAAGATTAACACCATTGTTGGTCCCTCCCCTATATTTGGTTTTAGGAAAAATAAGTGTTTAAAAGATATTTTATGTGGGGAACAGGTTACTGATCATGTCACCCCTATTTAACAAATAGGTAGTAAGCCATGTGGCTCTTGTAAGGCCTGTCCTTTCATCCTTCAGGATACTACCTTTGTTCATCCCATTACTAATAAAGTATTCACACTAAAAGCTAGGGCTACTTGTAGAACCAAAGATATAGTATATTTGGCCAGTTGTAAGTCTTGCCCATGTTTTTATGTGGGTAAGACTAACAATATGTTTAAAATAAGGATTCAACAACATTTATCCGGTATTAGGAACAATGACATGCACAATGCTCTCTTTAGACATGTTAAGGATAATCCTACTCATTGCTTTGGCTTCAGGGCCATAGTAAATGTGAGATTGAACAAGAGGGGAGGGGACATTAAACAATATACTGAGTTAGTTGAATCTAGGAAGATCATAGAGTTCACTGCACACAGGAACCCAGGTTTAAATGATGTAGTACCTATTAAGCCCACCTTAAGAAATAGGCGGGTCTTTTATTAACTTTTGATTGGTTGTATTTTGTTTAAATAGTGCTTTGTAACATTTGTTCATTGTCTGATGAAGGGTTAACACCCGAAAGCGCTAACTTGTTTGATATTTGTGTGATTTTTACTATACTATTTTATTAAAATCCTTTGGATATGTAACAGGACTCTTCCAGTGACTTTTTCTTGTCTTTCCCTGGGAAAGAATTTGTTTGGCCGCTTCATTACTTTGAGATTTGAGGCACTGTAGTGCAGTCTCGGAGTTGGTATATTTAAGTAGGTGGTGTGGGGGGGGGGGGCAAAGCCTCCCAATTAATGTAATGTTTAAAGTGTTTTGTTTTTTATTTATTTTTGGAACAGCGATTTTTTTCCCTTGGAAAAAAAATCACTGTTCTGACAGTTCGACATTGTAAGCTTTCACTTACATAGCGTCGATTAATCACTGTTCGCTTTTTTACGCGTTCAGTGATCTAATATAGACCTATATATTCTGGGAGTGACTAGAATCTTGGTAGCCTACACACCCAGCCAAGCAATCAAAACCTCCCCCCACCCCAATTACCCATTTTGTCAAGCAATTATCATCTTCTTACTCAACCTGGGTATGCTGTCTCCCTATCAATTTAGCCATCCTGACAGCCCTTTGTGCCTAGACCACCCAAATAGTGTGACAGAAAGTGGTGTTCACCAAAAAATAAAAACTACCTGTCATGTAAGCAGATGATAATTTCCCCTGTCACTTAACTGTGGTCTGCATGCATACCCTCCATACAGGATTGCAAGAATATTCTGCACCTGTCATTGTTGCATGTACATGCTACTGCAGAGCATAAAGATTTACCTTCATGAATCTTTTGTCTGTATTGGTTTACATTCATTTTGTAGAATTGCAGGGCATCATATTTTAAATGATCAAATGCTCTTAACTGAATTACTGAAATGTCAAACCATGTTTTACTGAACTTAATGCGAGCGAACAAAGCCTGCCATTCATGTATGTGAAGTCAACGTTATGACTACATTTAATTCTTCTGCACTTTGCATATGATTGCACGTTTGGTTTTAAACAGAAAAATAAAATAATGAAAATATTTGAATGTCAATTGTTGCGAGTCCTTTAATTCGACATAATCAGTAGTTCATAAATCAATTACTCTGGGAGATTTTTTTTTTTAAAATAAGTTTTGTGATTCAGCTAAATGAATGTAAACCATCTATATTACTAAGCTGCACGGCTGATCAGCATGCCACACATCTGATGACATACGGAACTACTTACCTCATACTGAGCTCTATCCTTATGTATTCCATTCTTATCTTCTTTAATGAGACCCTGGTACTGTGGATGATCACATAGCAGGCCTTCTGAAGACTGAACAGGATTTGTGATTATGGCCTTTGTGATTCAGGACAAAATAATCCCCTTGAAAGTCCTCATAGTAGTCTGTTACTGCCAGCATTTATTTTTTTTTTATTTTGCTTATGTTTACAGTGTCTGTCTGACTAAGTTAATTCAATAAAAAAAAAAAAAAACTTGTCCCCAGAGGCCCAGGGAGAAAAGCTCCAACATGTTAAAATAGCTTTTACACAAACGTTTAGTAATATACTTGAACAGATTAATAACTGTGCATACATTTGCTAATTAGATTATATTCATATGAAATAATGCATTACTAGATGATGAATACTGAGCACATGAATACGCATCCATTTTGTCAGACATGCCACATTTCATTCATAGATTTAATTATGGCTTGGTAATACACTTTGGGATAGAACATATTAAAATTCAATCATTTCAAAGATAGTTATAAAAATCAGTTTTCGTTTTACTGTAGAGTTACTGCTAGTGGTGTGCTGCCATGTTAGTGTGTGGATTACACAAAGACTGGAAAAGCAGAGTTATATCAAGTAGCAGAAAACTACCAATACGAAAATATGAAACAGTCTAGTTTTAGCTTTGTTTTTATTTCATATTTTTGTATGCACTAGGTAGATATTTTCTTTTTTGTACAGGAAAATATCTTCTGTTGTAATATATTGCCTCTAAGGTGTTCATGTCTTTTCTTTGGATTTGCCATTTGGAATTGCTACATTACGTAACACACTGATTTTGCAAGTAATGATCACTGTTAAAGACTGGGCGACTTGTGCATCACCACCCTGATTGGAGAATGAACATTCATGACCAGTGATCTAATGTACAGGTAATGCCCACTGAAAAAACAAATCGGCTGCTTCACAGACGCATATTAAGCTGTCATAGAGCTCAGACTGTAAGAAAGCTAATGGTCATCATTATTTTGTACTCGCTAAGCAGTGCTTTTGCTGATAAGTGAGTGTAAAAAGAAACTGAAAATTAAAAAAAAGTGTGTGTATTTATATCTGTTTGTGAAAGTGTAAGTGTGCATGAAAGTGAAATTGAGCAAATATTTTACACTCGTTAGGCAGTTCTTTTGCTGTTTAACAAGTGTAAAATTAAACCATTTAAAATAGAAAAAAAGATTGCGCACATATGTGTGTATACTTATGTTTCTGTGTGCGTTTAAGTTAGTGTATGCATGCTTGCATGCATGAAAGTGGAAATATGTGTGTGCGAGAGACAGATCGACCAGTGGCAGCAGCAATTAAGAGGTATGCGTACCTCTCAGTTTACTATCATGTGAATGGCGGTCAGTAGAGATTGACTTTGTCAAAAGGCAGTTTTCTGATGGGCAGAATGTTGAACCAAAAAACATCAACTACACTACAGCGAATGGGTACTGTAGTTTGATTATCTGAGTTTCACATTCTGAGTGGAGATCATGGTTCAGTGAGGAAATGGGAATTAACCCATTTCCTCACTGTAGTGCAATCTCTGAGTTCATATACATAATTTGCAGGGGGTGTGGGAGGCACAGCCCCCCACATGGGAGGTACAGGGGGGCTTGCCCCCCCCCCGCAGAATAGTGACAGAACTGTACCATTGACTGTAGAGTGTAACAGTACCTTAAGGTGCATAGCATAGGTGACTGATGTCTCCTCCTGCTCTGTCGAATACTTCAAACTACAGGTGTTGATGTATTCATTTTCAACCCGACTGCTTTTTCAGTAGTACTGACTTGGCATTTATGGTCTACATTGTGATCATTCAACAGATGGAGTTTTGTCGTTTCAATAGTAAACCTACCTCTCAACCTCTTAGCTCAAGTAATCTGGATGAAGCCTAAAATAAAGGGGGACAATACCTCTCAACTGTCCAGATTTTTACAGAATATCCTAATTTTTGCCCACTATTTATCAGATTAGCCCTCATAAAAGTTGTGGTTTTCAGGCGACATATGTACATTTGAGTTTCAGACTTCTCATCCTTTAGAAAACGCATGCTAATACAAAACTTGCAATTCTAGCAACTTTTTAACTTCATAAGAGCAATATTTAAAATATATTACTAATTTTAGACCTTTGTCCACTCATTATTTTTCCAGATTTCTTGTGCTTAGAGGTTGAGTGGTATTGGAGATCAAAGGCTGAAAAACAGGAACAGATTTTAAACATTGCTGGTATAAAATTAGAAAGTTGCTGGGACAAAAGGATCTGTTTTAGGGTGCACTTTCTGAAGGAAATACTGTCTGAAACTTAAATGTTTGTCATTACTTACTGGCTCCATAGGTTCATAGGTAGGTACTAGGCTATCAGCCCTCGGGCCTATATAAGCTTAGCCAAACAAGTTCCCTGGATTTTGCCACACAAGAAAATTATTTTCCTGTGCCCCTGTCAAGCAGAGCCACAGAAGTGATCCCCGGGGTGAATTTCCTATTTCCCATCCAATTGTCAAGATTTTTCTTAAAGAGGGCTAATGAGCTTTGTTTGACATGAATGGGTAGTCTGTTCCAGAGCATGAGAAGTCTCTGGGACAGGAATCTATCCTTCCAGCATGTTCTGTTTATTGTGGTGACAAGATTTAGGTCCCTTGAGCATGTGGCTCAGAGAGATTGGGGTTTAAGTGTAGCATGTCCAACAGATCTGGGTTTGACATGGCTTTGTATGTTAGGCAGAGGTCACCTCTGAGTAGGCGATATGCGACGGAGTAGAGCTGGAGTTTTTTAAGACGGTCTGCATATGGCATCTGTTTGAGGCCTGTAATCCTCTTAGTGAGGTATTTCTGTGGCCTTTCTAGTTGTTGTAGATGTCTTGCAAGGTACATGCCAAATGGGGCATTGTACTCTATAATGGTTCTGATGAGGGATGAGTAGAGAGGAACAATGACCTCTTTTTTTCCTGGAGGAGAACCCCTTTGTGATGAGATGTGGCATGAAGAAGAATTTCCTGACTACTGTGGCGATGTGATTGTCAAAGGAGAGACTACTGTCCACCTGTGTCCCCAGGTCTCTTATCACACTTTCAGCATTTAGTAGGCTACCTCCTATGTGGTAGTTCATGGGTACAGTGTTTTTCCCAAAGGGGATGATAATGCACTTCTTGGCATTGAGCTTGAGGCCATGATTTTGACACCAATCCCCAATGATTGCCAATAAACCATACATTTTATGAGTAAGGGACCAAATAATGTGGTAAATATCTGGACATGTTTTGAAAGTCTTATATCTTGGAAGTAAAATACTTTCTCCAACCATTTACATTTACCAAATCAAGTTTAAAATATTAGAAAGAATAACTATTTTACAGCAAAAACATATAAAAATAATAATTTAGTAATAAAAAATAAATAAGTAAAACTGAACCGATTTACAGATAGTCTTCTCTAAACACAATAATGCCCTTCAGAGTGTGTTGTTACTGTGTAAATAACACCCATCCAGAGATGTAGAGGCCCTCTGGCTGCATTGTCAGGCGTCAGAACACCCCTGTGCATGCATTTACACAGTAACACACACCATGTTGGGCATTATTGCTTGTATGCCTTTAACTGTTCATTGTTCAACTGCCTGTGTTTGCATAACATTCTTTCATCTTGTTCTATGATGACAGTGGTCTGGACAACTACTGTACTGTTCTCTTCTGACTGTTGGTTAAAAATAATGTGTCTTTCTTTGCCAAAAAATCTATTTTGCGTGACAAATTTATCATCATTTTTATTGCTTGTGTTTACCTGCAGTTTAGAATAATTTTGGATAAGATATTCCTGAATTACATGGGATCCCTATTGATCTGTGTGATGGGTGTCCAATCACCACTGACATCCGGCTCCTATGTATCCTATTGCTCTCATCTCTAACAGAGCCTTCTTAACCAAGATGTACCCCAAACATACCCTTCTCAAGTGAAAAAAGCCTCATCACTACCAGACTAAGCAATTGCCCCAGCCTTGGAGCAGTGCAGGTATGCAGGTGTGCAGGGCCATGATACTGTGACCAGACTGATTTAATTGCTTGGTGCAATTCCCCGATATGCTGAATGATGCTTTTGTGACTGTGTGTAGAGTGAGTGCTGTCTGGGAACTGCCTAAATCAAGGAGATGATATTTCACTGTACTTCCCACCCATTCTACATTAATGGTTGACATTTATGAGCGCTGCTATACACTCCACCAGAATCTGAAATATGTGGAAATCTGCAGCACATCCCCACATCTTTTCAACTGAAACAGGTGGAGACATATTGCCTTGTCATTCACATTCATCAATCCCTTCCCAAGCCATTAATAAAACCTGAGTCATCTGGGTTCTTAGTTACTAGATATGCGGTCAAGGAGAGCATTCAGGGACTTACCCCAGTTTACAAATTGCCAGAGTGCTTCCAGTTAAGTGACTTGCTCAGAGTCACACAGTAGGCAAATGAAGGCTGAGGAGGGGGAAAAAACTTAAACAGCTCATAGCTTTAATCCTCACTGCTAGACTCAATGTCAGGACTTCATTAGCATGTACCACAGAACCATTGCTTAATTTAATAAGTTTAAGGCTGTGTCATAAACTATTTACTGTTGTGGCTGTGCAATACGGAAGATGTAAATGTGTTTGCATGTTTGTTATTCCAACAGGGATTCTTCTGATGATGTGCACAAACAGACAGTAAGCAGGTACAGCCAGTCTTTCTTGGATGTCATAAACATTCCAATTGTCAATAGTACAACACTGGCTGACTTCTCCAAAAACTCACATTCTAGACAGCAACAGAAGTCATATTAAAATGGTGAAGGCTTTGATTCTTAGCTGCAACTGTCCTACAGGTAAATATGCTGATCATATTGCAGTTAATACCAGCTGCTACAAAGGCTTCAGTGATAAGGCATCAAACCAAGCATGGGTTCATGGGTTCACAGGTTCATAGTTGTTTACTAGGCTAACAACCACAACGGCCTTTTTAAGCCTAGCCATGCATCCCAAATCTCTAACAAGTTCTGGTTTCTGGTACCCTTGGGAAGTATACACAGGGACTTGGGAGATGAAACATTTACAAGCAAGGGCCTGAGAGATGAACCATTTACAGGTTCCTTGTGTCCATTAGAGACATAGGTGCCAGTCCAGGGATGAATTTCCTGTTCCCCATCCAGTTGTCCAAGTCATACTTGAATCAGTTTAGGGATTAACTCTGTTTCTAGAGATTGGGTAGTCTCTGTGATACATTCCTGTCTCTCCAGCAGGTCCTATGTATATTATGGGCAAGGTTTAAGTCTTTAGAACTGGTAATTCTGGTGCTGTTTGTTTTGTGGATATGTAGGAAGTCCATCAGAGTTTGGTCTGACAATGCCCTGTATACCAGGCATAGATCTCCCAGGCTGTAAGTGACAGAATACAAAGATAGGGCCTTGAGGTGGTCTGCATCGGATATTTTACTTCACCTTGTATTCTTTCAGTGAGGAATCACTGTGGAAGTTCCAATTGTTGGATATACCTGGTTAGATACATACCAAACGGGCATTGTACTCAATGATAGGCCTGTTATTAGCTGTATGTTATCTGATGAAGGACTTGGACCTGAAAGCGCTCATGTTCTTTGGGTTTTACTGTATTTGTCTTATTAAATTACAATTGTGCTTTCAGCCTGGTGGTGTATTGTCTTTTGATAGATTACTATATGTGCCCCCTAAGTCCCTGACTACTGGGTCATCTCTAAGGGGTGTGTTGTCAATATGATAGTCACCAGGGGTGGATGACTTTCTGAAGAATTCTATTCTGCATTTCTTGGTATTTAGTTTTAGTCCATGGCTCTGGCATCAGTTGTTTGTCTGTGTCAACCCTTCCTGAAGCATATTTGAGTCAGTGGGGGATTCAGTGACAGCTCCTAATTTGCAATCATCTTTAAATTTAGTCAGCCAGAGATGATCGACACGGGCCTTGACTTCAGAGAAGAAAATACCACAAAGGAGAGGTACAAGGACTGATCCCTGAGGGACTCAACTTGTGACTGACCTCCTTGTAGAGGTAGACTCCCCAATTCTAACTTCCTGGGTCCTGTCTGTGAGCCAGTTGGCTACACATTGGGTGACATACAGGGTTGTACCTAACCGACTGAGTTTGTCAGCAATGCCCAAGTGGGGTATTGTGTCAAATGCCTTTGCCAGGTCAAGGTAGGCAGCATACCTCTCAATATCTTAGCGCAAGAAATTTGGACAAAGCTTGATGGGGGAACAGAAGCCCAAAAATAGGTACACATTTTAAATATTGCTCTTATAAACTCAGAAAGTTGTCAGAATAACACAATTTGTGTTGTCATGCATTGTTTTCAAGGATATGAAGTCTGAAACTCATATGCATGAATTTAATGGGATGATCTAAGGATTAATTTGTCAAAAAAATATAATTTTTATGAGGAACAGACCAAAAATATGAGGCAAAAATCTGGACATTCTGTGAAAATCTGTACAGTTGAGTGGTATGGTAGGCAGTGTGAACCATTTTGCCCTCATCCATTGCTTTTTGTGACCTTCAAAGAAGTCCACCCGGTTGATTAGGCATAACCTGCCCTTGATGAAACAAAACTGGGTTGGGGTCCAGTGTCTGGAGGTTTACTGTACCATTATTGATCATTTCCATGACAATTCTTTCCATGCCTTTGCATACAAGACTAGCGAGACATACTGGTCTGTAGATGGCCCACCTTTGTGCAGAGAGATGACTGTTGCTGTTCTCCATTCATGAGGCATGAAGCCTGTTTGGAGGCTATAGTTAAACAGAATTCCAGAGGGCCTTAAAGGTCATGTTTCATGCTATTTAGAAGGCATCCCGGGATATTGTCTGAGCCCATTGATGCAGCTGGCCTTAGAGAGAACATTAAGGACCTGTTTCCTAGTGATAACAAAGGGAGTTAAATTTGATGGTATTTGAGGGGAGGTTGGGGGGGGTAAAGTTGGAGCTGAATTTGTCAGACAGTAAGTTTGCTATATCATCTGACTTAGAATAGGTGGCTCCATTTACAATGAACTCTGCACATAAATGTGCATTTCCTCTGAGGTTGTGGACATAGCTAAAGAATGCCTTGCATTTGTCCTTGGCTTGCAAGGCCCACATTTATCTCAAATTTGGCTTTGGTAGACTTTGGCCTCTGAGTTGTTTGTCTGGTTTGATGAGAATGCTTTTATCCTGCTGGGTGTTGTACTTCCTAATTTTTGCTATGATTTTCTTCCTTCTGTTATACAGACGATTGATTTTGTGATTCTATCAGGGTGGATTTTTTTTTTGAGTTAGTTCTGTACGTCTTCCTGGTGGGTATAGCTGCCTCTATGCAGCTATTAATATGCTTGTACAGGATTTCTGTGAACACTTCTGTATTGGCAGAAGTTTTCTCAGGGCTTATGGGGCATTGAAACTTTGCCAGGTTATCATGTAATAGGAAGTTATCCTTAGAGTAGTTCCTGAATATTCCTGGGTTAGCTGAGGGGTCCAGATTTTATTTTTACTTCAAAGAATACCATTTTGTGGTCTGACCTTACCAGGGGAAGACATTACACTAGAGGATGTGCAGCACTCTTCCATATTAGTGAGGACCACATCCATTTTGGGTGCACACATGGTTGCTGTATTGAAAATTTGGTCCAGGGCTATTGTGTTCACAAAGTCCAGGAATCTCTGTGCCTGTATGTTTGGTGTCATATAGAATTCCCAGTTAATAGTGGGGTAATTAATTTCACCCATGAATATGGTATTGGGTTGGATGGTGAGCGTTTCCAATAAGTTTAAAATACATGGTATGGGTTTCCTGGGTCATAGAGAGGCAAGGAAATGGTATTGGATTTTGCCTATGGTGATTTGAACATGGAGTAGCTCAAGTGCATTGTCCTGTTTGACCAGCCTTGAGGTACATTCATTTTTTATGTAAATGATACACCTCTGTCTTTAGTCCCTGTCAGTGTACTAGGTGGTCAAAATGTGTGGAAGGCATTTTAACCTTGCACTGTCAGTGTGTTCTCCGTGGCTTTAAAGCAGGTCTCAATGACTGCACAGACATCAGCATTCCCTAGGGTAAAGAGATTTTCTAGGGAGTGGAGTTTTTTGTTTAGACTCCTAGAACTGAGCAGTAATACTTTTAGATTTTCTTGGTTTTGATTTGCTATGTCGGAAGTACTTTTACTTTGACATAGCCTAAAAAATGCACTATGGGGGAAGACAATGTTTTAGCTAATATTCGAGAGCCTAGAGGAGAGAGGTACAGACCATCCTTGGCAAAGCAGCATGGTCTATTGCCCATCTCCATCCATTCTGACAAATATTACACCGGCATAGAATGACACCAGAAACTAAGCCAGTTATGAAAGTTAGTCATCTTTTGTTCGTATTCTGGCATCATCCTTAGAGAAGGTAAAATGCTGCTCAATGCTAGGCTCATGCAGCCTAGGACACATATTAATGTCTCACTTCGTATAGTCTAGGGTGGTATGTCTCAGGTAATTTACACCCACATGGACTATGACTGAGTCATACTGGCACTTGTGGTCCAATTACCTGCGTGCGTGTGTAATGTGCCGGATCCTAGCCCCCGATAAGCAAATGACTGTGACTTTCTCCTTACTCAGCCTGGTGAGAGGGACATTGTGTTTCATGATGGAGTCTCCAGTGACTAGAATGTTGGATTGTGTGTTGGCTTGCATTATGGACTTAGAAGTAAAGGATTCATGAGATGTGGCTGGATGTGTTTGTTGTTTTGAAAGAGTGCATTCTGGTCTGCTGAGAGCATTTGGTATGTGTACTTCATCTAGGACGTGTTTAGTGTTTTGGAAGGTTATATTTAAGTGCCGCAGCATATATGGGTCTATATGTCTACTTTGAATTGTGTGTGATGGGTGCAGCATGTGTACTATTGACAACTTTACTGACATTAGGAGTACTTATATGTGAGAGCTTTACCTCCAATGACATTGTGTAAATACATCTCTCACATATCAGTTTGTTTGACAATTAAATGGTTGTCAGTAAACATAAGGGAATTTCTACATTGCCTCAAGATGCCCATATCCAGCTGGTAATGGAGATAGTGTAAAAGTTCATATCCATGGCAGCATCATTAGTGGCTCTTGTTAGAGCAGCTCTCTGACCAAAAGGTTAGAGACACTGACAAGAAAGAGACCAGGAGATGACATTGTGTATTATTTCCAGATCACACATCCAGTGTAGTATCCTTCTTTCTCTAGAAAAAAAGGAAGTCTGCTCATTATGTGGTGCACTTGCATGTGGAGTATTTAGATGTCATTAGGCGGCTACAGTAGGGAGTAAGTCTTCATGCCACCTCTGGCCTCCTGGGCAACTTACTGGCTATTCGGAGTCTCAAGTTCCTAAAAGCAGTAACCAAAGATCATGCAACCTTGAGACACTGCATCTCCCTTGTGTATCCTAAGCTGACTAACTGTACCCATGTTAAGATAAAGCCCACTTGGTGATGACAGACAAAAAGTACAGTTGTGTACACTTACCATAAATGTAGATGTTCGAGTGTATTCACTGTTACAGTCATTACATTTGGGTAATCCTGCTGGCAGGTTGCCCTCAATCAGCCTGAATTCCAAAGTCTTGGGTCCTGCGTTGGCTGCTGTCGCCCCTTCCCTGACATCAGGTCATTAGGGGTATAAAAGAAGCAGCCAACGCCATTTTCTTCAGTCTTTATTGCCGCGCGGTGCCCGAAGCAGAAGCAGTTCGCAAGTGCCGGTCGGCCGACTCCTGAGATTTTCGTGTTTGAGTTTCAGATCCAAAGTCTTCAATAAAAGTAAGTACCCCATTGGGGAAACTTTTTTCTTGCTCCAGACCGATGTCAGAAAAAGTTAATAATTGTATTTCTTGTGGAAAGCAAATACCTCATAAGGATTTTCATTCTTACTGTATTCCTTGCCTAGGCCCTGATCACAACGTTACTGGTTGTCAGTTCTGTGCTAGATTTAGCGCATGTACCTGAACCACCATAAACAATGGTCTTTGACTTTCACTGCAATTGGAGATAATTATGGCCTCTGCTGTGATGCCCTCATTTCTTAGTTTGCCCCACACTGTGATCCTACCATCAGTCTCAGGCACTTTATGTCCATCACGTCTTACTTCCTTAAATGCTCTGCTTTTCAGCTTCTTTGGCATTCTTCTGTCACACACTACTCCTGACACTCTGTGCCAGTTGGCTGCAGCCCCCAATTCAAAGTTTGACCTCATTATTCTGACTTTCCCTTGCACTCTACAAGCTGTTAACCTATTCCATTATTCTCTACCCCACTTTTCAGCTTCTTTTAATTTCCCCCCATTTGCTGTGATGACAATTCTCTTTTCTGTACTTAGTTTCATCCCATGGACTGTTTTGCATTCTATTTCCAAATGATATGCTGAAGTTCTTGTTCAGATTCTGCTTGTAATGCCGTATTATAAAGCAGCTTTATCTCCAACCTATTGAAAAGCATTCGACACAGAGATGAACCCTGATGCACACTCACCACCACTGGGAACCCCTCTGCGAGTTCAAACATAGTTTATACTTGTGTCACCATGTCCTTGTACAGAGCCTACTCTAATTCTACCAGTGTTTCCATGATTTATTTTGAACCAATACAGGACTGCCAGCTTTCTTGGGACTTTCTCATATGCTTTATCCAAGTCAAGGTATGCTCAGTTGAGCATTGTCTTCATGTCACTGCAAACATCAGGCTGGTTGCACTACATCCTCACCTGAATCCAAACTGTTCATCTCCAATGTTCATTCCTCCCTTTCTACTACTCTGCGTATTCATTTATCAATCACTCATCCCAGCGTTTGCATGCAATGGGACAGGAGTTTGTTCTGCCCACAGTTTTGAATCTGTCTTTTGCTCTTCTAGACTGGTGTGATGTCCTTCCTCTGGGGCAGTAATCAAGGTGCCTCAAACCTCACCAATGGCATTGGTGAGAGAGGTTCACTTGGGGCAAACATTGATACACACAATTTCCAGATGCAGCTTTCTGCACCAAACACAATGTTGCTTAAGAGCACATAGGGAACACACTGCCATCCTAGGGCTGTTTTCCCTCTCTCTCACCAGGTCCCAAATAAGTCTCTACAATGACCACAGCTGTAGAGTTGAGACCTCATACGAGTGTTCCAAGCCAAGTCCTTCACCACCCTCTCTGTGAAACCAGTGCTTTGTGTCCCTGCTCCAAGTAGCTGACACACACACACACACACACACACACACACACACACACACACACACACACACACACACACACACACACCTTCTGCCCAGAATATAAGGTAGAGACTGCCACTTGGAAAGTCTGTCACAGATTTACCAGCTATGCTCCCTCTGCCCAGAGTATAAGGTAGAGACTGCCACCAGAACACTGTAAAGCCAGCTACTCTAAGGCTACTTGCAAGGGGATAACCAACTGTTTGTTTGTTCTTCTTTTGGCTTTTCCTGGTTAGGGGTCGCCACAGCGGAACTCCGGTCCGCTAATGATTGGCAGAAGATTTTTACGGTGCCAAGGTGCCAGCTCGACACCCAACCTTCAACGAAGGCACGCACATTTCACGCATGTCTTTCGAACACCATTCGACCATGGGGAGGACATGCAGATTCCACACAGAAGGCACTCCAGCAGAGAAACGAACAGGAGAACCTCTTTCTGTGAGGTGACAATGTTACCACTGCACCACCACTGATACCCAACTGTACTAAGTAAAATTAATACTAATAAAAATGGTAGTGTTTGACCAATGCAGCAAAGCTTTCAGAAGTGACCACAGTGTCATCAAATAAATACAAGTACTCTCAAATGTTAAAATATTCTCTGAAAGACCAGCCACAATGAAAAGTTTAAATATATTTAATAATAAAAAAAGAATATTTAAATACTAAATATCTAGTTACAATAAACAGAATTTCAATCAAAAGAAATATTAAAAATAAAGCACATGGAGAGGTTCACACAGATACAGAAAAACATACTGATCTAAAGAATTACTATTCCCTGGTTACTTACTAAAGCAAGGCAAGATGATGTGGGTGAGTGTTCTTCCTTCTCATCAGGTTTCACAACCAGACTGCACCAAGACTTCTATCGCATCTCGTATTAAAACATTATTTCAGTGCTGAATTACAGAATGACATCACACACATCTGGTCATCTGACTTCTGGTTCCCACACTACCCCAATTACTAGAAACTGAACCAGAGTCTAGCTCATGTGTGTCATAATACATGCACATAGAGCTTTACTAAGATATGTTACAGAATCTGGAAGCTATAAAACCATTTCAAAACCTTCCACCCTTCCAGGGTAGGAATTAGTTCATCCCTACGGACAATCCAGTAGGATTCCTAGTCCTAGTTTTCACAGACATTTTGTCTATGGTTGCAATCAGAACTGTAAGACTGAATCTTTATGGCCTAAACCAGGTCATTTAATATTAGACTATTTTTCAAAATTAGCTGGACTGAGGTTAACCTCTTCTCTTCTAGCATCCTCGGCTACAACAGTTACAATACAGTCTGACACACAGGTGTATTTCTTTTCTGTCTAGCAGGACCCACTGTTGATACATTTTCAACACAAGCACTTGTACAAACCAGTTTGATATACAAATGACATATAATTCTTTACAAAACTCCAGTTAGCTATGCAGGCATATGTTATGCATTCACTGCCCTACTTTCTTTGGCATAGCTGTGCACTGCCTTACATCTTCTTTTGCTGTAGGTGGTGTCTGAGGCAGTACAGCCTCTGTGGGGTTTTCTTCATTCAGAAACTGTTGGACATACTCCTTCCATTGGCCTCTGATATCCTTCGGGCTGGTGAACAGGTAGTTCCTAGCATCTATTATGAAGGGTTTCTGATGACCGTCTTCTTTATCTTTCTGTCTTGCCTTGCAACCTAATTGAGTTTCTTTGTGCTATCCAGGAAGTCACTGTCCAAAAGCTGGTAGAGTACCTCTGATGCCTTATTCTTTGCTAGTATGACCATTTTTAGCTTTATCCTACTTCATCTTTTCTACCCCCCCCCCCTTTATTTCTCTACTCCTTTCTTTTGATGGCTTCCTGGACGTCTGCATTCCACTACCAGCCTTCCTTATATACCTTATTTCCTTATCTGTCTGGACCACATATCTGTTTTGTAGTCCTCACATATGCTGTTTTGTGACACGACCATACTTTGGCTCCACCTATTTCATCTTTTTCCTGAGGTGCTAAAGCCCAAAGTATTTCCTTGAATTCTTACACTTTCACTTTAGTCAACATCAAAGTCTTCAGCCTAGTCTCTGTTGACCCTAAATATTTTAGAGGCCACTGCTTGTAGAGGATTGTGATCACTAGTGGTTTATGCAGTGGGCTACCTGTTTCACTAGGATAAGTTTTCAATCACAGATTTCTACTCCAGTGTCCTTTCCTTACTAGGAGGAAGACTACCCAAGTTGGTCACGCTTGGATACGATTTGCGACAGTCTCACTTGCTGAACCATGTGCTGCCACCATCAAGACATTTGCCAGACAATGTCTAGTAGCATGGCCTGTTTATTCCATTAGCCCCCCCCCCCACCCCAATGTGGGCACAGGAAGTCCTAATAACCTCTTCTTTCATGATATGAGCATTCAGGTCCCCCCATTTTCAATATCAATAACATTCAGCTCTGCCCCACCCCTTTATCAGCAACTACTATTGTCCTTCTTTATCTTTTACGTCCTGCAACTGCTGTCTGAATGCACTCTTACCATCACCTACCCTACTATGGGGCATAGGTTGAGATTATGAATACAGTTCTAACTTTACCTTGGAGTCCAATTGCTTTAAGTCAATTACTAATTCTAATGACATCACTTACCACTATTCCCACACTACTTCTAGTCTGTCCACAACCAGTCTAGTAAACTCTGGATCCCAAACCATGTGGCTTTCCTGCACTGCCCTTCCATCTTGTCTCTTGCCTGCACAAAAGTTCAGGCTCCACCTTAAGGGCATGTTCTCCGACTGGATACATGTCCATTTTTAGCAAAGGCCCGGGGAACAAACAACTATGAGATTTCTACATAGCAAGCAAGTATTCATAGGAAAACACATGATTTAACAAGATTCCATAGTTTTAAAGTTAAAAAGTACAATATTCATCTGTAGTCGCAAGTTTTAACAAAAGTCCATAGTTTAAGTTAAAGTAGTACTTAGAATTTACTGGTTTCCAGTAATAGCATTGGTTGAGACAAATGTAAAATGGGGTTGGGAGTGGATGTTAGGGTTAGTTTTGTGAGATGTGTGAAAAGGAGCACAAGAGTGGTTCAGAGGGTGTGTATGATATGGGTCAACCTGGTGGATAGCAACGGCATAGCCATGAGAGTTTTAGGCGTTCTTTTAGTAGCTTTTTGAATGTAACCATTGAATTGGCTGAGGTGTATATATATATATATATATATATATATGTGTGTGTGTGTGTGTGTGTGTGTGTGTGTTTTTTTTTGCTGATGTAACCCAACCTGCACAGTGGGATACAGGCCAGGCAGTAGGGCATTATGCCAATACAGGTCCCTCCTACTGTTAGCATGGATCCTTTGCATACATTAAAGATGGCCATATCCTCAACCTACTGGCAAATACAATCAGCCGTGGACAAATTAACTTGAACTAATTTTTACACCACTAAGTGGCTAATCCTGAAATGGTAGACAGTACATAGCTGTAATCCATGTTCTCCTATCTAAAGGACACTGGTCAACAAAGCTGATGCCTAAAGCAATTCATATATACAACTCTTCCCCTCCAGTAGGAACCACCTAGAATATGTATTGCTGCTCATGACTCAACTCCATTCAATATTGGGAGTGCTTGAGGTAGAAATATCCAACATATTTTTTTGGAAGGTAGGGGATCCCAACAGAGACATGTAGAACATGCAAACTCTACAAAGGCATTGGCCAGAGATAAGGATCAAACCTTGTACCATGTTCTTCAGACCTTGACTAGTATACCTGTTTATCTGCTTCTGTAATATTAAGCAAACACTGACAAACTGTATCTAGATCAAATTACAAACAGATCAGCAGACATGATATTGAAAACCTAGTCAGCACATTTAAACCAAATCAGGAAATAAAAACATACTAGCAGTGCTTTTGCAGAGAACCAAGCCTCTGATACCCCTCCAAACATACACATGTAAACTTCAAGTTCATGCAAACATGAAGGTGAGGGAACCTCCCAAAAGAAACCAATCACAGCCACTTCACAGAAATAAACTGCACCAGCAGTTAATGCTATCCACCTCCAATAACAATCAACATAAACACACAAAATCTGCCTTATCATTGCAAAACTTCCTAACATATTTACAACAAAATCTGAGTTTTCTAATTTTGACATCCCTAATCTGAGATCATAACTATTTATTGTAAATGCCATACTCTACCAGCATTCTAGTAAAATGTAAAACACCAAGACATTTAGTAGATCTGTTAAACTTCTTTTATATACAAAGGTTATGTACCTGTAAAGAATGTATGAAGAATAACATACTTTACTACAACCTAAGCTGCAGTGTTTGACTGGTAATAGTGGGAATCCTTTATGTACCTGCTAAAGACATCAATACACCACCACAATCATCTACAGAGGTAGCATATAAAGAATCACATAGACCAGGCAGAGATGCGGGTCAACATACTTTTGGTTTACTAACAGTCCAGTTCAGATGCCTTGACACACCTTGGGGTGCTCTACAATACACATTCAGGAAAATATCTGAAATGGTCATCGTGTGCGCAATCTTTTGCTATGTGACAACAGCAAAATATTGTGCCATCCTAATCCAGAGTGTTGGAGGACTACTTCAAGAAATCCAGAATACTAACAGGAAGAAACAGTGCATGACAGTGAGAAAGGACTGGAGGAACAACTAAATAAGAGAGGTGGGCATTCATTGTATGCCAGTGTGCAAAAGCTTTTAAGTCTAACTTTATGGAACTAAAAAGTCTCATTGACAAAAGTGGTTATCTATTGAACTCAGAGGCTGCTTTGAAAGGAATTCTATCCACTCTGTGCACTTGGTTTTCAAAGATATTAAGTTATGTTCTGTGATTTTCATCAATACTCAGACTGACATGACATCATAATGCTATTGTTTACATGCCACACACACAATTATTTCTTTCTGAGCATAAAGCAGTCTTTAACCTGCAATCTTAGAAGGCACTGTGCAATTTTTGTCATTTTTTTTCTACTACTAAATATATATATATATATATATATATATATATATATATATATATATATATTAAATGTTGTTATATATCCAAGCACAGCACTCCAAGCTGAGACATTCAAACAGTGACTTACAAATCAGGCAGAATTCACACTAAGTAGTGTACATACAACAGAAACAGTGTCAGTTCAGGAAACCTTTCCAAACAATTCAAGTTCCCCACTCGTATGACTTTCCTGAAAATGTAAAATAATTCTTTATTAAGTTCTTTATTTGTTAAGCTATTCCAAAACACAACACTGCATACAATAACCCATCAAATTAGAAACTTATCAAAGTGGCACAGAGATCTCACCGGAATAATTAATTAACACATTATAGTTACATGGACTCCAAAATATGGCTTTCTGACTCCAGTGTATAGGTACCTGACAAGGTTTAAATTATGTATTTGCTGTGGATGTATAATGATGCAAAAGTAATGTCTTTTCGGCTTTTCCCAGTTAGGGGTCGCCACAGTGGAACTCCGATCCGCTAATGATTGGCAGTGGATTTTTACTGTTCCGAGGTGCCAGCCCGACACCCAACCTTCCCAGAAGGCACACCCATTCACACACACACACACACACACACACACACCTACCTGCATTTCTTTATCGTTTATGCAGCCGCAGGGAGGACATGCAGACTCTGCACAGAAGGAACTCCGGCCATGAATCGAACTGAAGGGCCTCTTGCTGTGAGGCAACAATGCTAACCGCTGCACCACCACAGCCGACGGATGTATAATGATGCATTTTTTTTTATTTTTCCCATTTATTTGGTAATTATAAGATATGTCCTTTTGCTCAATCTTGTAATGCTACATTTACAGACATTAAAGAGAAGGTTATTACTACGTACCAAGTGAGGTTTTTTTTTTACAAACCTCTTTAGAAAACATTAGCATTTTTTATTCAAGCAATTATACTATCCAGTTCACAATTATCAACATATCTGAATATCCACAGACCATTTCCCATACGAGAAGAATAATCCAAAAAGTGGTCCAATAAAGAGTCACATGGGAAACCACTAGTAATCTCTTTCAGCACAGACAGGTAACCCCTGTGCATTGTTGTTTTCTGTTGCTTGAGCAGTGTTTTTATTATTGATTTAAGAAGGAATTGACACAAGTCTTATAATCTGTCAGTTACTCCATCATGCAGAATACTGCAAAAATGCTTAGGAAGTTCTAGATTAGTATACACTGTCAGCCAATCAAACACTAATGACACTTGTTCAAGGCATGATCTCACATTAAGAAACCCATAGAACTTGGTCCTTTGATCATGTTTGGATAAGCTTGGTTAGGACTGTGTCCATGACTCTACATAGTAGAACATCGGTGGCCTAGTAGAGCTGAAATGATTTGGGTCAGATTTGACATCCCACTTTGTGAATGGGTACTGCTACAGCTCATCACCACCATTAAATAGAACTTGCTTATGCGATAACATTTTTCGTATAACTAACAATTTTGCTAGGTGATGATTCCGTCGTGGAAACTAGCAGAGATGCCATCTCGTTCTACGATTTTTTTTTAACATTACTTGCAGTACTAGTTACTACTTGGAGCAACATAAAGGATCTCTCTGTTCTCTAGATCACTGACATTTCACTGCTTGTTATGAAGGTTGTACAATAATTAGTGTAATTTTTGTTGTACTTTGTAAGAACTGGAATATCTTTTAATTACCCATAGATAAGCTAAACATGTGCCAGATATCTCAGTGTCTCCTTTATATTGCCAGATCTTCTTGTACCTTTCAAAAGAAAAGTCTTTTACTCATTAGGGCTGTGATAAAGGTAATTATGTAGTAACAGCATACGATGGCAGTAGACATAATAATCCAAAAAGATCCAAACAAGTCTTATGTCTCAAATAAGAGTGCTGATGAACTGGACCAAATGATAACTTTGAACTCAGAAATGTTTCTTCCCTCTACAATGGCAGAATTAAGACAAACTGCACTGTTTTCTGTAGTTGCAGAACATCTGAACTGCTGGACATTTGACCTGACTTCTGTACTCAGTCTTGTGAGTATTTCAACTCATTTCTGAGTATTTGAACTGCTGGATCTTTAAAAAGACTTTTGTACTCAATCACCTAGAAAGTCTCTGTCATAATAGTAAAACACTGTATATTTCCTAGTAGTTTACATGCCACTTCAACCATGGTTCCCAAGCCTAGTACCATTCAAATAAGATTTATTTTTGTCCTAAATGTTCTGTACTATTAGCACATTTCATCCCTATCTGTGCTTTGTTCTGGAAATTATCTCACCAAGCTCATTTGTATCCTTCACTGAAACATTAATTTCTTTTGAAACAGCATTTACTGAAACTGCATGTAAAATTTGAAATATAAAATGGAAATATAGGGCTGCTTTAATATGGTTGCATTTCTAGGCTCATGCAAAGAGAATATTCTGGCAAACTATATTGTCAGGCCTATTCTTACATACATCTGATTAATTTTGTGATTTTTCTGATGCTTTTTGATGACTCCACTGTTAAGACTAGGCCTTAGAAAATATGTGCCCATTAATGCAGGTTTTAATACGTCACAACTCAGTAAAGGCATCCTGAGCTGACTTAGGACACTGCACATCAGAGTCTTGGTTTCAAAAAACCTGTTATCAATTTCCACAAAGTATAGGAAGGATACATCTTGTATAGTACATTTACAGCCGACATTTACAGTGTTTGTCTTCGTTAAGTCATATTCCACACTTGTCCTTCAAGGCTGCATATGCACTACTATAAAATACAGTGTGGTTATCACCAGTGACATGAAATACGTTTATAGTATGTAAAGTCCTTTCTTCAGTTAGGTGGCAATGTGGAATCATCTGTATTTTAACTACTGCTACAACAACCAGCATCAAGGGAATGCACATGCTTGGTGAAATTGTCATACACTGAGAAATTATGTATAAATATGCCTTCCCCAGTACCTTCACAATATTAATTACTGACTAGTAGTCACAGTGAACTGGTACAATTCTAGAAGATAAGTTTAAGGTGATAGCAGGATAAATTATACTGCAATGATAGTGGAACAAACTGCACCATGTTCGTAGCAAAAACTGTAGGCAAGAAATATTCACCATCCAAAGTTGTTGAGAGGATTCTGTTTCATCCACAACTCCCCCCCCCATTTCTGCACATGGGGTTGGGGTGTCACATCAAGAGTAGCAATCATCTAGAGACGACATTCACGGTGTCGGGTGTCTAGTCCTACAGCAGGCTTCTATTCTAGGAAGGCACATTAATAGAACACTAAGCAAAAGTGATGGCTCCCACATAAATTCTGCAGTAAGCTGCACACAAAGGAACAATAAATGGACTCTGTAGCCACATAAACTTTATATTCCACAGACTGGAAGTGAAAAAGTGGTTGAGTGGCTTTTGTCAGATGCTGCTCCTAACCTCCCAAACCTTGAATACTATGGCTGAAAGTGCTGCTAAATGCTATCTTCCGTTTCAAGACACTGAAGTTCAAATAAAGTACAGTTGTGTACCTACCATAAATGTGGATGTTCAAGTGTATTCACTGTTGGAGTCATTGTTCTTGGGTTATCCTGCTGGCAGGCTACCCTCGGTCGGCCAGAATTCCAAAGTCTAGGTCCGGCGTTGGTTGCTGTCGCCTCTTCCCTGACGTCAGTGTGCCAGGGGTATAAAAGATGCAGCCAATGCCATTTTCTTCAGTTTTTCTTGGCCCAGATGTCAGGTGCCCCCAAATTGGTAGGCTAAAAAAATATGCCAATAAAAATGCATGCACAAAAATAACATTTCCTTCATCTACAAGCAAATACACCAAATAGGTTGTATAGGATTGAGAAGTGCAGATAAGTCCCAGCAAAGAAAAGGGGGATGGTGGGTGGAAAACCTGGACTGCAACAGTGAATACACTCGAACATCTACATTTATGGTAGGTACACAACTGTACTATGTTCATCGTGTTTCACTGTTGCAGTTATTACTCTTGGGTTGAATCCCAAAGCTGAGGAAGGGTGGCTGGGATAAATAGGATTAGGAGAGGCTATGAGGCCCTGCAGGACTGCAGTGGCAAAGCCTGCTCTGTACTTAGAGTAAAGAGGTAAGTGGAAGTGCTGTGTGAAGATGTGCACTGAACTCCAAGTTGCAGCCTCTAAGATATCTTTGGTTGGTACTCCTCTGTGGAAGGCTGCTGAAGTGGCTGCTGCTCTGGTGGAATGAGGCCTAATGCCCTTAGGCACTGATTTGCCATGTTGAAAATAGCAGAAACAGATGCAATGGCCTATCCATTTTGAAATAGTCTGTTTTGAGATAGCATTTCCTTGTGATCCTGCAGCATATGACACTAAAAGTTGCTCAGTCTTTCTGAAAGCTTTAGTTGTGTCCAAGTAGAAGCGTAACTGCCTGTGTATGTCCAAAGAATGCAGAATTTTCTCACCCTTGTTCTGTGGATTAGGATAAAAGGTTGGCAAGTGAATGGTTTGGTTAAGGGCCACACTGGACACCACCTCAGGCATAAATGTAGGGTTTGTCCTCAGAGAAACTCTGTCTGGATGAAAAATGATGAAAGGTTCCACAGCCATGAGTGCTTGTAACTCCAAGACCCGCCTTACAGAGGTTATTGCTAGGAGCAGAGCTGTTTTCCAGGATAAGAATCTTATATCTGCTGTTGATGCTGGCTCGAAAGGAGGCAGTGTGAGTTTTTCCAAAACATAATTGAGGTCCCAGGCCGGAATTAGTGCTCTCCTTGGAGGCCTAATGTTTTTGGCCCCTCTGAGGTACTGCCTTATTAACGGATGAGAAAAGATAGGTGGTTCCGTATTGCAATGGGCTGAAATGGCAGAGGCATGAATTTTAATTGATGAGAAGGAAAGGCCTTTGTTCAGCATCTCAGTTAGGTATTGTAAAATCTGAGGGATATTTGGTACACACGTGTCAATGCCTTGTTCCTGGTTCCAAGCACAGAATCTCTTCCATTTTTCTGCACAAGATTTTCTGGTGCTGGGCCTCCTGGCCTCCAAGATAACATCCATAACAGCTTTTGAAAGTGGAGTGTTCTGAATGGCTACATTATCCGCCATGCTGCCAGATTTAAGGTCCTGAGTTGGCTGTGCAGGATCTGATTGTTTTGTTGGGTCAGCAAGTGAGAAGTTTGAGGCAATATCCATGCTGGACCTTGAGACAAGCTCTTTAGGATTGGGTGCCAGTGCTGGCATGGCCAGTCTGGTGCAATCCGTATAATTTTTGGCTTCTCTTGTCTGACCTTTAGGAGTACCCTGGGAAGGAGAGGCAGTGGGGGAAAAGCATATACCATTAGATTTTTCCAGCTGAAGGATAGGGCGTCCACTTTCCATGCTTGCTTGTGATAAATCCTTGTGCAAAATCTCTGCAATTGGCAGTTGTGAGGGGAGGCAAATAGATCTATGTCTGGGCATCCCCATTTCCTTATTATCATGCTGAAGACCTGTAGATCCAGTTTCCATTCGTGGGGATCCATGAGGTTTCTGCTTAGTTCGTCTGCCAGAGTATTTGTTTTTCCTGGCAGGAATTGTGCTTGCAGGTGAATTTGAAAAGCCAATGCTGTGTCCCATAAGGTCATTGCTTGTCTGCATAGGGGGTAGGAATGTGTACCTCCCTGCTTGTTTATGTACCACATGACCGTAGTGTTGTCTGTCTTTATCTGTAACTGTCCTGGATGAAGCAGGTCCTTGAAAGCTGTCAGGGCATTTTGAACAGCTAGCATCTCTTTTTGATTGATGTGAAGATGCATCTGGTTTGCAGACCATGTGCTCTGAATACATTTTCCTGCCATATGGGCTCCCCAGGCATAATCTGATGCATCCATTGTCAGTGTCTGTCTGGCTGTGGGTAAACTGAATATCAGACCCTTGTTGTGGTGGCAGGCTTCTGCCCACCATCAAACCTCCTCTTGTAGGCAGGGAGCAGGGAATGAGTGCAAGTACTGTCTCCAGGCTGTGGCAATGCTGAGTCCAAACACTTTTTAGGTACCATTGTAGTTTCCTCATATGCAGTCTGGAATATGGAATTAGTAGAATGCAAGATGCCATGAAACCCAAGGCCTGCAGGATTTTCCTTGCAGATAAGTGGGTTTGTGTTGCCAATTTCTGGAAGTAAGTAGTCAGATGTTTTTGTTTGTCTGGCATGAGATAAGTCATCTGGGCAGTTGTATTTAAGCTTGCACCCAGGAATATTATCTCTTAAGAGGGCACTAGGTTTGATTTCTTTTCGCTTACTGTGTACCCTAGGCCAATTAGTAATCTTTTTACAAATGCCAGATGCTTTAGAAGAATGTCTTTGTTCTCTGCTTGAATTAGGCAGTCGTCCAAGTAGGGATGTATTTGAATTCCTTTTTGTCTGCAAAATGCTATTACTGGTGCCAGGCATTTTGTGAAGACCCTGGGCGCAGTAGATAAGCCAAAGGGCAGTGCAGAGAATTGGTAATGCATTGAGGTATCTTCTGCAAGATTGTCTGATTGGGACATGCAGGTATGCATCTTTTTGGTCCAAAGTTACGAGCCAAGCCTTCTTGTCCAGCATGGGCAGTAGCTGAGTCAACATCTTGAATTTTGGAACTTCCAGAAACGTATTTAAAATTGACAGGTCCAGTATTGGTCTCCAGGTTTTGTCCTTTCTGGGTACTAGAAAAAAGTCTGGAGTAAAATCCTTGCCCCTGCTCTTGTTGTGGTACTTGCTGAATGGCCCTCATGTCCATGAGGGCTGTCATTTGTTTTTGTGCCTCTGCCCATTGATTGTGTGGCAGGTCTGGCATACCTTTTGACTTTGGTAGGGTGTGAAAATGGAACCTGTAGCCTTGGGCAGGGGCGGCCCGTGCTATTGGACTGTCGGACTGCAGCCCCCTCAACTGAAACTAAAAGAAATAAAAATAAAAACAAATAAATAAAAAAGAAAACAAAAGTTTAAAAATTCGCGGACTTCGCAGTAGTCCGGACTGCTGCCGAGAGTCTCTGCGCATGCTCCAGGCAGTCCTGATAGGGAAACTTGAGGAACGGAGCTCCCAGAAGTCTATGCAGTTTTAAACTGCATAGACTCGCTGGGAAAACATATCGGGGTCAGACTGCAACAGCAGCAGTCTGGAATTGCTGCTGTCTCTCGTCGGGAAGATCTCGTGGGTGGGTTTGGAGTTGCATGCAGGGTTTGGATGTACTTGCATTGGATTTATGGAGAAAGGACATTGAATTTATGGTGATTTACTTGCAGGTGTGTGTGTGTGTGTGTGAAAATGCCCCAGGTGCAATATACTGGTGGTTAGACTCATGGTGGTGTGGTAGGGAATACCTCAGGCTTGAACCCTGTACCCTGTATGCAGGTGTTAAAGACTTGAGTTCCCTACCCACCACCATTTGTAAAAAAAATTGCAGATTTTTGCCTCATATTTGATCTGATCTGTTCCTCATAATATCTGTGGTTTGTAAATGTCACAATGCTTGATATTTGATGGTGCAGTAGTAGCATTGTTGCCTCACAGCTGCAGGTTCTCAGGTTTGATTCTTGGCTGGGCTTCCTTCTTTGTTGGGTCTGTATCTTTTCCCTGTGTTTGTGTGGGTTTGCTTTTATTTGATGGTGCAGTGGTAGCATTGTTGCCTCACAGCTGCAGGTTCTCAGGTTTGATTCTTGGCTGGGGTTCCTTCTTTGTGGGGTCTATATCTTCTCCCTGTGTTTGTGTGGGTTTGCTTTTGTGTCCTCCCATGTTACAAAGACATGTCTGCATTATTTCTTCCTGGGCCTCTGCTGAAAATTGTTTTTTGTTCCAAGTCCGACTGTCCTGATTAACAAATGTTAAATAAAATTGACAGGCATTTGAATTTCAGACTTCAGGTTTCTGAATGTTTAATTCCTTACATATTTGATGGTGCAGTGGCAGTATTGTTACCTCACAGCTATAGGATTTGTGGTTTGAGTCTTGGCTGGGGTGCCTTCTGTGTGGAGTCTGCATCTTATCTCTGTGTTTGTGTGGATTTGCTCTGGTGTCCTGCCATTTTACAAAGACATGTGTCTACAGTATTTCTCCCTGGGCCTCTGCTGAAAATTGTTTTTGTTCCATCAGAAGTAAAATTGACATCAGACTTCATAGTCTTCAGAAAATACATAGTAAAACAACTTTTTATTCTAGCAATAAATATATAGTAACACAACCTTTTATTATAGAATTTTTTAAGTTTATAAGATGACTATTTGAAATTTCTCCTTATTTTTGGGACTGTAATACCCTGTTAGTGGCTTTGTCCAGGTTTTTTGTGCTAAGGTTGACAGCTATGGCAAGAACTGAATTCACTGAATATGTTTGAGGGCTGTATTCCCTCATTACAGGGTTTGTCCAGGTGTTTTGTGCTAAGAGGTTGACAGCTATGGTGAGAACTGAATTCATTAAATGATAGCCATTTAAGTTTCAGTCTTCCTCTCTTTCACAAAGCAGCTGATTTGGCGTAGTGGTATGTTGCTCTTGACTGTTTTGCACAGGGACCTTGGCAGTAAAATGTATGGTGGTAACACAGCATTTTATTCTAGCAGCTTTCCAAGATTATACAAGCAATGTTTAATGTGTCCCTGGTTTTTGCCCTTTTGACCCACCCCAATAAATGTGGCTTTTTCCAGACTTCTTGTGCTGCGAAGTTGAGATGCAGTTGAGTATTGAGTAGATTTTACAAGGAGCTGAGAGCTGCAGGGGAAGAGAAGTTTAGTGCTGATTATGCTAAGTCAGCTCACATTGCTAATAGCACAACAGGTCGTGTACTTGCTATTGATGCAGAAGGTTGTTGGTTCTACTCCCATAAGGGGTGAATGCTGCCGTACTGAAAGTTAAGATACTAACTAGGAGCCTATTATCAGTTTGCCATCCATTTCCTACTGCAATATTACTAGCTTATTTTTAATGTAATTTAGGCAATTTATTCCTCAGGGGCATCAGACACTTTATTTTTCGATGAAACCATGAAATATAAAGGTGATTGCTAGCAGCAACCTCTTCATTACAGATTTATTTAATGTGGAATTATTTAGATGACTTTTTTACTACTTCAGAAATTGTGCATATTTGCTGATAATGGTGGACTGTAGAATTGTGCATATTTACTGATAACAGTGGACTGTAGAAGTTTGAGTAGACTTTTATGATGGAAATGTTCTGAATTGGGCAGTTTTGTTTCATTGTTTACTGGAAAAATGTTCAAAGCAATAGGAAGGTGTATCAAAGAGCGCATGTATGTTTCATATGCAAAGGGCCTATGATTTGAAAACAGCCCAGAATTAATTTTTATCTGCCACGGGTAAAATGTATTTTCTTTGAATGTGGGTTTTAATGTTGTTTCAATGAATGTGAGTTTCAAGGGCAGAGAAGTTTTAATGCCAAGTTTGTTTAGCAGATGCCTTAGTGTTTATGCTGTAAAATGCAAAATAAAACTTTCAAATGAAGTTCAAATCATCATAGAAGTAAATCAGTATGCACATTAGTGTTTATGGTAAATGGAGTGAAATAGCAAAGTAATGAATCATTGGAATGGCTGCAGGGAGAGGCTCTGTTCGACCATGGTTTTGTGAGGGGGAAGGGCGGCAAACTTAGACAGCCCCAGCTGAACTATACCTCCCAACTGTCCAGATTTTCAAAGAATGAATAGGTTTTTTGCTTCTTATTTTTGGTTTGTTCCTCATAAAATTTATGGTTTTCTGGCAAATCATTTAGGAATTAAGTCACTAAATAATGACACACTACTTTTTCAGACTTCATAACCTTCAGAAAAATGCATGCTAAAGTAAGATCTGTTCTATCAACTGTCCCAGTTTATACAAGAGCAATGTTAGTACTGTTTATATGTTCCCCCGATATATTTGGCCTTGTCCAGATTTATTGCATTAACAGGTTGAGAGGTACATGCAAATTGCTTTATAGAATTAGGCATAGCCAAACCTCTCAACTGTCCCTGAATTTGGCTCAAAATGTTGCTCTTCCCCTAATAATCCCTCTGCAAAATAGCAATTTTGGAAGAAAACATGGAAGGTCTACAATTAAGAAATAACTGTAATAATCAGAGTTATAGATTACTTTTATTTCAGAAATGCATGTAGACTCTTTTATTTTGTCAGCTGCTCAAGTTAGCAGTACTAATATTAAAAAAAGTGTCCCTTCTTTGACATGTTCCCAGCTGTATTGTATGGCTATTTTATATTGTTGCATCACATTTTTGGTCCATTTTTCATAAAATTGTGTTTTTTTGGCAAATTAGTGGTAAATCATTAAAGACTGAAGTTAGAAAATAATGACAGGGATTTGAGTTTCAGATTTCATATCCTTCAGAAAATTCATACTAATGCAAGACCTACTATTCTATTATCTTTCTAAGTTTATAAGAGCAATATTTAAAAATTGTCCTTATTTTTGGGCCTTTGTCCCACTTCTATGTATGGCTTTGCCCAGATTTCTTGCTCTGAGGGTGAGAGGTATGACAAATGTGTTAGGGCGATCACCGTCAGCCAGAGACATTTCAAATTGTGACATACTTGTTGCACCCCACTCCCCTGTGTAGTGACTCTAGATGTGTCCAAGCAAAGCAAGGAGCAGTTATGCAGTGTAAATGTGCAGGGTATCCCCCCATACAAGGTAGACACAAGTACTACAGTGGCTTTTCATCTGTTCTTGATTTTGCAGAATGGTCTGGTTTCTGTCATATTTTTGTACTGTTGATTTATGCTTATTACTCAAAGTGCCTGTTGCTCTGTGTTTTAAGTAGCAATGCTTTAATGACCATCAGGTAAGCTTGTCTGAGATCATAACATGCAAGTAAGCTTTAATAAGCGTACTGTTAAAGAATTGCCAACATTGAAGCCTTTCTGTTGTTGCCATGTAGAGAATACTTAACTAGATAATGTATAAGCATTGGATATTGAAATGCATATGACAGTATTTGTAGTAAAGGACAGGATTACATTATTTTAAGAAGCTCATTACACTTGTTGGAGACTTCTAGTGATCTCTGAGGGCTTTACCAGTAAACTAAACAGAATGCCATTCATGTGTGGTCCATAACCTGTACAGTAATAATTTAAGCAATGTATCTTGAGCTTGTTTCTTGTTTGCTTTTCATTTTTACTTTGATCATGTTTTTCCCATGAAACAAGTAGATAGTTGTCAGGCAGCAGGTCTGTTTTAGATAAGAAACATTTTTACAAGTGGGGGCATCACAGAGATTGCTACTTTCAGCATGTTACTTGGTGCTTTAATAAAGCTGAATATAAATTATAATTAGAACTGTAGTGCAAGGAGAAGTAGTTTGAGTTGAGTGCTGCTTGTTTTTCTTATACTTGATTTTGACTGGCATTCCCGTAATGTATTTAAAAAGTAATTTATTTTTTCATGCCTCACAACCTTTTTGTTTCCATCTAGATATTAAGTAAGCGGTCATGCAGCCAATGCATTTAAACATTTTTATTCTTTTACACTTCATTTGTCTTGATTGGACTCTCATAATGAGGGTTTGGCACCCAGGGCAGCATATTTAATTAAAGTTAGTTTTTGTGGTTTTGAGCATAGCTCCTCCCCTTTCTAGTTGGCCGCACCCCTTCCCATTGACCCCACCCATTCAGCTATCCACTGCAGCCCCCCTTTGATTTGAAGTCACCAGCCGCCACTGGCCTTGGGACACTATGTTCAGGACCCATTTGTCTTGGGTAACCATTTGCCAATTTGATGAAAAAAGTGCTAGTTTTCCCCCTAAGGGGGCTGCCAAAAGTCTGGAGTAAAATCCTTGCCCCTGCTCTTGTTGTGGTACTTGCTGAATGGCCCTCATGTCCATGAGGGCTGTAATTTTTTTTGTGCCTCTGCCCATTGATTGCATGACAGATCTGGCATACCTTTTGACCTTGGTAGGGTGTGAAAATGGAACCTGTAGCCTTGGGACACTATGTTCAGGACCCATTTGTCTTGGGTAACCATTTTCCAATTTGATGAAAAAAGTGCTAGTTTTCCCCCTAAGGGGGCTGCCAAAAGAAAAGTGCTTGGATCTGCTAGAGGGAAGTCATTGGGACTGTTTCCTGTAAGGTTGTGATTTGTCTTCTCTGCTTTTGGAGGTAGGAGAACCCCATTGTTTAGGCCTGTATGAGCCTTGGGGCTGAGATCTGACTCTGGGATGCCTGTATCTGCCTCTTTGTGGTCTGTCTAACACTGGAAAGGACCAATTTTTAGTGGGCCAGTTCCTGCTAAACCTGGCTGGCTGCACCTGTAAGAAATTATTGACTGTCTGCATGGATTTTGCTTTATCCGCCATTTTTTTCATCACCTCTTCTGCTTTAGTACCAACAAAGTATCATGCTGTAATGGTGCATCTAATAATTTTGCTTTAACATGATCAGGCAGATTCTGTTCCTTTAACCAAGCATGCCTTCTAATAACAGAACCTGTAACAGCGGCCCTGCAAGAGGCCTCCAGTGAATCATAACCACATTGTAAAGTATGCTTTCCCACTTGTTCAGCTGCATGGAATAAATCCTGCAATTCTTTGTTCTCTGAACCTTCAGTATTTGTCAACAATTTCTGTTTAAGCAGTGACATTAAATATTGCTGATATTTAAGCATATGAAATTGACAATTTAAAGCCCTTACAGCCAGGGTAGCAGAAGTGTAGACTTTTTTCCCCCATCTGTCTAGAGCCCTAGAATCCATATCAGAGGGGACATGGTTTTTTGCAGTGGAAGCTTTAACCCCTTTGGGACCCTAAGATATGGTTTCTGGGTCAGCAGCGGGGTTTTTATATAGGAATCTATGAGAATCCGGGATCCTGTAGTACCTGTCTGGCTTAGCAGGTGCAGGGGGTAAAGAGTCAGGGGACAGGCTGGACTCGGAAAATACATCATCTACAATATCCAGGACAGGTGAAATAACAAGGGGTCTGTGCTGAGGAAGTAGCAGAAAGTATCTGATCCTTTTCTTAAATTCAGAATAATCTTGGCTCTCCCAGTGGAAATGCTCCCTCATGGTATGTAGGGTTTTCCCAAAAGAATAATCCTAAGGAGGAGAGGCTGAAGGAATGGATTCTTCAGCATCAGAATCCTCATAGGGAAGCATGGAGTAATCCTGTTCAGAAGAGGAATCAGAGGAAATAGAAACCTGATCAGAAGAATCATACTCAGTCTCTTGCCTAGGCCTCTTATCAGAAGGGGGATGGGAGCCCCTGATCAAACTAATTAGGTCTTTGGCCATTTTGAGCATCTGTTTTTTATGCATGGAAGTCTGAGAAGGAGAATGCTGTACTTGTTTTTTTGTCTTTAGAGCTGCTTTAGTCTTTGTCTTTGAAGCTGAGATGGATTAATATATAGTTGTGTAGGTCTGAAGACACGCTCAGAAGCCGATGCCTGCTCAGCGGCTCCGGACCCATCTGAGGGAATGATTTCCGAGTGTCCAATACCTTGAGTTTCCAGAGGCCCAGTCAGCTCCATGTGGAGTCGGAAGTGGCCTGTGGCTCTGAGGTAGCGGGCGCCAGGGGCTGCTAAAGCACCTCACTGAGAACCGGCAACTGGCCTAGCAGAGGCTTCGTCATCAGTTTTGGACGTCGGATGCCTACCCTTTTCCTTGTCCTTGCGTTTTTTGTAAACTCCGGTTGTCGGCTGGTCTGACGGCATTATATAATTAAATCTTCGGCCAAAGTAATGAAATGCAAAATCTAACCGACGCTTGATAGTGCGTTGGTTAAATCTAGCACAAAACCGACAGGTAGCAACGTTGTGATTAGGGCCTAGGCAAGGAATACAGTAAGAGTGAAAATCCTTATGAGGTATTGGCTTCCCACAAGAAATACAATTGTTAACTTTTTCTGACATCGGTCTGGAGCAAGAAAAAAGTTTCCCCAACAGGGTACTTAGCTTTAATGAAGACTTCGGTTCTGAAATTCGGATTTGAAAATCTCAGGAGTTGGCTGACCGGCACTTGCGAACTGCTTTTGCTTCGGGCACCACGCGGCAAGAAAGACTGAAGAAAATGGCATCGGCTGCATCTTTTATACCTCTTATAGGTTCATAGGTTCATACTAGGCTATCTGCCCTGGGGCATTTACAAGCCTAACCCGATTGTGTTTGGCTTATGCCACCCCTTGATTTGAGTATACTGTGCCCTTTTTAAAGTTTAGTTTACTGTGCCTCTGTCTAATAGTGACACGGAAGTAATCCCCGGGACAAACCTACGATCCCCCATCCACTCATCAAGATTCTTCTTGAAGAGAGTCAGTGAGGTGCTCTGCCTAACATGAACTGGAATTCTATTCCAGAGCAAAGGGAGCCTCTGGGTTATGAATCTGTCCCTCCAGCATGTTCTATTTATTTCTGTGCTGAGGTTCAAGTCCCTCGGGCACGTGGCTCTAAGGGATTTAGATTTACTGAGGTGGAGAATGTCCATTAATTCTGGGTTGGACATAGCTTTATACGTCAAGCATAGATCGCCTCGAAGTAGGCGGTATGCAACTGAGTAGAGCTGGAGTTTTTTTAACCGAGCAGCATATGGCATCTGTTTGAGTCCCTTGATCCTCCTGGTGAGGTACTTTTGGGGTCTTTCTAATTGCTGCAGGTGTCGGGTAAGGTACACCCCAAAGGGGGCATTGTATTCTATGATGGGCCTGATGAGGGATGAATAAAGGGGCACGATTACCTCTCTTGATCTAGATGTGAATCCTTTCATGATGAGGTGGGCTATGTAGAAGGTCTTTCTAACCACTTTGGCAATGTGGTTGTCAAAGGAGAGATTGCTATCAACTTGGGTCCCCAGATCCCTAATTACTTTCTATGTACTTAATGGGTTACCACCTATGTGGTAATTTATGGGCACATTGTTTTTGCCAAAGGGTATGACTATACACTTTTTGGCATTTAACTTTAGATCATGGCGCCGGCACCAGTTATCCATCTCTGCAAGACCTTTTTGAAGGATGTTTGTGTCAGCTGGAGAGTCAATTATGGTGCCCAGTTTGCAGTCATCTGTGAACTTGGTGAGCCATAGTCCTCCTACGTTGGCCTGTACCTCAGAAAAGTAAATACCAAACAAGAGAGGTCCCAGGACAGAACCTTGTGGGATGCCACTTGTGACCGGTTTCGAGTCTGACATGGCCCCAGCAACTCTGACTCTGTGGGTTCTGTCTTTGAGCCAGTTTGCGACCCATCTTGTGACATAGGGGTTTATATTTAGGCTGGATAGCTTATCTTTGATGCCCAAGTTGGGTATTGTGTCAAATGCCTTTGCGAGGTCCAGATAGGCTGTGTGGACTACCTTCCCTTCATCTATGGCCTTGGTTTCGAAGAAGTCGACCAGGTTCAAAAGGCAGGATCTGCCCTTGACGAAGCCAAATTGGGTAGGATCTAGTGTCTGTAGGTCCCCAATGTCTTTGTTTATGAGTTCCATGATGATCCTCTCCATAGCCTTGCAGACTAGGCTAGTCAGGCTTATGGGGCGATAGTTTCCAGGGTCCGCAGAGGCGCTTCCTTTGTGGAGTGGGACCACTGTTGCTGTACGCCATTCTTTGGGCACATATCCTGTAGTGAGGCTGAGATTGTACAGCAGTTTTACTTGAGGGATTAGTTCTTCTTGGAGTTCATGTAGGATGCAACCCGGGATGCCATCTGGTCCCATGGAAGCAGTGTTTTTTGCCTTGGAGAGGGCGACCTTCACCTGAGCATCAGAGATGTTTGGGAGGCTGCACTCTGCCAGGATAGATACTTGCTCTTTTGGGTGGGAGGGGGGGGAGAAGTTTGCACTGAACCTGTCTGCCAGGATATTGGCGATGTCTGTGGGTTCAGTGTATTTTTTGTTGTTTAGAATCAACTCAGAACAAGTCTGGTTGTTGCATCCCAGGTTCCTAACATAACTGAAAAAAGCCTTATGATTGTCTTTAGTGTCCTGTACAATTTTTCTCTCGAAGCTGGCCTTGGAGGATTTTATGAGGGATCGTAATTTTTTGCTAGTACTGATCAGAGATGCAAACTGATCAGAGAAAACATGCTAGCACTGATCAGAGAAAACATACTAGACCTGATCATTACCAACATGGGGACTCTATGCTCCATACCAGAAGTATATCCCTCATTGGTAAGTTCAGACCATAAATTAATTTCACTGGATATCCACATCCCGACCCCACCCCCAGCCCAGAAAACCACAGTGAAAAACTTCTCAAAAGCGAACTTCACACTTCTCAAAACCGAAGTGGAATCCTTCAAGGCCCCAGAGCCAGTGGAAACTACGGCCCAAACTGCAGAATCCTATATAATCGCATTCTACGGACATCTCCAGGAATGCATGGATCATGCTATCCCAAACAAAATCAAGACCCAATCATCCAAAGTCAGGCGTCTAGTCTGGTGGACCCCAGCCATAAATAAACTGTACAACAGAAGGAGGAAGTTACTACATGATAGAGCAAAATCCCTAAAAGGGCACTGACGTCAGGGAAGAGGCAACAGCAACCGACGCCGTACCTAGACTTTGGAATTCTGGCCGACCGAGGGTAGCCTGCCAGCAGGATAACCCAAGAGTAATGACTGCAACAGTGAAACACGATGAACATCTAACAAAATGCAGCAAGCAGGAGACACCAAGCTGAAACTATAATAAAGTTTATTAAAACAATAAAAGGCCAATAAAAGTGCACTGTTGAGCGTTTTCAAGCTAACAAGTCCTTCATCAGATAGTACCCAACAGACAAAACAGAGCTATTTAAAATATTCAGCAACCAATCAGAGATCAGTATTTTACCCTCCTTTTTCTAAGGATGGGTTTTAAAGGAATTACAGCATTCAAGCCTCGGGGTTTATCGGCCCCAAGTCTAATTATCCATCTAGTTTCTGCACACTCTGTATCATTAAAAATATTTCCTCCCCTAACATTACTGGTCATGCTTTGTAATACCATAAATAAAAATTTGTGCCCCATATTCACTTTAATTGTCTGATATAAAGCATTATGTTCATTCTGTAGTCTAATATCCGAAATATGCTGAAGTATCCTATTTTTCAACATACAATTTGTCTTTCCCACGTAATATGAATCACAGCTCTGGCACACTGCTAAATACACAAGAGTCTTTGTTCTACAGTCAGCATAACCATTAAAGAAATAATTCTGTCCTGTTCTAGGATGCTTGTAGATATTCATTTGCAGAATGTATTGACAAGCTTTACAATGATAGCAAGGAAAAGTGCCTGACTTCTTTATCTCAGGACCTCTCTTACCACTATTCTTAGGTTCATGACATAGCATGTCCTTCAGATTCTTATTCCTTCTGAATGTAAAACTGGGTGCAACCCCTATTACTTGTTTTATTCTCGTATCAGTATGTAGTACTTTCCAATGCTGCTTCACTATGTCACAAATGCCTCCCATATCACTACTATAGGTAAAAACCAGGTTAACCTTGTTCCTGTCACTGGGAAAACTGCTCTGACGCAAAACATTTTCCTCTCTGGCTACATTCCTATTGAGCCAAAGTCTAGCTATACTACTCCTTTTGTTTTTACTCAATTCTATTAAAGGCTCAATATTTCTTACGCCTATATCCCCTTGAACTTAGATTATCCTGAAATGTTTCAATTTCACCCTGGAAACTTGTGTCATCACTGCACAACCTGGAAATTCTACTCATCTGGCCTTTAACTATATTGTCAAATGCGTGACGTGGATGCATGCTATCAAAGGATAACAGACTGTTACACCAACAGGTTTTCTTATATAAAGATGTTGCTATACTACCATCTTCATATTTGGTCAAACGCACATCCAGGAAGTCTATCCCTGAGTACGAGCAACTGACTGTAAATATAAAAAAGTCAGAGCTCTTCTCTAGATATTCTACGAATGATCTTAACTCCATTTCTGTGCCTTCCCACAAGAAAAAGATGATATCAACAAAACGGGTATAAAAACCCATTTTGCCCTGCCATACATGTGTCACATTAAAGATAGCTGCATCTTCCCAATGTGCTAACACTAAATTAGCATATGTATTAGCACAGGATGTGCCCATGCCAACACCCTGTTTCTGTCGACATGTGAATATATTGTATTCCAATACAATATTCAAAAGTTTGCCAGTCCTCTGAATAGTATCCATGTCTAATTGCATTTTATTAATAAATTCTCAATAGCCAAAATGCTATATTGATTGTCAATAGCAGTAAATAGGTTGTTAACATCCAGTTTAACAAACATATATTCCTTGTCCCTCATTGTGACTAGGTGTGCCGACAAAGCTGTTATAAAGTGCGCGGTATCTTTTAATATCTTAGGATACAGGCTCAAAATGGGTTTTAAAGCACTTTCAACCCATATCAAAACATTTTCAGTCACCCAACCCCTCCCTGAAACTATAGGCCTTAGGGGTGGGTTCATAGCATCCTTATGGATCTTCGGCAAAGCTTTAAACTCAGGGAACACTGGATGTTCTATCCATAAGAAATCTTTCACATTATCATCTGTTAAACCTACCTTATGTAAGTTAGTTATAATATTCTTCACCTTCACTATTAATGTTTTAACCACGATGGGAGGAAATTTATTAAAACTATGATCATCTTCCAATAACATATTTAACTTGTTGCAACAGAAACTTCTTTTCATAACGACAACGGAGCCCCCCTTTGTGAAAAAGTGGATGGGTGGCTTTTGTCATATGCTGCTCCTAACCTCCCAAGCCTTGAATACTATGGCTGAAAGTGCTGCTAAATGCTATCTTCTATTTCAAGACACTGAAGATCAAATAACTATCCAGCAATCCAAAGAAAATATTTCATGATGACTCCCTCATTGTTACATGTAGTCTCTATGCAATTTCACGAACTGCATCCAGAAGCATGGGGAGCATATATCGAAGGGTTATGACATTGTAGAACTGTAAAAAAGCAGGATATGTCCTTAACACAGCACAATTTGGTGTTTCAAACAAGTTAAAAATTAAGTTACCTTAATATCAGTTTCAGTGGCGGATTTAAACCTGGGTGCATGGGCATGTGCCGCCCCCTTTTTAAAGCCGATGCACATTTTTGGCAAGGTGATCGGCAGACTATGGCCAGCCATGGAGAAAAAAAAAAAAACCTCCTCACTGTTTGGCTCACTTGCTAATGACATGAGCTTTGGGGTTTAAGGTCACGCTGCTACTCATTTCTGCACTTGTGGGGAGGGGTGATGACAGATCTAGTCTAGTTATTATTGGCTGCAGGTGTATTTGGTGGGCTGATTAATTCCCGTTAAATACAGCTGCAGTCAAATCCGTTTTATTTTAATTTCTCTCGGTGGAGTTGGATTCCCGTTGTCAGTTTCTGCTTTCTTTTTAATTTAAGGTTCTTTCTTCTGCAAAGGGGTCAGACCGGTCTGTTTTAACCTTTTGTGTTGTGCGATGTGACCAGTGCAGTTGACACACACTGGCCTGGATCACTTATTCCTGAAGTGTTCCTGAACTCCAATGGATCAGAAATTAAGATAAGTTAACAGAAAGGTGTGTGTGTGTGTTATTACAGGGATTTCCATTCTCTATTAGTCCAAGAAGTCATTTTTGTTTAAACCAAACATAACGGGGGGGACAAAAGCCAAAAAATAGGGAAAGATTTTTAAATATTGCCCTTGTAAACTTAGAAGGTTGCTAGAATAACATGATTTGTTTTAGTATGTATTTTCTAAAGGATATAAAGTCTAAAACTGGAATATATGTCATTATTTAGTGACTTCAGTCCTTAAGAGTTTAGTTGCCAGAAAACCATGAAATTTATGAGGAAATGATGAAAAATATGAGACAAAAATCTGAACATTCTGCTAAAATTGTGGACTGTTGAGAGGTACAGATCCCTCCCTAATAAGATACAAATGTTGGTGAATACATTAAAAAATATGCTTATGAGATTTGAGAGACCTAAATTGAAAGATGAAAATTTAACACAGCACATGGTGATTGAAAGTGTAGATTCATTTATCAACCTAGTTATATGTGTAGCTCCACCTTTGAGGTTTTCTAATCCTATAAGCCAGTTGGTTGATAGTGATATAACTGTAGGTTATATAAACAATTTAGAATGTCTAGAAAATCGGAACTGAAGCAATTGTTTGTTAGTTACATTAGACCCACACTAAAGTTTGAAATAACAACATGAAAACCTTACAAGTAAACAAACATGATTTTACTGGAAAAAGTACAGTGGAAATATAGTAAGGGCATCCATGGATGTGAAATTTTAAGCTATTATGAAAGACTAAAATATCTGAACCTGTACAGTGCCTCATACAGATATCTAAGAGGAGCCCTTATTCGGATATATAGGGCATTTAGAGACCACTGCATTTGGGGTTATCAAAAAGTAGAGAATCATCATAAATCCTATGTTGAAGATTCTATAGGAATTAGAAGTCTATTACTTGGATCTTCAAGAGAGCAGCTGATGCATGGAACAGAGTACCAAATTACATTAAAGCAAGCACTAACAGCTTGGACACTTAACTAAGGGAACAACCATTTTAGTATTGGCAGGCTAGAAGGGCATTAATGCTCATGCTTGAATTATTTGTATATAAGTGCACTTACGCTCTTGAATATTTTAGCTTAAATAATATTCAGTGCAAAAAATGCAGTATTTATGCTGTATATATATATATATATATATATATATATATATATACATATATATATATATATATATATATATACATATATATATATTAATATCACAGGATGCCACCATATGTTTAGTCACTTGCCAGCCTGCATTAAGTATACTGCTGAGTTAAAATGCCTATTCATCAGGCTGCATTATACTAGTCAGTGCCAGGGTTTGTATTGTCAGTGGTACCACAGGTAGCACCCTTAACTCTGGACCAGAAGTCTGTGGGTTCTATTCCTACACCAGGTTAATTGATTACTGATACTGCAGCATAACTTAATTGGGGTGCTGCACTCCTGAGTGTGCTGTCCTTCAGACGAGAAGTTAAACTGAGCCCCATCTGCTTGAGTTGGTGGGTAGCTCTGGTGAATGTAAAAGATCTCTTGGCAATGCATCTATTAAAGCATAGGTGAAGTTCCCTGATGCTAAGTATTACATTAGAAAAATACCTTGCAGGCCAGTTTATGCAGAAGTGGGCATAGCCTCAGTGATTGACAGTTGAAATAGACATGCCGTGGTATGGAAAAAAACTGCACCCCCCCCCCTGCAAATTAAATAGGCCAACTCTGAGATTGTACTACCTTGAGGAAAAGGGCAAAGTACGAATAGACAATGAATATTCATGCCGCTATCGGTATGAATATTACTTTACTTTCACTGATTGTTGAATGGTGGGCAGGACTTCCTACTGTTCATCCTGTGAGGTGCATTTCTAATACAAAGCCCAACTCATTCAAAAACCCACTAGAACAGACAAAAGATCACAAAAACAATCCATGCTGGACTGAGTACTGGTCAGTTACCCCAAACAAAACTACCAGACAGGTTGCCTACCAGATGGTCTTAGTGACCACCTCCCCACATTCCTACTACGCAAATGCACTAATTTACCAAAGCCCATAGTTTATAGACTAATACGAGATGTTTGCAAACTAAACCCTTATGATCTCAACACTGTCCTAAGCCATTGTAACTGGGAACCACTACAAACTCTTGGATTAGACCAGGCAGTTGACTACTTTAATACTACTTTTCTCAACATCCTTAATAGACTCGCCCCTATTAGGAAAATTAGAGTGAAAGCCAACTTCATGGCTAAGTAGAGACACTACAGCCCTACTTAAATGCAGAGATAAAGCCTGAAAATTCTGGAAAAAGGAAAACATCACCTGTTCCAAACAAAACTACCAACAGCTTAGAAATCAGGCCAAGGAACAAATCAAACAGGATAAAGACAACTATTTCCTAGGGGCCCAAAGCAAATACTCAAAATCCACAAAAATTCTGGCAGTCTATCAACTCCTTACTAAAACTAGGCACAACCACTACTCCAGCCCCAAACTCCACCAACAATATCATGGACATAGCCACTCAATTTAATCACCACTTCACAGAATCCATCCTGCATTATCTAGCCAATAATCCAAAAATAGCCTTTCATGCACCTCAACCAATCATGCAGAAAGCATTCCCTCCTTTACTCTATCATTAGTCCCCACCTCTACAATTAAAAATCTCCTTCTAAAACTGAAACCCACCACCCTTGCAACTGATAACTTACCTGCTAACTTCCTAAAAATGGCTGCTGAATCTATATCTTACCCTGTCTCCATCCTTATCAACTGCTCCATACAGGAATCTCATATCCCAAACCTCTGGAAAGTTTCATATATTATTCCTCTTCATAAAGGCGGGAACTCTTATGATTTTTCAAACTACCGACCCATTGCCATTCTACCCCCCCCATCTAAACTTCTAGAGAAGTATATCCACTTCCAAGTCATGAAATTCCTGAACACACATCAACTCCTGTCCACCATACAACATGACTTCCACCCACATTATAGCACAACCACTGCTCTTCTCTCTTTCACTAATAGGTAACGAACACAGGAACAATAACTTTACAGCTGCCACTTTTTGGATCTCTCCAAAGCATTTGACATGGTCTCGCACACCATTCTGCTAGATTCTCTAGCCTCGCTATCCTTTGCCCCATCTACTATAGCCTGGTTCAGAAACTACCTATCTGACAGGCAACAAAGTGTCCAATGACAAGGTGCACTGTCCCCCTTAACTTCCTACCACCATAGGTGTCCCACAAGGCTCAATACTGGGCCCTCTTCTCTTTTCTGTCTTTACCAATAATCTACACAGCTCAACCCAGCATGCCACACTTATTCAATATGTAGATGATTCGACTTTAATCTGCACAGGGCCAGCTCCAGCCATTCTTAACAACTCAACCAGGAAACCTTTAACTCTGTAGAAAATGGATTTCTGATATCCAAGTCATCCTAAACCCCAATAAGACTAAATTACTACTATTAACCCCTAACAAATCAAAAATTGCTCCCCCCTTCACTATCACCTCTACAAATGGCACTACCATTTCCCCTTCTGACCATACCAAACTGCTCAGCATTGAAATTGACAATCTTCACTTCAATGTCCACATCTCACAAGCCATCAAAAAGGTTCACAAAAAAATGGGCACACTATATAGGCTCACAAACTTTCTCTCAGACCTAGCAAGAGTCACCCTAGCCCAGACTCACCTATTGTCCAGACTAATGTATGCAGCACCAACTTTCACCCACATCAGAAAAATAGATCTAGGCAAACTAGAATCATGTTACAATAAGATCGCCAAGTTTGTTTAAAACACCACCTTCAGAACACATCACTGTGTTGCTCTAAGGGACCTAAACTGGCTAGAACTACCTCAGCTACTTTACTAGCTAGTCACTGCCTAATATATTCTTAAATACCCCAATAAAACCCCATCACTAACCCAACTACTTACCTACTACACAGCAAATCACCCTCCCCAATCTAGTGACAAATCTCTCCTCTGTATCACTAGAGCAAACAATACTGCAGGAAAAGCGTTATATTCCCACACCATTGCTAGAAACTGGAATTGCCTTCCACCTTTGCTGACCACTGTCCCCACCAAGTCACACTTCAAAAACTCCCTCAAATCACATGTGAATACCTGGCTGTGTCCTTGTATTACTTAAGCTTTCCTACCTTTTCTTCCTCATATCCATTTCAATACCAAGTTAGTCACTGCAATCCTCTATGGGACTAAAACTCTAACAGTCATTAACTGAGCCTGTAAGTAGCTCCTAATCCCTACTGTTTTGTAACTTCGCTGACTGCTGAGAAGTGTCTTGTCTGCTTGCATTTTTAATGTGAATATCTGATTGTTTTGTTGTACAATGTACATGTTTGTTGTACTACTCATATAATTTTTTTTCTCTTGTTTAACTTGTACTACTCTGCATAAAGATATTTTTCTATTGTTTAACAATGTGGAGCTCTTCTCCCCGGGCCTCCTCTGTAAATGGACCTAGTCCAGTCGGAATTTCCTGATTAACAAATGTAAAATAAAATCAATAAAAATAAATAAAAACAAAAGAAGGGACCTGCTTTGAAACAAAAAACAGCATTTAATTAAATACTGAGCATTTTCATCTTAATACAGGTTAAAAAGACTTTACCAAACTTCCCATAGTAATATAAAGAACCACAGCTCTCCCCTGATGTGGCTATCAGCCTAATGGGACTAACCCAGTCAAAGGGTAAAAAAAAAAATTCTTCAGAAAAGTGGCATGCCCACTGCAGAGAGCCTGCATTATACATCTCAATCAAGAGAAAGGCAAGGCCCAAAATCAGGTGCAGATTTTATTTATTTGTCTTATAAACTTAGTTTTTAGAAACAAACATAACAATTGTGTTGGTGTGTATTTTCTGAAAGGATATGCAGCTTGAAGCTAAAATGTTTTAAAATAACCACATGAGATGCAGAGCAAAAATAAAATTGACATTGTATTTCCTAATGAGTTATGTGGGACTGATTCAACAAATTGCTCCAGTGTTAAAGTTGGCAGATCAACGCATTTTGCATTAGCATGCATTTCCAGACGGTTATAAAGTCTGAAAAACAAATGTCTAACTGCAGTCTACAATAACTTGCTGGAAAGCCACACAAGTAAATAGGGATACTATTCAAAACTGGGGCTAGTTGAAAACTTTTGTGTTAAAGTTATTTGATGAATTACCATGGATACTGGTTATATCCAATAAGAATTTTTGCAACAGACCCTTTCAACATGGAATATTGGGGGACATAAAAAACAAAATCAAAATGAACTTACACATGTCTAAGGTATCATATAGTGAAAAATCTAGCTTTGCTAGTTTTTCTTGTAGTTTTTTACTAAATTTGCATGACTTTTTTACTTTTTGGTTTGGATGGTAATTGGGATACTTTTCAGATACCTTAATGGCTATTGATATCAGTTGGGTGTAAATACCCTGTGTTTCTAAAGTGTAGCTAAACAGCATAATAATCAACTCCAGATATCTCAGTCTTTACTATTTGTCATCCCTCACTTTCAGTGTACTTCCCAATAAGAACTGTTTAACTACTTGATACAAAGCATCTCCCATCTTATGTCAGAGCTGCTCCCAAGAAGTTAACTTTATTTACTTCACTTTCTGTCTTCAATACATACTTTCTTACACTCCTGTCATACTGTATTCAGTGGGTAACATCTTCAGTCAGCTTTGCATTATCAAGCATGCTGAATGCCTCTTTCAATGTCTGCATCAACATAGAGATGTTCTGCCATTTACTCAAAGTACTTTCAGTATCACATGCCAATTAGGGCAACAGCTCTCATGTTGGCAACATGATGGCATGTTCAGCAAATATAAAACTACATTTCTAAAGCTTCATAGTGAATGTGAAGATATAGTACATTCAATTCTCTTAGTTATAGGTTCATAGGTTGTTAGCCTTAATGGTGAGGGGCCATCAAGAATCTAAGCCCCCATTACCCAGTACTGGTGGGAGATTAACAATGTTCCATTAAGTAAAATTCCCCCCGTATGACATGGGTTAAAGTTTGCGATCTTCCATTCACTAGTTCAGATTGGTTTTAAATGTTGCTATGGAATTTCTCTACTTGATATATAAAGGTCTGTTCTGGAAATGCAGGTACACAGGTTTACGTACCAATCGTGCTGTTTGGTGTGTTTGATATTCTAGTATAGGTTTAAGTCTCTAGAGCAGGTGTTTGCTTTAAAATGTTTCTATTTAGGGTGAATAAGGTCCTAGAATATTGGGTTGTTCATAAGCAAGGATCATACCTGAGGAGTATTTGTGAAATAAAGCGTTCACTCTGTTTAGTGAGGAAATTTGGTTGTGTTTTAAGAAATTTTAATTGTTTAGTGAGGTACTTGCTGAATCAGGCATTATATTCAATAGTGGCCTTAATAAGGAGGGAATTATTAGAGCATGGTGGGATATGTTAAAACTACAGGATATGTTAAAACTAAAGGATTTTCTAACCACCACAGAGGCAAGGGAGTCAGTAAAGAGCCGGTTATCAATACAGGCAGCCAAGCGCCTGACCCAGATTTAAGCGGATTACGTATGGGTTTTCTGTATTGTCTATAGGGTCTGTGAAATATTTTAGCAAAGCATCTTTTGTATTTAAAGCATACATTGCTGAACATTTTTTATTTGTACAATTGTAATTGGGACATGCTATTATTCATGTATTGGCTAAATTAGTGGTTATTTAACTTGCAAACCTGAATACCCTGAAAAGATGAAAAGGAAGACAGTGAAGGTTTTTAGGTTTAACACAGTCAAATTCAAGATGAAATAAAAAAACATTGTTAAGAAAAGCTCAGGAAGTATGTAGTGAAACGATATTTATATGGAAATATCCAATTTAGTAACATCTATACAGTTAATAAAATTACTAAGCTGAGCATTTGCTTTTTGGGATTTTTTCATAACATCTATGTAATTGCTGTGTTACTTTTACTTAACTGAACTTCACTATTTCCACATCAATTATTAACCAAAAAAAAAAAATTACTTAAATTTACTATGGTACTAGTGGCTAATATCACCTTCAGTGGGATTGTTTCCTAGGTTACAACAATGCACATGCCAGCTATGGCATGGGTAGGGACCGACTTGGCATGGGCAACCAAGCATCTCTTTCAGGCATATATTGAAAAAAAACTTGCACTGCTGTGTGCTGCACAGGAGCTGCCTGTTTCTGCTACCACATCCCCAGCAAAATAAAGTGCAACTGAATCTATAGTGCTGCCTTTTTTCACATATCAGAACATCATATGATGATTTTCCACATTCCCCAAACCCAGTGTTGCACTTTCCCACTCCCACCCCAACAGTCAACTAACCAGACTGCCCCTCCCCTTTTTTTTTTACATATTTCTGGATCCACCACTGAGTTTATCTTGAATATTTACTTATTTCATTACTTTGGTTAATGTCATGACCTAAAGAAGACAAATCTTAAGTACATTTTGAGAAATAAACACTTAGTGAAGTGCATACAGTGAAGCCAGCGTGGCATAGATTTCATATTTATTACAATACCAACAGTATAAATAATACGATACACTAAATCACTGAAAAAGCAAGATAAATACAAATCAAGCTACATTTTTAAATGCTATACATGAACCTGGAGGTAATTTTCTGCATTTATTTTCAAACTAAGCTATTTAAGACAAGATCAAGCTGGAGAATGGCACACTTTCTATACAATAACACGTGTTGGAGAATACCTTCCTCTCTCTTTTGAGCTTCTGACATGAAGTCAGAAACAGATAAATAGTGCAGATATACAGGTATAGCAAGAATGCCATGATTATATGAACTAGTTGAATGTCAAGGTTTAGCCAGAAGTGGTATGATAACTTATTTCCTGTACCATCATGCATAGATTACTAAATGATAGTTCATGGAGTTCTTCACTAAGAATATAAATGGCTTTTTCAAAGTGCTAGAGTGGAGAGTATGACAAGATAGAAGCATGAACATACACACTGTAAAGGTTGTGCAGCCAGAACCAACATGTGCAGCAGGTATTAGCAGTTATTGGAGGGTAAATAACCCCCCCCAGGGGAGAAACAGCTGAAGCTTCACAGAGTCAGATGTCAAAAACAGATATTGTTTATGTAAATATGATTTAAATTTGTTTAACACCACTTAATAGAAATTATATCATCAATGGTTGGAAACCTGAGATGTAATGATGGTACAGAGTACCCACATATAAAAAGACACTAAGCTTGAATGTTAACAGTAATGGATTGTGTGCAAGAAGAAGCAAGTTCAAGATGAGCCTTCAGGGAGCAAAGACTAGAGAGTTGTGTTATTATAAATTCAATCAAGAAAAAACAAGTAGTAGTCAGCAAAAACAGGAGGTACACATGGGGTAAATACCACATTTTGAGAGCTCTTCCATAAACAGAATGGAAGGCAATAAAGGATGACTTCCTTTGATAAATAAGCCCAATTATATATTCCTATGAATTGTGTTAGTGAGGGAAATTAGGACTGTGGTGGTGATATGCTCAAGCTTAAATCTGTGCTGCTCACTACATAAAAGCCCCAGGTAATTTTTTTTGTGTGCTTGGTGGCAAAACAATGTAGCCTCTAAAGAAAGATTTATTTAATCTGTGTTTCAGAGGTGTTAATTGGCAGTTTTGGTGGTCTTGGGACCCTTATGACCCAGACCACAGTCATTAGAGACAAGTGGTACAAACAAGTTAACTTATGTTTATTATATTGTAATAATTTTTCTGTTCTCCAGAACAGATGTGCAATGATGGATATAAATTGGAGATGGACAAATAATTGATTGTAATATACATATTGTAATTCATGACTTCACTCTACAGTGAAGATTATGTGAGAAGAGTGAATCCTTTCAGAGGCAACCCACTTACATTAATTATGCATCACCCTAATGTCACTCATTACTCATACGAAGGTTGAAGAAACCAATCTTTAACTATTGGTTAAACTTCATTAGATGCCCACATTTTGACGCTGTGTGTGAAATACTGGCAGACATTATGCTCATCACTTAACATTCATCTATGCTTATCATTTACATATTCAACATTACACAAATTATTTGGGAGATGTTTGCCAGGCATAATTTTTCTCTACATGTAACTTAATTGAACTATCCAATCTTGTATGTACGGCCTTGTACATGACGAATTCTGTCCTGTGCACAGGGTGCATCATTTCATTCCTTCCATCTTCCTTTGCCTACTGTGCAACTCTGAACAAATCATTTAACCAGGAAGTGCTCCTGGGTTGCCCCCACAAAAAAAACGTGCAGAAGTGGCCAATAGTCTTACCCAGCTAACAAATGGATAAAGTTAAAAACTATTTGAAATACAACTCTTATGCACAGATTATCAAATAAAACATTCCTCTTCCTTTAAATCTCGTTCATACTGAGCAAAATATTTTTCAGAGTCAAACATGACATATGCTCACTCAAGGGTATTTTAGCATCTACTGAAAAACTGAAAAATATTTTTCTACTTTATGCAAAGATTTATAATTTGCATGTATGTAAATACTACTGAACTAGCAAATGAGAAGGTAACATATATGCTTTGTTAACCTGAAAAGTTATAGGCCCATTTTTGCATACAGAAAGTTAAAATTAGTTCACAAAAAAGCATATACATTTACAATAAAGAACATTTTCAATTTCACTTCTTCGGATTACTGCTAGGCCAGCTAGGTTGTGAAGGCTATAGAAAACAATGGTCTAGAAAACAATGGTCTTCATAAGATGATAGCAAAGTACAGTGCTAAACCAAAAGATCATTAATGCCTTATTTTAGTTATTGTGTAGATTAAAATACTGTTTGGGCAGTTCTCACTATTTGTCTTTCCATTGAAAAATTGCAATGTTCCACTAGGTCTTAAAAAGACATTTTTTATTTTATGTAAAATGCCAAATCAGTGTAGAAAATTAAAATTCAGCAGGGAGGGAATGCACATGTTCTTTCTCTGTTTCAGCAATTTCTCCCTCCCTCTCCAACTGATTCTTCAGTAAATTTGAAATACTGACAGCAGTCCTAAAATCCTAAAATGAAAAAAAAAGAAAAGAAAAAAGAAAAAAATGTTAGTTTCTGACTAAGAAGATACACAATGTTTTAATCGCGATATATATTTGTGTTTCACAACACTGTTTTACCATGTTATATTTGATTTCAATACACTAACAAAAAGTTATCCAAGCTTCTTCTGTAAGAAGTGCTTCATACAAAGAAATAGTCTGAAGAATTAGCATTTACTAATCAGTAATACTCACATCAATATGCAAAATGAACACGTGTAACTTAATTAGACAGCATTAAATATACATATTTTAAATTTTTCAATATAAGCTTCTAAGCAAATTGAATTCTTTCATATGATGCAAGAATAAAATTTATGAACACGTACAAAACAACTCATACAGGCAATGCTTAGTTTTTGTTAAAAAAAAAAAAAAAAACTGTCATGCTGTGAAAAATGGATTATAGTAGTATAGGTGCATATATGGCAGGGGTAATCAAGTTTGATCAATGGGACCATTCTACAAATTTCAGTCATTTTTATTTATTTATTTAAATTTGTTTACCGGGGAAGTCCGACTTGGAATGAAGCCAATTTTCAGCGGAGGCTCAGGGAGAAATGCTCCAGATACATATCTTTGTATCGTGGGAAGAAACTGGAGTACCCGGAGAAAACTCACATGAACGCAGGGAGGACATGCACACTCCACACAGGAGGCACTCCAGCTGAGAATTGAACAGGAGAACCTCTTGCTGTGAGGCAACAATGCTACCGCTGCACCACTGCGCCATCCATCAAAAGCACCATTACATAGTTATCTGGATAAATACAGCTGTCTTTGGTACAAATAATATGTTCCCATTCATTATGCCATAGCTCACTGAGACCTCACATTAGTCTCACCAGTCAGTAAACATTATAGATAGGAATTTCGCTGTCTACTGTAAAATTATGAAGATAATCACAGTTTCTAGAACCCTTGTCTGAGCATCTTTATCTATCCCTGATATGGTCAAATAAACAATTACTGCTACTAATAGATCAAATAACTATTTACAAGAATTAGCAGGCAATTAGACCACAACATACTAAACATTACAAAAGTAGTATTACATTACAAAAGGTAGTCTCAAGAGTTTTACTTTCCTTATACATCTGGATTGCCTGATTAGTTTGTACATTAGACTTATTTTGTAGGGGTGTTCAATGTCCTTAGTCTTTTCATATGCAACCTTATTATTCTCTCATCTCTCTGAACTTTAAACTTACTTGCATTTGGAAAATATTCCCATTTTCTATGCAGATTCCAGAGCATGTCTGTATGCCTGCCTGTCCTCCACTTCTGCTGAAATTTTGATGTAATGCACCCATTCGCTAATCTTAGCTCAGAGGTCATAACCTCTGTAAGCATCTGCTGCATACCAATAAATTCTGGTGGCTGTGTTTGCTTCCATTTCTTGGTTATGGCTTTTTTTTTTTGTTATCATAAGCATTACTGAAGTCAGTAGGACATTTAGGGGGTAGGGGGTATAAGCATGTTTTCATTAGGGCAACCTAAGAGATATAACTGAGGGTCAACATGCAGTGGCTTTTGAAATTCCTTATGAAGATTTTTCTTAATTTGGCTGGAGTATAGAAGTATTTGTGAAGACACTTCCATCCAAATATCCTAAATTTTCTGTCCTTAGTGCAGGCGTATAAAGGTTTCAGATATCTAAGCCATTTCTGGTGTGCTGAGTGTTTAATGATCTCTCTCCCAAACTGGTCTACTTTTTCGTATTTGTAAATGTTTGAGAAGCATCAGTGTCTTATAGAAGCCAGCTACCCTTGGATGCTCAACTGAATTTTCATTCCTAAAATGGCTACTTGGACAAGGTCAGTTTCCCTCAGAGCTACATTTTATAACATTCTGTCTGTCTCAATGACATTCTCAGTCCCATAAATACTCCACTTGCAATACCAGGAAGGACATATTTTGCCTTTACCTATTGCCACTGCAATATTCTTCTATTATTCAACATCTGATAATAGTGTCATAGCTGCTTTCCCCAGTTATTCGTGGGGAAGGTACCTTGATTTCAGAGTTGGGGGTAGCCTATCTGTAGGATAAGTTCCTTCAAGTGGTTGGGGGGGGGGTTAAATAAAGTTCTAGTGGCTGTAATGCTGGTTTTATTGGAAAAGGGTCACCACGGGCAGCCTGCTCAAGAATAGCCAAGTCCAAGTAATGTATTCCCAGTGGGATATCACATCTCCCTAATATCATATCTTCCCATACTGCTTTATGGGTGTTAAGTATAATCTTCATCCCTATAGTGAAGGTGGTAACCCCCCCCCCCCAATAAAGTTTGAGTATCCAGGATGAATATTCCTCTCATATGCCCAGGTAATGCGAGTTTTTCCCAAGCCACCTAAGGGTGGCCCCAGCACCCCCCCCCCCAAATTAAGGTTTTAGATTGTAAAACTATCTGTTTTTTTAAGTGGCTCCAGTGGAAAGGAGACCAGGTCTTGCATCTCATATAGGGATAGGATAAACCAATTTATTGCCCAAGACTTCTGATCCAGGTCCAAAGGGAGTATTTTCCAGTTCTGGAAATGTGCTAATACTTTGTACTTAATTTCCTCATAGGTGAGTGACTGATTTGTTGCCATGTGTCTGGAACCATAATCTTAAATATTTTCATTTGTTGTTCTTTAGTAAGAAGGGATAAGTATATGTGAATTCCTACTGAAAGTTTAAGTTGAGAGCAACTGCTTTAGTTTTCTGTACAATAATAGTACAGTCTGTAAAGCAGCCAAGTGTTTTGATTATATGAAAAAGGGTTAAGTCTTTTGCCAATCAGTCAATGTCAGTAGGATATCATCTGCAAATAAAGATATTTTTAGTTCTTGAAGACTTCAGTTTAGGCTTGTACAAGAGACTCCCCAATCTCCTGAGCTAATGGCTCCAGATAAAGTTCAAACATCAGAGGAAACATAGGATGGCCTAGTCTGGTGCCTCTTGTAATCTTAACTGGGGAACTGGGGGAGAATAACCCTGCACAGATCTTCACAACTCTCTATCGAACCAACATCGATGCACTGCACAAGGTTAATAAATGCGTCCGGAAAGATCATTCTTTTCAAAACACTATACAGAAAAGACCACTCTTCTCCATCAAATGCTTTCTCTGCATCTAAACAATGTGAGTGGCTTCCTTATTTCCTGAATCACAGTACACAATACATTATCATACATTTAAAGTCCCTCTATAAAGCCACATTCGTCTATGTGAATTAAGTTCAGCAAAAATGGTTATGAATGCCTTTCACACCATTAGACCAGCTACTGCACAGGAGGAAACTAAAGGTGGAGGAATCTCAGTCTATATTAAAACCAACCTCACATCTCAAAGTAACTAAAGTTTATGAGCCACTGAACTCATACATGTGCAACTCACCATAAACAGGGTCTTGTACCATATCCTTGTAACTACAGGTCTCCTCCACATCCCAATAAAACCACACTACCTGTCTCAATCTACTAGAGGCCCCCACTGTTCAAACCATTACAGTATTCATGGGGAATGTCAACTGCACCTCGATAGATGGGAAATCCTACCCCACTTCTAACGCACAAGCCCAGTGATGCCTAAACTTTGTTAATTCCAACAACCTGGAGCAATCAGTCCATTCTTCTACCAGGGGTCGGACACCCTTGACCTTGGGCCAATGTTCCTTACCCAATGTAATGTCTTCAGTAGTCAGATCTGACCATAAGGCAGTATTGCTGTAAATAAAAATTAAATCCAGGGATCCAGCAAAACTGAAAACCTTCAGGAACTATTCCAAGCTAATCCCTCCCTACTAACAGGCTAAATTCCAAGCACCCGCAAATCCAAGTAAACACCATAGCATATGTTGAGCTATTTATAAAATCCCTGTACAGCCATAGTCATAGCTGCACAGAGTGAGAAGCTGTGCCCATTTGTATCAAGAATAAGACAAACTCAAAAGACAAGCCACCATGATGGAATCATATCAATCAGTTATACAACAAAAGAAAAAAAATCTTGGCCAAGTGTAGGAGGAACAAAGCCATACATACTAAAAGCTCCCTAACCAATCTCAACAGGCAGATAAAAGGATTAATTAATACTTCAAAGGCTAAATTTGTAGAAAGAAAATAGCTTCTCAGGCAAAGGACAACCACAAAGCTTTCGACAGCTATGTCTGTAACCTCAGTGTAAATATACAACAATGCACAGAATGTAATGTAAATCACATCACCCACACTGTATCAAAGTCCATTACCAACCTTTTGGCTTACAGGTTTAACTCAAATTTCTCCCCCAACTCTCCGCCTGATAGTCCAAAGAAGTATCTCATACCACAAACCCCCAACCAATACTAGGGAACAGGTCATAGATGCAGTGTTTTTGGTCTTGGAAAGTGCACTGATGGGCCCTGATAATATCCTGGGATGCCTAACAAATAGTTACAAGGCATAACAAACTTGCACTTGAATCATTTTTCAACTGGAGCCTACAGTCAGGTTTTGTGCCCAAGAAAATAGAAAATGGCTACAGTTATTTCTCTGACAAAGGAGGTCCAACTAATGCTTAGGGTAACTACAGGTCCATACGTCTCACCAGCGTCATATTTAAGTCCATGGAAAGAATCATCATGGACATGATAAATGAGGACATAGGTAACCCACAAATGCTAGACCCTCACAATTCAGCTTTGTTAAAAGAAGGTGGTACCTATTAAATCTGGTGGACTTTTTTGAGAGGGTCATCAAAGCACTGGATGAAGGCAAGACTGTGCACACAGCTTAACTCGACCTGGCCAAAGCTTTTGATTCAATACCCCACTCAGGCATTATAGACAAGCTCACTACTTTAGGTATAAACCCTTTCATCACTCACTGGATAGTCAACTGGCTCACTGATGGGACTCATGAGGTCAAAATTGGTGAGGCCACCTCCACCAAGAGGCAAGTCACTAGCAAAGTCCACCAGGGCTTGGTAACAGGTCTACTCCTTTTTTGGCATCTGTTTCTCTGAAGTGGAAACAAATGCTGAAAGTTTATGGCTGCCTAAGTTCACAGATAATTGCAAGCAGGGGTTTATCATAGACTCCCCTATAGACACAAGCATTCTTCAAGAAGGCCCATCTCTAACTAACAAATGGTGCCAAAGCCGTAGTCTTAAACTCATTGGTAAGACTGCTTAATTGTACATTTTGGGAAGTCAACCATCCAAACTAATTACCATGTTGATAATATACCCCAAGCATTGACCCAGTGATCAGGGATCTGGGTATGCATACATACAGTAGCCTTACTTTTGACCATCATATGGCCACGGTGATGAGAAAATCCTTTTATGTTGTGCAACTTATAAGTAAGGACATGGGATCTAGGTCCAAAAATGTCATTATCCCACATTACTCTGCCCTTTTCAGACCAAGCAGAGTACTGTGCTCCCATTGGTATGTACCTGACCAGGCATATGCAGCAACTAGAATGACCTCAGAGGTACCTTACAAAAAGAATGCAAGGTCTAACTAACGTACGTTATGCAGAGCGCCTTAAAGCCCTTTCTCTCTACTCAATCTCCTATAGATTGCTGAGGGGTAATCTATTCCTGGCTTACAAGGCATCCACAAATCACACTTCTGAATCTCCTGCATATTTGTAAACCAAACAGTACCAGAAATACAATGTCTAAGGACTTAACTTTTGTCTGTGACTTAAATAGAACATGCTGACGAGACATATGCATCCCAGAGACTTCTCCTCCTATGGCTCAGGCTTCCCATCCATCTCAAGCAGAGTTCAAATTGTACCCAACTTAACAGCAACCTAGACCAGTGGATAGAGAGCAGGAAATTTACACCAGGCCTGGCATCCATGTCTGTTATGGACAGAAGTAACTTATAAAGGCCTGGTCTTGTATGGTTTGTTTGATTTTACTTTTGAGCTCATCCCACTCTCCTGCATTTTGGATAAATTTATTTTTACTGCCTCAATTAACTACTTAATGTAAGACTTTTGCTGAAGAATGTATGTTTTGAACCTCCAATGTCTTGGAAGGTTTCACAGTCTCGGAAGTCAAGAAGACCTGCCCCAGGAACTTAACTTGCCCAGTCTCCCTGATTAAATACTTCTCCTTGCTTACATACGATATATATGTGTTTATGTAAGTATATATATTACATACACATACACACACACACATACATATGCTTGCACGCACACACACACACACACACACACACACACACACACACACAGACACATATAATATATGCATATGTATGTTATAGATGGATCCCCTTCGGATTACCGAAGTTTCAAAATTTTGAAATGCATATGGCCGAGACCCTATGATCAAAGTTTTGAAACATCGAAAGTAAAATAGAAAAATAAAAGTAAATGAAAACATGTTTTTTGTATGTTTTTACAGGGTCAAGCTCCTGTGTGCCACCCACACACCCTGCTAATTAAATATACCAACTCTGAGATTGCACTACAGTGAGGAAAACGGTAATTCTCCCATTCCGTGCTGTACGGGAATTTCCATTAAAAATGTTCAAAGTTTCAAAACTTCAATCATATGGTCTTGGCCATATGCATTTCAAAGTTTTGAAACTTCAATAATCCGAAGGGGACCTATTAAATCCACTCATGTGGGGGCTCCCCATACCCCACAACCCCCAACTAAATATACCAACTCCAAGATCAATCTACAGTAAGGAAAGGGGTAAAGTTCACTGTGGAGGCCAAGTGGTCTTTTCCCATGGTAACTTTCCCGTCATCCAAGTGTTCATTGTTTTCTGATTACAGCAAAGTCATCTCAAAATTTACAGATTTGTGGGTTTTCGTGCATTAGAAGTAGATCCATTTATATTTTTATATATATATATATATATATATATATATATATATATATATATATTTATATATAGATATATATATATATATATATATATATATATATATATATACATATTGGATGACGGGAAAGTTACCAATAGTATCTGTGGCCCACTGTGGATTGCTCCAGTGTTGATCTTGTGAGGCTGGTGGTAGGTTCAGTACAGCTTCCCAGGCACTTTCAGGGTCTCGGTAAGTTTTAGGTCCACTCACTAGAAAAAAAAAAAGTTTTAAAAGTTGCTGGATACAAAAGTTTAAAGCGTATCCCCTGGACCTTGCACAGCTTCATGATCGGGAGATATGAAGCTGACAATCACCTGGTTGGAGCCAACAAGTCCGGGTCAACAAAGATTCTTATGGCTACCCACATTAATTTATATTTTGGTTGCCTCAGTTTGGTAAGAATTTGATCTTTTAAAGCATAAGTTTCAAATCTCACTATGATTTGCCTTGAGAGAGCTGAAGCAGTACATATGAGGTTCCATGACACTCTATGTGCCCTTTCTATTCATATCTTAACTTTCTCCATACCAGTCCATGTGCCCAACAGCATTTTTGCATAGCGAAGGCAGTATCTACACTCCAAATGTTCTGGGACACCCAATAACCTTAACTTTTCTAGCTCAGTACTCAATGTTTATTAATCTCACCTTGAAATATTCATGTCTTGCCTCCAGTTGAGTGGTGTGCATGTGTGTTTCATCTCACAGTGATTGAATGGCGTCAGGGTGTTTAGTTTGGTTATTTGCTGAAGACGTTACTCAGTTCTAGCAGCATACATTTGCAGAGTATCCTTCATTTCCTTTAGTTCTGGCAAGATTTATGTAAGTTTTGATTGTTGTGGTTTTGTCTGACTGAGGTTGTATAATTACTCATGGTTCCACATGTTGCTCAGGACCACATGCTGTTGCCAGCTTTAGCAACAGATTTTCATATTATTCAAGTCCATTTTCTTTGTTTTATTCTTCATATGCTGGTTGTTAGGTCTCTTAATATGGTGACACCTTGTTATTGCCTGGTAGGATTCATTTTCTGCTGGTACTTTTACACAAAATGCTTCTGGAGGTGGTGGAGTATCCCAGTTGGTGTGCTCATATCTCGGTTGCCATACTGGAAGTCTAATCCAAAATGGGTTTTGACTCTTTTCTCCTGTTGTGGGGCAACATGAGACTATTATAAGTAAGGAGAGTAAAAGTGGCAATTAAAGGGTACCACCGATGAACTGGTGTCAGTAATATAAATAGCTACAAATATTAAACAGACCAAGGAAGCACCAGTAGTAACAATAAATAAGCACACCTCAATCATTACTTCATCCTCACCTATCTACCCAATAGCTACTCAAAAATCTCTCTCTTCAAGCCTATTTCCCATAACTCCATTCCACTGCTGTAACCCAAAAACACTTATAATGTCAGTCGCAATGTCGAGGTAATGTTTCTACTCATCTCTGCTAAAAATGCCGTAATAAACAAACCATCTTTCTTCACCATACATCAGTATGGTGACATCCACCCCAAACCATAGAATACACCCTAAAAGTTTAAAAATAGTCACTCATTAGAAGCATATGTAACAGAAGATTTTCATGCCCGGATGCCCAAACACAACTCAGACATGCCAGCCACAACAGAGACATGGCTAAAGCCTGAAATAAAAGATGCTGGTTATATTATTATTATGCTCGATAGAACACATAACAAAGCAGGTGGAATAGCTATAATCTTTCCAAATATGATCACACTAACTCCTTATTCAGGCAAAATCCCAAATTTTGTAAAAGCAGAAATCCTAATCTTATTCCTTAAACTTAATACAAGAACATACGCAATGCTTCGCTATATATCCCCCCCCCCCCTCGCACAGACCATTCCAATTCTTGAAAATGTACCATCCTAGATAGCGGATACAATCATAAATTAAATTATTCTCGTGGGTGATATGAACATTGACTGGCAGCATTTATCTGCAAATTCAGCAATCAACAGCATGAACACTGGATTCACTCAACTTATTAATACACCAACAAAATATTGCAAAATAATTCCCAACAATCTAACCCGGATTGGATTCTGGTTACCAGCCCATCTAATTTCACCTCCACAAGTACCCTTCCTGATACTCTAAGTGATCACCTGCAAGCTTATAGCCACACGACTAACAAAATAACTTAAGCTCAAAACTACCCATAGTCTCTCCAAATTCTCCAAGGACTCTTTTATTGAAGCTCTGAAAGCAGTTAACCGATCCACCCTAAAAAGACTCCCCTTAAATGATGCAGTTGAATACTTCAGTGCAACATTTCTAAATGTTCTTAGCACCTCAGCCCCACAGCATACAAAAGGAATTAAAAACAGCCATACCCTATGGCTCACCAGACAATGCAAACTACTTATGAAGGATGGTGTCAGCTATTCAGACAGCTATGAAACCAAGTCATGAAACAAGTTAAGAGATAAAATGTCTTATTATACTTTGCTACAAGATAACCTAAAAACAACTCTAAAACATTCTGGCCCTCCATATCCCCGCTAATCAGCCCGGGTACAAAAAAAGGATCCCAGTCCATGCCCAGACATGCTCCTCTTCAAACAGTTACTGCTATCATAGGTGGTTAATAGGCTAATGGCCCTTGGGGATTTACATGCCTATCCATGTAATACCGTGTTCCCTAATTGGCCTTGGTTAGATGGTTGTTATTCGCAGAGCAAGTCTATGATCAGCACAGTCTGCTCCTGTCCATGAGGGACATCGGTGCCACCCCTGGGGTGAATTTATGGTCTTCCATCCAACTGTCTACATTGCGTTTGAAAGGGGTTATTGAGGAGCGCTGCTTAAGATGGATCGGGAGTTTATTCCAGATGAGCAGCAATCTCAGAGATACGTCTGTCTCGCCAGCATGTTCTGTTAATGTCACAGGCGAGGTCGAGATCCCTGGACCAAGTGACTCCTGTATAATTTGATTTGCAGAAGTGCAGCATTTCCACTGGGGCAGGGTCAGAGACTGCTCTGCAGGCCAGGCACAAGTTGCGTTTTAGCAGGCTTTAGGATACAGAGTACAGCAACATGGCGTTCGGTCTTTCCATGTAGGTTATGTTTTGGTTCCCCTGGGTTATATTTTGGAGGACCTGATTTTCTTGGTGAGAAACCTCTGTGGTCTCTCCAGTTGCTGCAGGTGTTTGGTAAGGTAAATGTAAAATGGAGCGTTGTACTCTAGTAGTGATCTGATGAGGGTTGAGTACAGAGGAGTTATAACATCCTTAGTTTTGGATATGATGCCCTTACTTATGAGATGGGCAACATAGAATGCTTTCCTTACCACTGTGGACACATGGTGACTGACGTTTAGATTGCTATCAACCTGTTCCCAAATCTCGCACCACAAGCATCTTAACTCAGTTCAAAAACAAAAAAATGGCAACACCCCAAAGTGGTCCACCGAGTAGCTGGGCAAATTTATTGATATCCATCTAGACGTTTAGTGCTTTCATTCCTAACATACATAATTCTTCAGAACTAATTACAGACAAAAAAATGAGGCATTTAAATATATTAGGTCCACCAGGCAACCAATCATGGAAATGTAAAACAATTAATGTAAAATCCTGTAAAATATACAGGCCACCTTTACCCCCATTCAATTCTATTAAGATATTTTAATATAGAAATACATATTTTTTTACCTCAAACTGTTAAAAACAAAATACTTGAATACTCAATACAATCAATAACAATAATGGACAGAGAAAAAAATAAACCACATTAAGACTTAAGTTTTAAAACACTCACAACAGATGTTGCTTCATTTAATCCAGGGAAACAGCAATCATTCAGTTTAATTTATTAGAATATGATGAATTAAAGTGGCAAATCAGCCCAGGATCCCCCCTAGGATTGATATAAATTCTTTCCAAACCAACAAATAAAAAGTAATGATTTTCATACCTATCTATGTGCTTAACTAATGCATTTTTTTATTGTTATAGATAATATCATACGTATGTTCATATATACTTTCCTTGAATCTCAGTTTCATTTTATGCACATAAAAACTAGGGCAACATTGACAAATAACTAAATACACTAAACCTTTAATGTTACAGTTGCACTAAAAAGCTAAATTCAACAATTTGTGGTCCACTTTCCTTGTGTCCCCTACCAAAATGTGCCCATGCTGTGAACAAGTCCACATTAAAAGTGCCTTTTCTTTGTTAGTGTACAACACTGAATCTCTAATTCCATCTAACTACAAAACTGACTTTATAAATTTACTTTTCTTATACACAACCCTTGGTTTCATCCCAATGGCTTCCATAACTTTGTGGTTGGTAGGAAAAAACAACCAATTGTTTTCTATAATCTTCTTAATATTATCACTGTCTGTGCTGAACATCAAAATAAAAAAACCACCATATCCAAAGGTATCATTTTTATTTTTGTTCAGCACTAATCTCTCACCCATTGGAAGGAAGGGCGAGTAAAAACCTCCTTCCCTCTTACAAATTACTTCCTTGGAGACATTGAACACCGATCTAAATGGATATCCTCGAGCCAAAAACATGTCCCTCACTTTCTCACATTCATTAAAAAACACTGCAATTCTGAAACCATTCTAGCCACCCTGACATATTGCCCTTTAACTTTTTTTCTGAAACTCAGAATAATGCACCATTGCATTCAAACATGTTGATTTCCTATTAGTAGTATATGTTAAACCTGATATTTCAGTACTGACCCTCACCTCAGCATCTAAATAATTAATGGTAGAATATCATACAGGTGTTTACATTAAAAAAAAGATGTAGTTGTGTTAAGATAATCAATGAAACCCAATAATTCATCCAAAGACCCATCATTCCAGATACAAATATCATTAAGGAAATGTGTATATAAATTCAAATAGTTAACAAAATTGGTCTTGAAAAGAAATATTTCCCCCTATTATAACATCACTATATTTGAAAACAAAGGGACATATGCAGTGTCCACAGCAATGCTTTTCTTTTGCAAATAGTACCGGCCTTCAAAATATAATTATTTTCCAATACCAGTTCAGTCAAAATGCTAAAGGTATTAATCTCGTTCTGGGTAAAACTTACTTTCTATCAAAAATTCTTTAAACCAATAAAGGCCCTCTTCATATGGTATCACACTGTGCAAGTCTTTAACATCAATTGTACACAATATTATGTTCTTATCATATCTTACACGTCCACATTTGTACAAAAAACCCCATGAATCCTTAAGTAGATCTTCAAAGGGTAGAAATACAAGTCTTGACAAGTCCTAGACCTCCCAACATTAACTATAGGTCTGGGGGGGGGGGGGGGGTCTTGCAAACATTTGTGTGTCTTGGGTATACCAAAAATACTCAGTATATTGGGAAACCGTACCGCCAAATAAGTATGGGTCTCCTTAGTAATTTGCCCTTGCACAAAAAGGTAACTATTAAAAAATTGATGCTGGAAACAGCAATGTTGACCCTATTCCTAGAAACGCCTTCATAGGTATCGATGCTCATTAATAGTCAACAAAAAGTTAATTCGATAAATATAGTCTTCCTGATTCATAATAACCACTCATCCCACTTTTATTCTGAAAGCCCTGTCTAAACTTAATTTCTTTAATAATGCTCTTTCACCTACCATTAGATTCAGACATCCAAATTCATGGGGTTTCATTTTTTCTTGCATCTACCTCACACAATTTTTCATATAAAATAAGAACCAGATGGAAAGGGTGGTTGAATAGGCTACTTCTGATAACCCCCTTATTCAGTTGCTCAAAATCCATCTTTTAAAAACAGTTGCAAATTCAGTTTTCTTAAGTCCACCAATGTCTCTAAAATATTAGCTCTATGTTCAGGAACAAAGGCTAAAATTTTTGGATAACAAGTTTGTCACATCCTCATCCATTAAATATTCACTATAATTAAAAAGCTTACAATCCAATTTATGATTTGAAGTAATTTGCAAGTGTCCTTCCAATACTATGGTTTTGCTCTGTTCACATGGCTGTTTTGAAAACAGCCTCAGGGTGGGCTCCTCTAAAGGAGGAATAACCATGTTGCCATCAGACAAGAGGTCAGAGAGACTGAGGAACAAGAAGCGAGGGCAGGAGGAACAATAGGGGGGGTGTATCCCTCCTTCAATCAATCCAGATGGTGCACAACACATGTAACGGGGTACTAAAAATTAATGGAAGGCAGATACTGGGTGGCACAGACGTTAGAATTGCTTAGTTCTCTAGTTTGGTTATCAGCTGGAAAGCTTTCTGTTTACAGTCTGTACCTCATCAATGTGTCTTTTTTGTCTGGTTTTGTTCCACAGGGCACACCCAGGAGGCGTCCCCTTATGGTGCTCAAACCAAACTATCTTGTTAACACCGAAGAGTAGTGGCAATACTCTGAAATCTCCCTGCATCATCTCAGACAGCAAATATCTGTCAGAGAGTAAAACTACCTAGAAAAATGCATTCTGCCACTTGAATTCATCCTCTTAAGTCACTGCCCAAAGGCTGTGATGACAGATCAGGACAAAGACATAGACTGACTATGTAAATTGACATCTGCACCTTTTTAGACAATTCTGACAGTCTAGCATAACGCCAACAATACTGCCTCTGTTCCATGCACCCACTGATCAGTTTCCATATCTCAGTCTCTACATCTTACTACTAAACACCCAAAGATCCTCAAGCTCCCCACCTAACAGATGTTCTCTCCCACTTTACAGAAGAACCATGACATCAGATAAAAAGGTGCTAAGGGGAATCATTCTAGTATACAATGAAAATCAGAGTCACTTGAGGCAAAGTGTGCAAAATTTGCAACAGAAATGCCGCCTCATACTTTCGCCTGCAGGATACTCCCCAGATACTGGTTGTGACTCAAGTCCATGTACAATGGAAATCACAAAAAGGAAGAGATGTAAGCCAAACCCTTAATGGGTTACCACATGTACCCTGAACATGTAATGCAAAGCCAAAATATAAGCACAACTCACTTCAAATCCTTTCTGCCCTGCCCTTAAACTGCTGTTGTATGGAAAGTTCTACCATAATGTTCTGCTGCCAATTCATTGGTTTACGCTATATCATTTTGTAGAATATGACATAAATAATAGCATCGAGAGGACTGTAATATAGTCTGGACTTAAGTAACATGGTATGAAAACACTAAATGCACCTTTTTATTCGTCCAAATACCTGCTCCACTACTTTCCAAGCATGAGCTGTATTACAGCACATTTCCTGCATGGCCTAAGGCCGCTGTATGATGATGATAAATCAGGGCTCTAGCGTATATCTGACATTACCTGCATATGCAATAATGCACTCCTATTACATGTGGAGTTCTCCCAGCACATATGCTGTGTGTATAGGCAACGCCCATCAGTCCAGAATGAGTGTGCACCTACTAGGTGACTCTCTGGGGAAGTACCTTTGTAGGAGCAGCTGCTACAGGTCAAACATGTGCCCTGTATGGTGAATCGTGCTCACAGCCTGGGCAGTGCACAGATATTGTAAATGATGTTCTGGGCATTAGAGACTACTAGGTAGTTCAGAGAGTGGAAGTCCCACCCATTTTTATGTCGCTGGCCATCTGGACCAGTTGAGGCCATAATAGCAACATGTGTGCAATCTATATAGAACCTCAATAGAATGGGCTATAGGAGCAATGCTAGGCAACCAATAATGGGAACCATAAGATGCCCAGTCATATTCATCTTTATGTATGCAAATGTAAAATTTCTTACCGCTAAGTACTTGAAAAAGAGAGTGTAAATCTCCAAAACTGAGCAAGGTCATACAGGATATGGGGTAAATCTAGATCTAGCCATCCAGTCACCAAGACTAGCAGTAAAAGGGCAGTCAAAATACCACTTTGACCTGCTGGTAATCTATAGCCCAAAGGGCAGTGATGAACAGAAATTAAATTTAAAATTTATAGTTGCAGGTTTGCTTATAATAAAAAAGTAGAAGTGTACAAATGTCACAGTCCACTGTCATTTACATACAAATAGAAAAAATTATATACACAAAATATGTATTATTAAAGTTCTAAATTAGAAGTTCAGGTCAAGGATACATCAGCTACTATCTTTGAAGTGAATGTAACAGAAGTCCTGGAGAATTGCATACTTAAGTTCACCTTTGAATTTTTCAGGAGTGGCTCCTGGCTGATAGCTGCTGGTATTTTGTTCCAAATGAGGGGGCTAGCTTTCAGAACGCTCTTTCGCCTATTGTTGTCTAGATGCTGGGCCTTATTAGGGACATGCAGTAGTGTAACTAGGGTGAGGCGAAGGAGTCAATTGCCCCAGAGTGTTGTGGGGTACAATTAGTTGATCCAAATTGCTCATTAATGCATACTAGCTTTTAAAAGCCAGTATTCCATTTGCAGTTAAACTCAAACTTTTTAGTGCTCTGTGTGTGGTCAAAACTGTAGCAACTGCTTGCTACATTTGCTGCTGGTTAAAAAATATTTACAACTGAAACATGAGCACTGTAACACTTCACTTGAGGTATAAACTGTTGACAGGGCACAGAAACAGAACCTGCTTGGCTGACGCAGGAAGCAGGCATATTGTGGATTTGGCTACCTGGTTGGTGTGTCAGTAAAAGAAGAGGAATTTTGTTTGGTTCTTCACTTGAAGAGCTAAGGAGGTGTGCTGCTAGTTCATGGTACAAGCACAGGGCACTGTATGAGCCAGCTATGCTTATGGAGAGACATGGTTTCTTGTGGGTCATCTCTTAATGAGCAGTGTGTCCTCTCTTAATGAGTAGTTCTGCTGCCTAATTTAAAAAAAATGGGGGGAGGACAGTGACATAGTTTTCAAAATTTTGAAAATTTGTGTGCCTAGTTTTTGCAGTGTAGCTCCTTCATTGGTAGGCAACCATTTTAACTGCTGCAGGAGTTGGCAGTGATGTGCTTTTTGATTGGCCAGAAAAACAAATTTGCAGATTTTGTTGATAACTGGAGTCTGTGTGTGTTGGTACTGCCACTACATATTCAACATGGTGACAGAAATAAAAAGGACTACAGTGCTTGAAGCAGTTCATGCCAGCTGCTGTAGGGTTTGTTTTGTCCAGAGTCTGAGCTGGTGAACTAGGGATTCCTCTAGTGTACCACAGCTACATGCAATTACAGGCCATTCTTGATTTCCGAAAACATCAGCCTTAAGCAGATATCACATTCACTTCTTTTAAAAAGAAAATGCTTGATTTTAATCCCATTTAAAACTCTCATTTATTGTATAAATTGCTACAATTCTAAATAATTTTGTCATAATTTTAATCAATTATTTTGTTTTCTCACTCTCCACTGAAGTACCAGTCCCTCAACTGCATTTATTCAATTCCCATCTGTGAATGTCAAAAATAAACCCATCAATGGCTACAAATCAACTTGGAACTTGCAAGGCATTTTGAGCTGTCTCGTTCTTCATATATTACATGTGAGAAAACAATCAATGAATTTAGTAATTGTATCAGAAGGAATATATTATTTCTGTTTTAAAAGACAGGTTTAAAGATTACTGTAAGTTAGCAAAGACTCTACCATATATAAAGCATGTTTTAAACAAAAACTAAAACAAGTAGTTTAGGAGTCAGTTGATACTTCTGTGACCAATTTGAAACACTGTGGTAACGTATACAACTCAGGTACAGTGTTTTGAGTAGAATCAGAAATCAAGTTTAGACAGACTGTTAAGTGAAGCCAGAAGGACAACAGATATGCTACTGCATATAAATGCAGAGTCGATTTTCAGGTTTACAGTTTAAAAAGCATAAATCAAAAATAGAAGTCTGAAAAATAATAGCTGTAAGTGGCAAGAGCAAATCAAAGCAGACACTGCTAAAAATAACAAAGCACATGGTATCTAGTCCAAGACGGTGCCTGATAATACGCATTCAGGCAGAAACTATACCCATAAGCAATGCAGCATAAAGCAGAAACACCCACATTCCATAATCCAACTGAGTCTGTAGGCTATGTAAATGTCACTTTGCAAGATATATAAATGTGGTCATAACAAGAGCTGCTAGCAAAAATGCTTGTGGCACTGCTGAAATGCATAATGTGAATGCAGTCCAAACTGCAAAGAAAAGCAATCACGACTGCAGGTCAGAAAAGCTGGTTATTAAATGCATAAATGGTACATTTAAGCCTGGCAAAGTTGCAGAATGTAATATATTTTCTCAATCTACATCACTTGACTGTCTGATAAATTTGTAAAGTCTCCACACATACTTCTGATTCTCTTAATAGGCATTAGAGCATGTGGGACAGATATGGCTTGGCTTAGAAGAAGTACAAGATGATTGCTTCAAGTAGCGTCCTTGAGGAAATAAATACTCAAAGCAAAAAAAAAAAAATACTCAAGGCAAAACATTTTGGGTCATAATTCGGTTATAAAACTTTGTATGATAAAGTTCACGGTGTGCAGTTTAAGTGATTCTGACTGATACAAATCGACATCAGAAGCAAAGTCAGTGGTCAATGCAGTAAACCTAACACCAAGGAAGCAATGAGCCAAAGCATGTGCATATTTGCAATGAAAAATGAAAAAAACATTCAGCGTGTTCATGTATTGAAAACCAACAAGCTTTGAACACACAAAAGTATATTGTCAACCTATGGCCTATCCCCTAATGACTGGTTGGTTCTTCAGAGTGTCACAGCATACACTACGATCTGTGTAGAATAATACATAACTCATCCTTCAAAACTGTTTAAAAAATTATAAACTGGATTTTTGGAATTCTATATAATAATATCAATGTTAAGAATGAATTATCATATCTATACAACACTTTAATTGTCTATAAGACAGCTCCTAAAGATTCTTACTGGCAATACCCAACTAAAGGGTTTCAAGTACTATAATAACTTCCAAAATAGGCATCAAAATAACCATGAGTTATTTTGGTCATCCCTAAATAACCTAATACACCCAGGCCAAATTGCCACAGCCTGTCCTACTACCACCAAAAATGATTCCACGACTATTGAATTCAATGATACAATCAAGACAGCACTTTCTCTGACTAAAAATAGGCAGTTGTCTCCTCTCTCCCACTGATTTAGCAAACCAAAAATCAGTCTTTCTTTCACCTTGTTCCAAGTTCCATAAGAAGGGTTTTATTCAAACAAAAACGAGCAACTATAGCTGTTGTCAAAGTTCCAACCAACTTTCTAAGTAATCCTGTAGATGTGCTAAGATTCCTAGTCTTATCAGCTGGTTATTTATGGAAAACAATATCCAGTCAATCAGGAAAAGTCCTACATAACACCTCTTCATAAAGGAGATTCATCAGTGGAGCTAAACTATAAACCCCATAGCTATCCTATTACCTCCCTTAACCCTAGAGAAGTGTATTAATGCATAGCTCGTACAACATACAACCACACAATCGCTTCTTTAAAACCAAAAATGGATTCAGGCCCAACAACTGTACCAAAACAGCTCTTCTTAAATGTTATAATACAATTAATCAAATGAGAAATGAGGCAACCTAGTTTCTTCACTCTTCACCTTTCCAAAGCCCTTGATACCGTCTCTCAGCAAATACTCCTCTAAGAGCTTGCCTGCCTTGGTGTTTCAATCTCCTGGTTCCACAGCTAACTGTACAACTGTACAATTGGTAGCAAGCTCTTAAAAGGCAACAGGATTTCTCAGAATTTCAACCCGTTACATAGAAGATCCTCAAGGATCAGTACTAGGCTGCCTTCTAGTTAGCATCTTCCTAAGTAAAACTTCCTACCATTACTAAAATGGCCACCCTCTTACAATATGCTAAGGATTCCATCCTCATCCATAACTAAATTACAGGAAAATAAACAGTCTTTAACTGACATGGAGCCTACGCTTAATAAATGTAATCTATTTCTCAACCCTCCCCCCCAAAAAAAATAAATAAATAAAATGATGCTCTTCATCTCAAAACACCAACTAAGCTAGAAATATACATTCATATTAGATCAAGCAACATTACTATAATAGTAACAGCAAGTCAGTCAAAACTACTTGGAGTCATAATTTATGACAATCTGAAGTTCTGAAGTCTGACCATCAAGTACTTCACTCCATGAAAACACACCAGAAACTAGGATCACCCTAGCTGGTGAAACACTATTCACAGACACTGCCAGATAAACCTTAGTATCATATCAGCCTATCTTCTTACACCACTACTCTGTACCGCCTAGATTCTCACAAACATTAACACTTATGAAAGTAAATGGACAGCCTGCTGTAACAAAGTAGCAACATTTGCATCCAGTCTTCCATATAAAAATAATCATAGCCTGGCATTAAAACAGCTAAATTGGGTCAACCTTTCTAACTTGTTTATCTACTCCCAGTTAATCACCATGAACAACCTGGACTGGACCCACTCACGAAAAATGGATGATTCAGTAGTTTAAATCACAAAACCACTTTAATTGAATCAGTACATAAATCCAGAAACAAAATAGATAAGCGCTTTCGTCTAGATAATCTAGACTTCATTAGACAACAGTTAAAGAATAGATACTTCCTTTTATACAAACCAAACAGGAAGTGACACAATTCAAAGTTAATTAGGACAGATAAATGACTTTACATTAAATATTCATGAGATGAATAAAATAAGATAAGTTGATTCATAAATATTAGCATTTCATTATCCACTTCACCATCAGACATGTCCATTATTTCAGTAGTGCCCTCACTGTTTAAATTCCAAAATTTTAAACAGTTGGTAAATCTCCGACTTCGTGTTTGCAGTCATCTTTTAATACAGTGAGCAGCAATCTGCCTCCTTCTAGTGGTCAAAACTCCAGTAGCTTGGAAAATTTTCATCTAGTCCACATGAGTTTCAGCACTTCCTTAAAAACAGGTAACAGGCCTAGTGGTGGGACTTACCTGATAAATCAATGCAAATAATAAATTAATAAGTTAAATATATATGACTTCCATATTTTCACTTTATCTTTTCTTGGTTGACCGAGTTAGTGCCACTAAACTACTAGCCTCTTTTCAGGAGACAGCAGTGGCATTAGTTATGCTGTTAGGGGAATTTGGCCAGGGCATCTGGGAACTTCTGCTACTCTTGGTAGTAGGGGAAAGCATTAGTGTGTGACGCAACAGACTTCCTGCTCCAGGCACGGATGTGGCCTGGAGAAACAAGGAACTGGAATGAAAGTTGCTAATAATGTAGTCGAAATGGTAGAATCTCTACCAGAAGTTTTTTCTGATGATGTGGGTGCAGAAAAAATACTGACACTGGAGATAAAATAGATTGTAGCTGAAACAGAGATGGAATCAGATAAAAACTTTCAGAGGAGAATGTTTAAAGGAGAGACAGTTACCTCTTGAAAATGCATAATTACAACCTTCCAATCGGGACGACTGTGAGATAATTATTTGGAAGAAAGGGTAAAACAAAGTGAGACAAAGTGGAGCAGCAGTTTCATGGAGTGACGTCATGGTAAAAAGATAGAAGAAGAAAAAGAAGACTGTGCCAGAAAAAAAGTTCCAGAGACAACAACTTATGCACAAACTGTTAGAGAAAGAACAAAGAAGAAAAGTTTGGACAGATATGAGGTTTGGGACTGTCACAGCACCTCTGGGTGTCAAAGCAAAATATGTAACTACATTTATTTTAATTAATAAAGAGACTTTTTGTGACGATATTTGAGATTGGGCAGGGCATAGAAAATTTTTGTGGTGCATATGAACAAAAGAAAAATATTTATCAAAGGTCAGAATATGTGGTGCAAGCCTTTTACAGACAAACAAAAAAAAAGGAATAATGGTCCAGTTTAGAACAGAAGTTGAAGCAAAAGAACTGAAAGAACATTTGTTAACTATATGTAAAGAAGCAATGTATACTACAAAAATATATGATGAAAGACGACTATGGACTGGGGGGGGGTGGGAATAAGGAGTAATACTGAAAACAGAAAATGATAAATGTTATGCATGTACATAGTAAAAGTCTTTTGGCTTTTCCAGGTTAGGGGTCACCACAGTGGAACTCCCGTCCGCTAATGATTGGCAGTGAATTTTTACAGTGCGGAGTTGTCAGCCAAAGCCCAACCTTCAAAGAAGGCACACCCATTCACGCACCAACCTGCATGTCTTTAACGTTACTCAACCGCGGGGAGGATATGCAGACTCCACACAGAAGGTGCTCCAGCCGAGAATCGAACAGGAGAACCTCTTGCTGTGAGGTGACAACGCTAACCGCTGCACCACCGCGGCTTATGCATGTACATTGTCCCTAGTATTATTAATGTTCATGGCAATAGGAGTTTTGTGTAATACAAGGGTCAACCAAAGACTTGTTATTTTTGTGAAAAAAAATGATCATTAAATCAACAAAAGTGATAAAAAGATGTTATTTATGTGGTAAAACAGGGCACAATGCAAAAATGTGGCAATACTGGTCTTTCATGGCTATAATGTGAAATGAATGTGCAAGAAAATGAAAATGAAGTTATACGGGAGAAAGAGACAGAATGTGTTATACATGAAAATGTACAAAAAGATATAACTGATAAAGAGGTTATGCATGAAGTTAAAGAAAGTAACCAGGAAAAAGGAACAGAGGACTCAAGTGAGGAAGAAGCTGACTGGTGTAAAGTAAGAAAAAAAGATTTCTATAGGGGAAAATGATAAAATGATAAAAATGATAAAAAAAATCACTGAACCCACAGACATTGCCAACATACTGGCAGACAGGTTCAGTGCAAATTTCTCCTCTCCCTCCCCCCCAAAAGGAGAAATATCTATCCCACCAGAGTCTAGCCTCCCAAACATCTCAGATGCCCAGGTGAGAGCTGCTCTCTCTAAAGCAAAAAACACAGCATCAATGGGACCGGACGGTGTCCCCGGATGTGTGCTACACGAACTCAATGAGGAACTAAACCCACACATAAGGCTGCTGTTTAATCTTAGCCTTACTACAGGATACGTACCCAAAGAATGGCGTACGGCAACTGTGGTCCCACTCCACAAAGGCGGTGCTTCTACGGACCCTGGAAATTACCGCCCCATAAGCTTGACGAGCCTTGTCTGCAAAGCTATGGAGAGGATCATAATGGAACTCATAAATAAAGACATTGGGGACCTACAGACACTGGATCCTACCCAATTTGGCTTTGTCAAGGGCAGATCCTGCCTCTTGAACTTGGTCGACTTTTTCGAAACAGTCACTAAGGCCATTGATGAGGGTAAGGCAGTTCACACAGCCTACCTTGACCTAGCAAAAGCGTTCGACACAATACCCCACTCGGGCATCATAGAAAAGCTCACCAGCTTAGATGTAAACCCATATGTCACAAGATGGGTTGCAAACTGGCTCAAGGACAGAACACACAGGGTTAGAGTTGCTGGTGCCATGTCAGACTCTAAGCCGGTCACGAGCGGTGTCCCACAGGGCTCAGTGCTGGGCCCCCTCTTGTTCGGCATTTATTTTTCTGAAGTGCAGGCAAACATAGGGGGATTGTGGTTGACAAAATTTGCAGATGACTGCAAACTGGGCACCATAATTGACACTCCATCAGACACAGACATCCTCCAGAAAGGTCTCATAGAAATGGATAACTGGTGCCAGAGCCATGGCCTTAAGCTAAATGCCAAAAAATGTATAGTCATACCCTTTGGGAAAAACAAGGTAACCCCTAATTACCACATAGGTGGTAATCCATTAAACACGGAAGAAGTTACCAGGGACCTGGGGACCCAAGTTGACAGTAACCTCTCTTTTGACACTCACATTGCCAAAGTGGTTAGGAAGACCTTCTACATTGCCCACCTGATCATGAAGGGATTCACATCCAGATCAGGAGAGGTCATTGTACCCCTGTACTCTTCACTTATCAGACCAATGATTGAGTACAACGCCCCATTCGAATGTACCTTACCCGACACCTGCAGCAGTTGGAAAGACCCCAAAAGTTCCTCACCAAAAGGATAAAGGGGCTCAAACATATGTCATACGATGCCCGACTGAAGAAACTCCAGCTCTATTCAGTCACATACCGTCTGCTCAGAGGTGATCTGTGCCTGACATACAAGGCCATGTCCAACCCGGAATTAATGGACATGCTCCACCTCAAAAAATCCAAATCCACCAGAGCCACGAGAGCAAGAGACTTAAACCTCAACACGGATATAAATAGGACGTGCTGGAGGGACAGATTCATCACCCAGAGACTCCCTACACTATGGAACAGAATCCCAGTCCATGTGAGGCAGAGCCCCTCACTGACTCTGTTCAAGAGAAATCTTGACGAGTGGATGGGAGATCGTAGGTTTACCCCGGGAATCATCTCTGTATCACTGCTGGACAGCGGCACAGCAAATTAATGGGTATAGTATTTTCATCTTAAGGGGTGGTGAAAGCCACACACACTCTGGCTAGGCTTATAAATGCCCTAGGGCAGATAGCCTAGTATGAACCTATGAACCTAAAAGAGTTAAAGAAAGGAAACAAATTTTCAAAAATATAATGCTTAGAGAAAATAAGAAAGGAAAGGGATAAACATTTTATTATACTAACTGTTCTAAAACGTGGAAAATGTTAGGTTTAAATGTGAACATGTGAAAAATCTTAAGAGGAGAATAGGTATATTACAATGGTGTGTTGTAGTAGATGCACATATTGTTTTAGAAGATATCAGATTAACAGAGGATGAATGAATGGTGTGGTAGTTTGGAACACGGAGAAAGAAACATGCTTGTGCATATGTAGATCATATTAAGAAAGCATTAAAATATTAGATATCACCAAAGTGGAATTAGGATGAATTACAGTAATAAACCTCAGACGGAAAAATATGTGTATAGGAGTTATAACTTTATATGCATATGTAACAAGAGAGAGAAATGATGTTTAAAAATATTCTTGAATATGTACATTATAGTGTTGAGTGATTTTAATTGCAATTTAAAAATAATAAGAGCAATTCTGATGTTAAAATGGTTAAAGAAATTATGGGCTGTGAAAAGTGTATGGGAGAATAACCACTGGACGTATAAAAGGAATAAAATTAGGATAGAAACTGATTTTTAATATCTGATAGTTTAAAAGTTAAAAAGGAATAGAGTATGCTGGATTTTCAGATCACGTGGTTATATGGGTTAAAGTACAGGAAAATGAAGAATACATAAAAATAGGAAAAGGAATAAAGAGAATTAATGAAAAGGAATTAGAGTTAGAAGAAAAAATGAATTTACGGAATTATAGAAAAATCATATGAATATGAGAGAGTTTTATGAGAATTGGACTGTTTGGTGGCTTAATTTTAAATAAGAATATAAAAATGCATTTTTAGAATGTATAAGGATGAAAAAAAGAAAAGAAAGTGATGAAGATATTAAGTCAAGAAATGACATATTAAAGAAGAAAATTTCTATTTATGAAAATTAGAATTCAAGAAAAGACATATTAGAGAAGAAATTTTCTATTTATGAAAAAGAGAGAAATCTATATAATGAATCAAACTAAAATTAACAACTTGTTATATAAACAAAAATATTGTTTACAAGGAAAGAAAGAATAGCACCATATTTGAGTAAAATTATAAAATGGAAAAATAATAAGGGAAAGTACTGCAGTTATGTGGCTTCTTCAAGATCATACTGTAGGCAACTGAAGGCTGAGGGAACAAACATTGTACCACTGGAAATGTCTTCTTAACAGTTCATAGACTTAATCCAGTGCACCAACTACCCAGACCCTCTTAAATGTGAGATTGGGGGTGGTGGCTCTCATCAGTGACTGCTGTTCATGCTATTAATGTTAAAGTAAGAAATTATGTCTGGTGTATACTGTAACAAGATACAGGCAGGGTATGATAAATGTAATGTATGATCTTGGGCTGCTAGGGGAGATGTCCAAATGTACTGATTGTAGAATATGTATATTAAAATAATAATTTGTCCTGTTTTGTACATAGATTGATGCCTTCAAATTACACTGCAGGCAAAAGAAACTCTAAGCACAACAGGTTAGAAAATGGAAAACATGAAAAGTTATAGATCTTTGGTATTTGAAAAGAGTTACTTTTGTATTTATAAAAGTATTAGCTGTTTTTTTTTTCAACTGGTCTGAGCAACTGCACACAGTACGTCTATAGGCACAGGCAATTAATCAGGAAATGACTGAAAAATGTGCTCTAATGCATTTGTGTGGAAAACTTCCAGTTTAGTATAAAGAGGAACTGGCAGTCCTTGCTATGACAAAAAATGAAAACCTGATACTGGGAGAAGTGAATGCCATTGCAAGTAGTTGTTTTAAATATTGCAGTGCTGAGACCATGCAGATTGATTTTCATATCTGGGACAGAAATAAAGATAGGACAAGGATAGATTGTTTCTGAGTAAGGGGGCACTGGCTGTAGCATGTGCTGTCAGCATGATTAAGTTTGACTTTAGAACAGGTAAAGCCTGAGAGTATAGCTATTTGGGGCAAGTGTCCATGAAGGAGTTACTTCCTTTTTGAAATGTGCAGATAGTACTGTGCTAGACTAGACAGAAGCTGCATTTCACAGGACCATGTTTCTTCAATCAATATCTTTGAAACACATCCAGTAGCTATTTCAGGTCATGCACCACTGGTTGATCTCCCAGGCCCATGCTTACACTTATCAAGGGCATCAGAACTTGTCAGAGATTTTGGATGCATGGCTAGGCTTAACAGGGTCCTTGTGGTTGTTAGCCTAGTAAACACCTATGAACCTATGAATTAAAAAACTAGAAAGGTAAGCAAATAAGACAGCAAGAAGGAATATATAAAATAATTAAAGAATATGAATTGGAATTATTTGTTAAAAGAGAAGAAGACATAGAACAAATGAAAAGGGGTGAAAGATTAAATAATGAATATAATGAGTACATGGAACAAAAATAACTATGAAAGAATTGAATGATATTCTAAAAGATACTGTGACAACCCACCACAGTCAACCAGTAATCAAGGAGCCTCAATCCTCACCACTGGCAACAGTGGGGGAAAGTTTACTGGAAGGATGACAAGTACACACACAATATTTCCAGATGCAGCTCTCTGCATCAAGTGCAATGTCCCTTAAGAGCACAAAGGGACCACAGTCAGTTTGGGGCCAATTTCAAACTCTCTCTCCAGAACCCAACAAAACTCCCCACTGGCACAGCTATAGAGTTGAGATCTCAGCTGAGTGACCAAGCTAAGACCTCCAGCACCCTCTCTGTCCAATCAGTGCTTTGTGTCCCTGCCAAGTAACTCTCACACACACACACACACACACACACACACACACACACACACACACACTCTGAGGTTCAATTTACACACACACACATACAGACGCAGGCACAGGTTTACTAGCTATGCCCCCTTCTGCCCAGACTATAACATAGTTATCACTGCCACCAGTCAGCTCCTTATCAGCTACTTTAAGGCCCTTAACAAAGGGTGTCCAACCTTACTGTGTAATATTAATATTAACACAAATGGTTGTTTGACCAAGAGCAAGGTTGTTAGGAGTGGTCCACACAGTGTCACCAAATAAATATGCAAGTACTCTCAAAACTTCAGATCAGCCACAATGAAAGGTTTAAATATATTTCATAATAAATAATAAAAGAGCAAGACAGTACTAAATATATATCCACAGTGACATCAGAGATCAAAACCACAGGAAATATTTAAAACAACATTGCAGGACAGTCTCAAACAAATAAAGAAAAATATCTAAACTAAGTTTCACTATATTCCTGACTGAATCTAAGAGAATTACTATAATCTAAGAACTTACTAATAAAGCAAGGCAGTGGTGAATGGATCTTCTAGTTGTTGTCAGGTCCAACACAGAATGCCCTGTCTCACTACCAGACTTCTCAAATTAATATCTAAAATATTACTTCTGGGATAGCTTGCAGAATGACATAATTTCTTGTCATCTGACTTTTAGTTCCTAGGCCAAACAAACATTGATGAAGCTGGCAGTATTTAGCATCTACCCATAAAAATATACACAACACAAGTGCTTCTCCTCAAATCTCTGACAAATGCTGAAGTCATAAAACAATTGCATTCCTTCATGCTTCCAAGATTAGTAATCAATTCATCATAAAGACAATACAGAAAGTTTCCCAGTACAGACATTGTATCTCGTGCTGCATTGAAAACTGAAAGATACCATCTTTTATGGCCTAGCCATAAAGTAATTCAATTTCAGTTTAACCTCCTGTATTCCAGTTTCCATTGTTAAAATATATACATTTAACTATTTAAAATGGTGCATGTACATTTCTAGTCTTTTCCAATAGGGCCTACTGTGGTTATATTTCAAACAGCACTTTGCAAATACCTTTTCAACACATGCGTCTGTACAAGCAGTTCGATATGCACATGGCATACAGTTCTAATACATTTGTAACACAAGTGTCTTATATAAATAATTTCAATATTCACCAATGACATGTAATTATTTACAAAATTCCATCTAGCTGGGCTGGCAATATCTCCTTTCATCACATATATTAACATGAATTCTGCAACAGGACTGGACAGAATTGAATATAGTATGTATATAAAGATAATAATTTTTTTTTAGAATTTATGAATGAATGGTTAGAAACTGGAATTAAAGAGAGAGATATGTACAGGAGTTATAAAATTTATATTTAGAAAAGTAAATAAAGAGGAGATAAAAAACTGGATACCTATAACATTGAATAATATGGATTATAATTTTTATGAGAATAATAAGAAAAAGATTACAAAAAATGTATAGAATATATGACCAGAATGTACTTGGAAGAAAAGGAAAAGGAAGTTGAGTTATTATGGATAATATGAGAAATAATTGATGATATCATCAATAAATAATTGATGATATCATAAATAAAAATGTAGAAGGTTATGATATATAAGTAAAGCCTATGATAATATTCAACATATATCATTATGGGAAATTTTGCAGGAATATAATGTAAGCAAAAATACTACAAGTAATAAAATACATTTATAAAAGGTACTATGTGAAACTAAATATAAATGGCTGGACTGAGGAAGAAATAAAAATAGAATGTAGAATAAAGCAGAGCTACCCATCTTCTCATTTGTTATGAAAGTAATAGTGAAGGAAATCAATAAAAAGTCAAGTAGCAGTGGATACAAAATTATGACGAAGTACAATTGCCAATAATGTACAGTTTTGCAGATGATATTGTATTAATTGTTTATGGATGGAAGAAGTAAATGAAAAATTAAACATTAATTTAAAAAAAGTTAAAGTATAAATATAGAGAAAAGTAAAGGAATTTGTTTTGAAGGTATGATAGGAGGAATTGAGTTCAATGAAAAATATTTAGATATATTAGGAGTAATATTTGGAAGGAATGAATACAGACAGCAATGGGATAATGTACTCAAAGAAGTAAAGGATATGACTTGTTTTTTTGGAAATCATATCGATTTTCATATAGAAAAAAGCACACTTCTTGAACACTATGGTAATAGGAAAAATATGTTGCTAACATCTATGTGATTCCTATTAAGTATGAAAAGGAAATGATGATTATATTTTCTTTATTATGGTGCTCTAGACTGCATCTGGTCAAGAGAGTGATTCTATATATGAGAGAAGAGCAAGGAGGCTTGGGTTTAATAAACCCAATAGTACATGCAGAGTCTTCAGTTTTATATAAGGTATTAAAAAGAACTATGAAGGAAAATAAAAAACTTGATAGAAATGATACTATATTATAAACACAAAGAACTGCGGGAAGGAATGGAAGTAAAAAAAAAAAAAAAAGTAAAAGCACTATGAATGCAGAAATGAAAAAGTACCAAAAACAAAACTGTGTTGTGGGAAATAAAAAAAGAATCTATATGACAAAAATAGAAAGGACTGGTACTCAAATATCATGAAAAACATTTTATTGCATTGAATGCAATATAAATATGCCATACAAGAAGATAGAATATGTAATAAATGTGGAGAGTTAGACTAATGAGCATGTGTTTTTGAAATGTGAAAGAGTTAATCATTTGTGGAAAGAAATATGTAAACTTAATACGGTGAAATGTTTGTTAAAATCTCAGTAATGGACAATAGAATTTGGTTATTATGGTGAACAAAAACATGAAGAAGTGAAGAAAATGGACAGGGTAATATGTTATGTTTCATGGACTATATGGAATGAGATACTAAATAAAATTAAATACAATGGAAAATGAAGTGACACAGATTCTGAAGAAAATAATGTTTAAGTTGTGGATAAAAGAGTGGGGGGATGCTTAAAGTGAAGTTTGTAATGTCTGGAGATTTGTAAATAGATGCAAATAATGTAAATATATAAATATGCAAACAGATGTAAATAATGTAAATATATAAATAAGCAAATATGTAATATATATACTCTTTTCAGTTGTGGATCTTCCCTTCCTATTTTTTATAGGTGCCGTGGGATCTTTTACATCCACCTGAGAGGCCACCAACTCAAGCAGATTTGGCCTCGGTTTAATGTCTCATCTGAAGGATGGAGTAAAAAAATCCCTATGTTTAAAATTAAGAGCTTGTGATTATTGGCCCAATATATCTAAAGAGAGAACACATATAGTTCAGAGGTATGACAGCTGTAATATGTTCAAGAATCAAAAAGGCAGAATTTCTTGGATGAAAATGGAAACAGATCGTACCAGTATGAAGATTTGGTTTACTAAAAGAAATCAAATTCACAATCTTCTGAAAGCAAAGAGGACAAGTTGAGTTTACACGCACCCACCAAAAACTGCATTTGTATTAGGAATTTTTCATAACTGTAGATATGTTGATACTTCTTGGGATATCTTACCCTCAATGGGCAGCCCATGTTCCAGAGCTGTGCCTTCTCCAAAGCATCAGCCACCTCTGCTATAGCCAAGCAAGGACACTGGTGGTATACAAGGACCATCATGTTTCATTATCTTCAGAACTTTCCTACTCTAGCAGAGCTAAAATGAGCCAGGATGGGGAACATTCCTTATGCCAAATGCCCACTCCAGGGGACCCAACTGCTCTTCTTTGGGAAGCATAAAAGGATAAAGAGGGAGCCCCCTTGTGAGAAGACAAAAGGGAAGGGGAAAACTGGATCAGATGGGTACCCTCCACAACCCAAGGGTCACAAGGGAATAAAGAGAAGGGAAGTTGGGAGGGACTACGAATATCACTGTGTCTGGAGTAGACAGTCATAGGGAAACCAAAGTCATTGGTCAGAACATCCTTAATCTAACATTATCTCCTCGCTTCCTATTGTGCTTTTTGTTTGGAGAAAGTCTCTACAGGCCTTAGGTGATGGCATAGCAGTCTGGAATCAGGAATGTGCTCCTTTTTAGATACAAACTTCAACACAGAGATTCACTTCTTTTTCTATTTGTCCTTGGGGTAATGCTAACACAATATAATCACATGTACATATCATGCCCCAGGCAGAAGAATAGACAGAGAGAATAGAAATCCTTAAGTATAATCTGTTTTCTACAAGTAATGCAATTGTTAACCTTTGCATGAGGATTCCAAATCTGACTTACTATCACACGAGCTATTTATAAAAACATGTCGGATGCGGGAAAATCCCCTATTGGGTAGTCTTCTGTCTTCTGGAAATAGGTGAAGTAATAGACTGACAATGATCAACACACAGTTTCCACCGTCTGAGACAAGGCCCCATAGGTATGGTACCCTGGTGGCAAGTAATCTCCCACTGAGTCAATGCTGACAGAGACTGCAGCTGTGAACAGCCCATCCCGGTGTTCCCCTCTCATGTCCTCACCTCCCCTCATCATTGGGATTCTCTCTGTGTCTCTAAGGTCTCTAACCATTATGTCCCCCTCTCCCTCATTCTGTTTCCACACACCCTGTCAGTTATGTCAGTCTTCGACAGATACTTAACCTAAGCCTCTTATATATCTTACTTCCTTTTCCAGCTTACTTTCTTTTAATGCTTAATAAATGGGCACCCATCCCATAAAAAAAATACAAAATAAAGTTTATCCCACCTTCCCTACAGCCATTCTACTTAGTCCTTCATTGCACACTTTCTGTTCTACCTCCGGCTTTTCATTTCTTTGCTACACTCCAATGTCCACTTTTTAATCTGGTCAAAAAATAAAAAAAATTGGGAGACAAGAAAACTAAATGCTCTCAGTTAGTAGTAAGACCTCTACTAGCCCTAAGGGCATTTAGCACTGGTCTCTCTCCCTAAAAACTTTAGACTAACACATACTTGCTAAATCCTATTCACACTTTTGCCACAGCAACAGACTTCCTTGGAGTTCTGTTCACCTTCATTTTTCTCCAATCTCCCACCACAGCATTTCACATAAAAAGTTTAAGCTTGAGATTCACTTGACTCTACTTTCAAATCCTTCCTGACTCTCTACATGCTAGGGAGAGCCTAATCCTAGAACATGTCATCACTGCATACACTCTTTAGCTCATAAAATTAGCTTTCATATACTACTTCCATAGTCAATAATCTGAAGGCTAACTTTCAGAAACATGGCGCGGCCACGGTGGTGCAGAAGTTAGCGTTGCTGCCTCACAGCAAGAGGTTCTCCAGTTCGATTCTTAGCTGGGGTGCCTTCTGTGTGGAGTCCGCATGTCCTCCCTGTGGTCGCGTGGGTTTCCTCCCACATCTCAAAGACATGCAGTAGGTGGATTGGACACACTAAATTGGCCCTAGGTGTGAGTGTGTGCATGTGTGTGCATTCTGTGGAAGGTTGGGTGCTGGGCTGGCAACTCGACACTGTAAAATTCCACTGCAAATCATGAGTGGACAGATGATCTGCTGTGGCGACCCCTAACTGGGAAAAAGCCGAAAGAAGAAGAAGAAAGCCAGTTGATGCTCCACCATATTGCACTCCTTTAAAATGTAAGTGCATATTTTTCTATCTGCACACATTGTTGCATTCATTGTTAGGATCCCTCAGACCAACTCTGGTGTTGCACCACATTTTTAACTTTCAGGGACATAAAGCCAGTTGATGCTCCATCATATTGCACTCCTTTAAAATGCAAGTGCATATTTTTCTAACTGTTGCATTCATTGTTAGGATCCCTCAGACCTACTCTGGTGTTGCACCATATTTGAACCTCTGGCATAGAATAGTTGTGTAAAATCTTACCATAACCATAGATGTCCTTCTCTTCAATGTTGCAGTATTCTTGGTGTGGGATTTCCTGCCTTCAGGTGACTCGTACGTTGGCTCCTACACAAAAGCTTCAGCTTAGCTGTTGCAGCTGCATGGGACGTCACACGTAGGGCCACAAACCAGGGACCCTTTTTGTGACGTCTGCACGCACAGTCCTCAGAACCTGAAGCTAAGCAGGCAAAGTAGATAGCCCAACAGGATAGGCTGCCAAAGGTGACATGTATAAGGCCCTAAGGTCTCTTCTGTAATGGAGAGAGGCATCAGGGAGCAGTTAGACTGGTAGAGTCTGTGGAATGGTGGGTGGGAAGGAATACTGCAACATGGAAGAGAAGGACATCTATGGTTATGGCAAGATTTTACACAACTATTCTATGTCCTTTATTCCTATGTTGCAGTATTCTTGGTGTGGAAGAGTACCACAGCTTAGTTTGATGAAAGGGTGGTGGATGCGGAAGATGATTCCACAAAGCCTGGTAGGATTGCCCTAAAAAATCTTGCCCGTGCTTTGGAGATTTGGTCCAATTTGTAATGTTTGGTGAAAGTGTGGAGAGTGGACCATGTAGCTGCTTCCATAATGGAAGCTGTGTCCATGCCTTTTTGGAAGGCCTTGGAAGTGAACACTGCTCTTGTGGAGTGTGCCTTAACCTCAGCTGGAGGTTTTTTTCCATGGTGTGAGTAACAGAAACCGATTGCCTTTCTAATCCAGGATGCAATGGTCTGTTTGGTGACTGCCCTGCCCAATGCCCTGGGGTGGAAAGATACAAAGAGTTGTTTTGATTTCCTAATGTCTTTAGTCTTGTCCAGGTAAAATCTCAGTTGCCTGTGGATATCTAGGGAGTGAAGTATCCTCTCTCCTTGGTTAGTGGGAGAGGGGAAAAAATTGGGTAGGTGAATGGGTTAGTTCTCAGTGTGACCCTGTCCCTATGAAAAATGGTGTAGGGTGAGCATAAGGCTTGTAGCTCGGAAACCCTTCTGGCAGAGGTAATAGCCACTAACAGTACTGTTTTCCAAGTACAAAACTGTAGAGAGGCTGTATTAGCCAGTTCGAAGGGGAGCTAGGTGAGTTTTTCCAGGATGAAGTTCAGGTCCCATGGAGAAGAAATAGGCTTCTAAGGTGGTCTGATGTGTAAGACCCCTTTAAGGAAGATTTCACATGTAGCCTGGCTAAAAAGGGGGGGATTTAGAGGTAAGCAGGCTGATAATGCGGATAGGTGCACTTTCATTGATGAATAGGAAATTCCACCCTTTATAAGTTGACACATATATGAGAGGACTAGGGGGGTATTAGCCTCGTAAGGGTCCCTTTCCTGTCCCAGACACCAATGAGTAAATCTTTCCCATTTGGCAAGGTATGATTTTCTAGTAGTGGGTTTCCTGGCCTCCCTCAGGACTGATAGCACATCCTCTGAATAGTGGCGTCTGAATGTGGTTAGTAATTTATCACCAACAGAGTCAGGGACAGCATTTGCAAGTGTGGGTGTAGGAGAGTTCCTTTGTCTTGTGTCAAAAGGTCCACCTTGTGGGGTAACTTGCAGTGATTTCCCTTGGCTAAATTGTATAGAAGGGGGGACCAGAGCTGTCTTGGCAGTAGGGAGTCACTAGCAAGATTTTTGGTTTGTTCTTACTGATTTTCAAAAGGACTTTCTGAATTGGAGGGAAGGGGGGGGGGGGACGTACAGGAACTTCCACTCCCAGGTGAAACTGAAGGAGTCTACTCTCCAGGCTTGGGGGGGGGACTGAAGGAGTCTACTCTCCAGGCTTGGGGGGGTAAGTCTTTGTGCAGAAGGTCTTCAGCTGCCTGATCTGGGAGGAGGCAAACAGGTCTATTTGTGGAGTGCCCCACCGGTGGACTATGTCTAGAAAGCCCATCCTGTCCAGCATCCATTTGTGCTGTGGAGAGGATGTTCTGCTCAGGAGGTCTGCTTGCTTGTTGTCCTGCGAAGGGATGCAACTGGCTTGCAGGGATAGGTTGTGCTGGTGTGTTAGGTCCCAAATTAGTAGGGCTAGCCTGCACCATTGGTATGCCTTGGTACCTCCCTGTTTGTTGATGTACCACATTACAGTGGTATTGTCTGTCACTATCAGAAGAGGACCTGTTAGCAGTAGGGGTAGGTAGGTTTGCAGAGCTAAAAGAACTACTGCTGTCATCTCCTTTACATTGATGTGTTTGGTTATCATGGGAGGTTGCCACTGGGCTTGGACTCTGTAAGAGTGCAAGGTGGCTCCCCAGCCTGAGTCTGAGGCATCTGTATGCAATATTTGTATGGGTTGAGGGGGCTGCAGTGGATGCCCTGGGTATAGTTGTACTTGTTGGATCCACCAAATGATTTCCTTCTTCAAACAGGGAAGAAGGGGAATAACTTGTTCCAAGTGATTCTGGTGTTGTGACCAGATATTTTTGAGGTGCCACTGCAGTTTTCGCATATGCATTCTGGCCAATGGTAGCATGGGAATGGTTGCTGCCATCAATCCCAGGAGTCGAAGGAATTACCTTGCAGTGACCGTCTGGGAGAACAAGACTTCCTTGAAGTGGGAAGTTAGAGAAAGAACCTTGTCCTGTGGGAGAAAGGCTTCCATTTGTTCTGTTTTGATACTGCAACCTAGGAATATCTTGTAAAAACAAGTAAGCAATAATCCAGTACGTAGAACAACAAATAATATCCAAGGAAGGAAGAACGCAATGCAAACCAAAATAGCGTAACAGAATTTAATCACCGCTATCGTCCAAGGACTTCTTCAGAGTATTCTGAAGAAGTCCTTGGACGATAGCGGTGATTAAATTCTGTTACGCTATTTTGATTTGCATTGCGTTCTTCCTTCCTTGGATATTATTTGTTGTTCTAGGAATATCTTGTCCTTGTCTGGGTTCAGGGAGGACTTCTTGAGGTTTGGGGTGAACCCTAGACTTTGTAGAAGGGACAGAGTGAAGTTTGGATGCCTTAAGAGGGAATCTTTGTACTGTGCTAGGATAAGGATGTTGTCCAGATATGGGTAAATCTGGATTCCTTGGATCCTGCAGGAGGCAATGGCTGGAGCTAGGCACTTTGTAAACACTCTTGGGGCAGTGGATAAACCAAAGGGCAAGGCTGTTAATTGGAAGTGCGAGGATGGGCCAGAGAAATGCAGGAAACGTCTGTGTGAGGCCCTGATGGGAATGTGCAGGAAAGCATCTTTTAGGTCCAAGGTGACCATGAAAGCATTTGGGTATGAGGGGTAAGACAGTGGGAAGTGATAGCATTTTGAAGGTGGGTACCTACAGGTAAAGGTTTAGGAAGGAGAGATCCAAAATGGGTCTCCAGGGAACATCCTTTCGAGGGACCAGGAACAGATGTGAGTAGAATCCCTTTCCTTCTTATCCCTGTGAACTGGCTCTATTGTGCCTTGTTGTTGCAGGTCTAACAGAATTTGTGGAAGAAGATGGCATTCTTTTTTGGGGTAAATGGAATGCCCTTCCGAGGGGGTGGGGGGATTTGTTTCCAGGATAGAAAGTGTCCTTTTTTAAATAATGGTTAATACCCATTGGTCTGTAGTGATTTTTTGCCAGAAGGGGCGACAGTGGGTAAGCTGAGCTGAGAGGGGCAGATGGGTAATGCAGTCATGCATTATTAGGACCTCCCCTGTCCTGAAAGGGTTGTCTAGGCTGAGGAGAGAGACCTGGATGAGGAATGTCTTCTAGTTCCTCTTATGGGTATGGAGGAGGAGGCAGCAGAATGCAGGTTATGCCTAACAAAGGTTGCTTTAGCTGGGTAGTTCCTATAGAATTTGGGTATACAGGATACCAGGAAATGTTTTATATCCTGTAATTCTTTGCTTTTTTCTTGCAGATTCTTAAATAGGTCTGCAGATTGCTTTCCAAAGAGGAAGTTGTGATCCAGGGGGGCATCCAAGATTTTGGACTTGAAGTCCTCTGGCAGACTCTGTAGTCTAAGCCAGGAATATCTCCTAAGAACAGATGTGGATGCTGCAGAGTGAGCAGAAGCTTCTGCAGCATCGTAGCTGCATCTTATGGAGTGTCTAGCCACTTGTAGGGCTAAGGACAATTTGGAGGAGATATCAGTCTTAACTGGTCTGTCAAGAATTGAAGCCAGCATAGAAGTGGCTTGGGATACTAAGTCCAGGACATACTTGGTCATGTGTGTTTGATAGTTAATGGCTCTGAAGGCCAGTGGAGGAAATGTACACCTTCTTGCCTATCCTATCCATGGATTTGCTATCTTTATCCGTGGGCAATAGGGAGGCAGAAGGTAACAACCTTGACTGTTTATCAGGGGCAGTGGCAATCACTGCTGGGTCAGCTAAGGGTGGCTTTATGAGGAATTTTTGTTCCTCTGGCACCTTGTAGAAGTGGCCTGGGTGCTTAGGTGTAGGAGGCTGTGAGTCAGGTATTCTAGAAGCTGCAGTAAAGGCATCCAAGTATGTTGGAAGAACAGGGGGCACAGCTGTAGGGGAGGGGGACTCCACTTGTAGCAGTTCAAAGCATCTTTTTTGGGTTTCTGTCATTTGGGAAGTATCCCATTTGAAATAATCTTTCATTTTGATGATGGTTTCAAGAAATGTAATGTCTTCAGGTGGAGAATCCCCTTCCACAGAATCCTCATCAGGAGGATAATATTCCTTGGGAGAAGCAATCTGTGATGCATAAGAGATGAATTCATCTGAGAAGAGTAGGAATATTCATGTTCTTCTTCCTCAAGGAGGGGAGCCATGGGGATGGAAGAAGCAGAGACAGGCCTAGGGCCTAGCACAGGCAATGTAGTTGTGGGTGAGGCAGAAGGCCTAAGGGCCATAAAAGCCTGCATGAGCGAAGAGGTGAAGGCCTCCCAGTCCAGAGGGGTAGCAGAAGCAGGAGTAATGTGTTTTGTTTTCTGCTTCTTTTTGGTCAGAGTGGCCTTAGGAGTTGGTCTAGAGCCGGGTTTGGCAGCGGCTGTATCCGAGGTCTGGATCCTGGTCGAAGGAACCACCAAATCTGGTTCCCCCTCAACAGTGACAGGCGTCGGTGTCTGAAAAAGCTCTGTGGATGTGCCGGTCGTCGGCTGTGCAGCGGCCTCCATGAGGGAGGTCAATGGAGCCAACGGATCCACTGAGCACTCCTCAATTCCTACATTGGCAGTTGGCGGGGCGTCCGGGTGCGAAGCGGCAGGCGATGAAGGCCTAGGCAACTTGGCCTTCTTATGCGAAGGCGCTTGGGCAGCCTCCGAAGCGGGATCCATCCTGAGAGTCAGCCGTTTGAGGCGTTGATTTTCTAAGTAAAGATTTAAAGCTGCAAGGTGGCTACATAAGGTCTTAGGAACAAAAGATTTACAAATAGGACAGGCGTTAATGGTCGTGTTGCTGGCCTAAGCCAAAAATGCATTTGTCACGGGCGTCCTTATGGGGAATTTGGCACCCGCATTGGCACTTTCCCTTTTTCCCCTGACATCAGCTGAAAGTTACAATAACCAAGACTAAGCAATGCAAAAGATCGGTAAAATATTAGAAATGCAAAAACCCAAAGGGCTACTTATCAATAGTCGATCTGACGTCTGGAGAGCGATTGTATGATGCGAAGTCGTCTGCGGCTGAAAGGATCCGAGGATTGTGTGTGCAGATGTCACACATAATGTCCCTGGTTTATGGCCCTACGTGTGACATCCCACACAGCTGCAACAGCCAAGCTGAAGCTTTTGTATAGGAGCTGACGTACGAGTCGCCTGAAAGCAGGAAATCCCACACCAAGAATACTGCAACATAGGAATAGGACATATCAAGGTTACCAGTAGCAGGCCCACCACGGAGAGTATATTTTATCAAAAAGGTAGTGTTGTCATGCAATAAAATCACAGGGCTATATGCTTAGTTTGTTATTCAGCATGTCTAGCACACTGATCAAAAGCTAGGCACACAATAACTTTGTACTTTATTAGTTAAGGAATAAAAAGCACCAATCACAATAAAGTGGGAAACTATTTATGTACCACTATTCCAAATCACTTTCACTGAATGGGATCTGTTTAACTGGATTAAAGTCCTTGCTGTAATGGCCATAGCTTTTTATACGGAAAATAAAGTATATATTTACTTGTTACTGAACACCGCTATACATAACCTGGATCCAATGAAGCTCTGACAAGGGCAAAAGCACTCATCTTTTGTTTTCAATGAATAATCTGCATTTTGAATGATTGATACCAACATGATTTGCTTGATTCCCATATTCTTATTTTTATGAGCATGAAAAGTGATACATGACACTTGCATACATTTTGACTAAAGTCATTATTTAATGCCAATAGCAAGAGTAACTTTTCCTGTACAATTAGTTTTCGTTTTCCTGTGTTTTGTACATTTCTAGGTTGTGTCTGTGTATGTATATATATGTATATATATATATATATATATATATATATATATATATATATATATATATATATATATATATATGGGTTCCATACACTAGATCGAATGCTTGGAATGCTCACTACAGCGAACGTGCACTTAATCGAAAGTGCACTTACGCGAAGTTCAGTACAATGAACGGGTGTTGTACTGAACTTCCTTGCAGTACTCACAGACCTTAGGGTTAGGGCACGGGTCATAGTAAGGGTTTTTTTTTTTTTTTTTAAGAGACTTTTGGAGGATTGTAGGGTTATATAGTTTGGCAACGAATTCCAGGTTTTGCCAATGAAGTTGGCAAACAGGGATTCACCAGCAGAGTTATTAGCTTTGTGAGTTTGGACCAGTAGTTTATTGGCTGACCGTAGGAATCTTAGATTGCTATATGGCTTAATAATATTTTTAAGTGAGGGGGTATCCTCAGGGTGGTACAAAATTTTGTGCGCTATTAAGAGTTGATTGAATTGAATTAAGCTGGGCAGTTCTAGCCACTCTAGTTGTTTAAGGTTCTGGCAGTGGTGGGTTCTATAGGTGGAGCCAGTGGCGAATCTGGCAATATGATTGTAGCTATGGGACAGTTTACCTAGTTTGGATTTGTTGAGGTTTGAGAGTACAGGTGAGGCATATAGGAGAGTAGAGAGTAGGTGTGATCGGGCGATTGCAGTCCTAGCCTGTGGGGTTAAAAATGTCTTGTTTCTATACAGTGATCCAAGTTTCTTATTGATGGTCTGTATGGTTTTGTTGACCTGTAGGTCAAATTTGAGATTATTGTCTATGATAACCCCTAGCAGTTTGGTGTGATTATCTGGAGAAATAGTGGTACCATTGTTAGATGTGACAGGGAATGAAAGTGTGGTGGATCTACTAGTGGGAGAGAAGAGTAGAAGTTTAGTTTTATTGGCGTTCAGAAGTAGGCATTGATTGGTGAGCCAGTTCTCGATAGTTTTAAATGTATTTTGGGTTAAGATTTGCAAGTCGGATGGGGAGGTGGCTGAGCAGATGAGAGTGGAATCATCTGCGTATTGGATGCAGGTGGCTTTAGGGATAGCAGTGTGGAGGTTGTTGATAAAAATAAAGAGGAGTAGTGGACCTAGTATGGACCCTTGAGGGACACAAGTGTGAGAGGTAACTGGCTGGAGAGTTTGCCCTGCCATAGTACTGCCTGCTGTCTACCAGTCAGGTAGGACTGGAACCACTGGATAGCAGGCTTTTTGAGGGAAATAGAATGAGAAGTTCATGGTTGACCATGTCAAAGGCTTTTGATAGATCAAGAAAGAGGGCAGAGGTTAGCCTATTGTCATTCCTGTTTTGGTTTATGTCAGTAGTAAAGGAAAGGAGGGCTGAGGTGGTGCTGTGGTATGGCCTGAAGCCATGCTGGGAGTCAGATAGTAAGTTATTCTGTGAAAAGTATTGCATTAGTTGCTTGTGTACACATTTCTCCATTATTTTGGCTAGTGGGGAAAGAATGGCAATGGGTCTATAGTTGGATATGTCTGAGGAGCTACCGCCTTTATGGAGTGGGATGACGCAAGATATTTTCCAGAGGGAGGGGATAGCATTTTCAGATAAGGTTCTGTTGATGGGGATAGATACGGGATATGCAACTATTTGCAGGTACTCTGCAGGGAGGAGGTCAGCAGTGAGGGTGATATTTTTTAGAAGTGTTTTGATAAAAATAGTGGATATTGGTTGGAAACTAAATTCCGGGTGATTATTAGGTAGATTAGGCATGTGGTTTAAGTTAGAGGGGGTTAGTTGACTTGCTAGGGATTGGACTGTTTCAGTGAAAAAGTTATTAAAGGTGCTAGCTATTGTCTCTGGGGAACTATGGGTGTAGTTAGCCAGGGTTGGGGTGGTGGAGTGACCTGGACAAAGTAGTTGATTTAAGCCTGTCCAGAACTTTTGAGGGTTGTTGTGGTGTTTTTGTAGGAGATTCTGGTAGAAGCTTTTTTTATCCAGTAAAATAGGTTTTTTGTATCATTCCTGAGTTGACGATATTTTAGATGGTCAAGTGGGGCTTTGGTTGCTCTCCAGCTGGCCCAGGCTCTATTTCTAGTTTTGATTTTAGCTTTGGTATCTTTTGTGAGCCATGGTGCTGTATTTGATCTAGTTTTTATTGTACGTGCTGGAGCATGGGAATCAAGGATACTTGGGAATTTAGTGTTAGTGATCTATGGCCTCCTCTAATATTAGATTTTTTAGTTTTGACCAGTCAACTGCTTTTAATTCATTTTGGAATATAGCAGCATCAAAGTTTTTCTTGATTCTAAATGTTTTATATTTGGGCTGGTGAGGGTTTCCTGCCTTATGTTTTATGATATAGGTTAGACAATGGTCACTGAGGTCATCAGGGAGAGTACCAGCTGTGTACATTTGGGGTTGGTTATTAACTAGGATCCAGTCTAGAATACTTTCCATGTTGGTTGGTTTGTTTATCCTAGTGGGAGAAGTTATGGTCTGTTTAAACCCAGATAAGTTTATATGAGTGAGGGGGGGTCGGAGGAGCAGGGGTGCCAGTCGGTGTTAAAATCACCAAGAACTATGGTTTCTTGGGGATAGGTAGTGGATAACCAGTAAAGGAGATCTTCTAGGATCCAAGAACAGCAAACACCAATAACGCCAGAAAGACAAGGAGGTCCGACCAACAAGAAGTTATCTCAGCAATTCACTTGGTTCAAACAACAGCCAAAGTCCACGCTGTACAAATACTGTGTTCCAAAATTACCCCAACACAGCGATGGATACAGACCCAAAACGAATTTACCTAGGTTTCGTCCGTGTGAACGAACTTCGTCAGAATACATATCCTATTGACAACTAAACACTTAAATACACAAGGTTACACCCCACTTAATGCAATTAATAATCTCTTACAAATTATCAAGAATACTAACAAATTATCAAGAATACTAACACTTACTTAAAGTGATAGTGAATAATGACCATATTAATACATAAACCAAATTACTTAAAAACTAATGAACTAAAAATACACTTCTTAAACCAAACTAAAAAGTTATTAATTAATAAATGTCGTTTTGATGTTAAATATATAATAATTATTGATTATATATTGACATAAATACAGTAATTGAAATAAATATAATATCATGAATAATATAAAATTGATAATGTTCTATTAAGTCAAAAAAGTAGTAACCCTTAACCAGTGTAATTAATAGTGGCTGTTTAACAAAACTGAATTGTAGAATTTCTGAGCAGCAACAAAGGAATTGTATATAGTATGTTTTAGATCTTAAAATTAATTATTTGCCCATAATCCTATTAAGCCTTAAAATGGGCTTAATGGTGCAAAATTCGTTCAAACCTGGTCGATTATAAGCATCCAAACATATCTGCCATCTCAATTCACTAACGTCCAAATCATATTTAGTGATCCTACCCTGTGGATCATAATCAATGTGTTGGATGATACAAAATTTAAACTTGTGGTTAACATTAGTCTGTGTGTGTCTGGCAAGAGCGTTAGTTGTTTTCAAATGTTGTATATCCAGCAGGTGATCTTTCACCCTATCCCTAAAATGTCTACTGGTTTTGCCAACATAAAATGCTTTGCAATCCTGACATAATGCAAGATAAACAACATTGGATGTATAACAATTAAAGTGACCATTAATCTTAATACTGTGAGAATTCACAACAAATTTGTTGCCTGTACAATATATATGGGTACACACTGTACACCTCCCACATTTAAAGTTTATAATTCATTTTGGAATATAGCAGCATCAAAGTTTTTCCTGATTCTAAATGTTTTATATTTGGGCTGGTGAGGGTTTCCTGCCTTATGTTTTATGATATAGGTTAGACAATGGTCACTGAGGTCATCAGGGAGAGTATCAGCTGTGTACATTTGGGGTTGGTTATTAACTAGGATCCAGTCTAGAATACTTTCCATGTTGGTTGGTTTGTTTATCCTAGTGGGAGAGGTTATGGTCTGTTTAAACCCAGATAAGTTTATATGAGTAAGGGGGGGGGGGGTCGGAGGAGCAGGGGTGCCAGTCGGTGTTAAAATCACCAAGAACTATGGTTTCTTGAGGATAGGTAGTGGATAACCAGTAAAGGAGATCTTTTAGGATATTTAGGTTGCTGCCTGGTGGAATGTATGCACAGACGATGTTCAAGTGTTTGTTTTGGTTAATCTGTAGCTTGGTTATGAGGAGTTCTGCATTAATGAATTGGGGAGGTTGAATGGTATCTCTATTAACAGTTAGAGTATTTTTGTAAAGGACTGCTATCCCACCTCCTTTCCTTGTAGCATGGTCTAACCGGTGAATATTGTATCCTGGAGGTAGTATCTCACTGTCAGTAGTACTGGGTTTTAGCCAGGTTTCCATAAGACGCATACTGTCTGGGGAGTGGGTTGCTAGGAGGGCATGTAGGTTGGGAATCTTATTGTTAATACTTCTAATATTTAGGTGAAATGCTAGGAGGGAACTAGTGGGAGTATTCATGGGTAGCTTGATTGTGGGGGTTCATAGGCAAGTACTAGGCTATCTGCCCATGGGCATTTATAAGCCTAGCCACAGAGTGATGGCTTTCACCTCCCCATTAGATTAGTAACCTGGGCCTCTGTCAACAGGGCTCCTGAAGTGATCCCAGGGTAGAACTTATGATTACCCATCCACTCATCAAGATTTCTCTTGAAGAGGGTCAGAGAGGAGCTCTGTCGAATATGGATTGGGATTCTATTCCAGAGTGAGGGGAGTCGCTGGGACAGGAATCTATCCCTCCAGCATGTCCCGTTTATTGTTGTACATAGGTTCAAGTCACTAGAACGAGTGGTTCTGAGGGATCTCGTCTTTTTGAGGCGAAGCATGTCCATTAGTTCAGGGTTTGATATGGCCCTATAGGTCAGGCATAGTCACCTCTGAGCAGATGCTAAGCGACTGAGAAGAGCTGGAGCTTTTTTAGTCATGCTTCATAGGGTAATTGTTTAAGGCCCTTAATCCTCTTAGTGAGGTACTTCTGTGGTCTTTCTAGTTGTTGCAGGTGTCTAGTGAGGTACATCCCAAATGGGGCATTGTACTCTATTATGGGCCTAATGAGTGAGGAGTAAAGGGGCACAATCACCTCCTTGGATCTGGATGACAAACCCTTTGTGATCAAGTGTGCCACATAGAAGGATTTCCTGACCATTTTGGCTATGTGGTTATCAAAGGAGAGCATGCTATCTACTTGGGTACCCAGGTCCCTAATTACTTCTTCTGTACTTAGTGGATTCCCATCTATGTGGTAGTTTGTAGGTACTTTGTTTTTCCCAAATGGGATTACTATGCATTTTTTGGCATTTAGCTTGAGGCCGTGACTTTGATACCAGGTGTTTGTCTCTGTGAGATCCTTTTGCAGGATGTCTGTGTCAGCTGGAGAGTCAATTATTGCACCCAATTTACAGTCATCTGTGAACTTGCTTAGCCACAGTCCCTCCACCTTTGCCTGTACTTCGGAGAAATATATACCGAACAGGAGGGGTCCCAGGACTGAGCCCTGTGGGACTCCGCTTGTGACTGGTTTAGAGTCAGACATGGCGCCTGCCACTCTTACCATCTGGGTTCTGTCTGAGAGCCAATTGGCAACCCATCCCGTGACATAGCGGTTGATATTTAAGCTGGTGAGTTTGTCTAGGATTCCTGAGTGTGGTATGGTGTCGAACACCTTAGCGAGGTCCAGATATGCTGTGTGGACCACCTTCCCTTCATCTATGGCCTTGGTGACTGTTTCAAAGAAATCAGCCAAGTTCAGGAGGCAAGATCTGTCTTTAACAAAGCCGAACTGGTTGGGGTCCAGTGTCTGGAGGTTCCCAAAGTCCCTGTTAATGAGCTCCATGATAATGCATTCCATGGCTTTGCAGACCAAGCTAGTCAAGCTTATAGGGAGATAGTTCCCAGGGTCAGTTGTGGCACCACCTTTGTGGAGTGGTACGACTGTTGCTGTACGCCATTCTTTGGGTACATAGCCTGTAGAGAGGCTGAGTTTGAATAGTGATTTGAGATGGGGGGTTAGTTCATTTTGAAGCTCGTGTAAGACACAACCTGGGATAGCATCTGGTCCCATTGATGCTGTGTTTTTGGCCTTTGCAAGGGCTGTCTTTACTTTTGTGTCTGAGATATCTGGAGCGCCACATTCTTCTGGGATGGGTGCTAGCCCCTTTGGTGGAGATGGGGAATGAAGTTTGCACTGAACCTGTCAGCCAGGATGTTGGCAATGTCGGTTGGTTCTGTGTATTTATGGCCATTATGCACTAGCTCGCAGCATATCTGAGAGTTTGCCCCTAGACTCTTGACATAGATAAAGAAGGGCTTGTGGTTATCCTTAGAGTCATTGGTTATTTTTCTTTCGAAGTTGGCCTTGGATGATTTAATGAGGGAGCGCAGTTTTTTACTGATGCCTTCTTATTTTGGGATTTTGTTCTATCTTGCAGGAGTTTCCTCCTTCTGTTGTAAAGTTTATTTATGGCCCGGGTCCACCAGACTGGCTTCCTCTTTTTTGAGGAGTTGGTCTTGGTTTTACTTAGGATGGCTCAGTCCATGCATTCTTGAAGGTGTTCATAGAATGCACTTGTAAAGGATTCTGCCGATGGGTCAACATTTTCCATGATTGGGAGCTTTGAAACTTCTCACCTCGGTCTTGAGGAGTGTGAAGTTGGCTTTAGAGAAGTTTTTTACCTTGATTTCCATGACTGGGTGGGGGGGTCGGGATGTGGATGTCCAGTGTAATTAGTTTGTGATCTGACCTTACCAATGATGAGTTTACCTCAGGTGTGGAACATAGGCTCCCCATGTCGGTGATGACAATGTCCAGTATGTTGTCACCCCTTGTGGGAGTGGTGACCAGCTGTTCATGGAGTTTATAAACTCAAGGAAGCATTGGGCTAGGGTGTTTGAGCTTGAGTAGTTTTCCCAGTCAATGTTTGTATAGTTGAAGTCACCCAGTAGCATGGTGTTGGGTAGAATCTTTATACTTTCTAATGTTCTCAGGAATGCTGTGTGAGGGTCCTGAGACAAAGTGGGAGATCTGTAGCAAGTTATAAATTGAACAGTCAATTTACCCGCTGTCAGTTGCACTTGGATGGTCGATTCCATGTGCTGTGCTACTAACCTGGAGGTGAGGGTGTTCTTGATGAATATGGACACATCCCCTCCTTTTGTGTTCCGGTCTCAGTTTTGGGACCTAAAGGTATGGTAGGAGTTCTAGCCTGGTAGTGCTGGGGTGCTCTCTGGAGCCTTGAACCAGGTTTCTGTCACTGCACATACGTCAATTTCTTCCATACTAAGGAGAGCCTTGAGTGCATGCATTCTGAGGTTTAGACTTCTGGTGTTGAGCAGCATTACCCTCAGTTTTTGTTTATTATTGTTGTTTATGGAGGCGGGTTTGTCTTTTGAGCCTTGCCTAAAAAAGGCAGTACTGGGGCGGCAAGAGTCTTGGCCAGTATTCGAAAGCCCAGGGGCGAAAGGTGCAAGCCGTCTCTGGCGAAGCAACGTGGCTTGTCAAGCATGTCGTTCCAGGCTGACAAGTACTGGATCCCCTTTGAATGACACCAGTAGTTTAACCAATTGTTGAAACTGATATTTTTTTATTCGTATGCTGGCATCATTTTAGGTGAGGCACAATGTTACTCAGAGTCAGAGTCATACTAGCCTGGGCTACATGGTCAGAGAGCTCCTCCATGTCTCTTTTCATGTAGTCCAGGGAGGTACGTCTCAGGTCATTTACGCCAACATGTACAATGACAGAGTCATATTTGTACTTGTTGTGGAGTGTCCTGAGTGCATGTGTCATGTGGCGGATTTTGGCACCCGACAGGCAGCTTACGGTAACCTTCTGCTTGTTCAGTCTAGTGAATGGGACGTCTGTGTGCCTGATGATAGAATCACTGATTACTAGTGTGTTAGGTGTGTTATTTAGCCTTAGGGGCGGTTTTTGCTTGGCACACTGACATTGTGACATATGTGTTACCTGGTTTCTGTTGTGGGGTGGGGGTTGCTTGGGTGTATGCTTAGGAGGTCTCTGTTGTTTAGGCAGGTTCTTATGTAGAGCCTCCCAGTATGTTTTTGCGTGTTTTTGAGAGTTGTTTTCTGGTGCAGCTATGGCTGGTCTATGTGAGTCTGGTAATGTGATGCTAGTGTTGCCCTTCTCCTTGTGACTGGTTGATCCAGTCATGGGTTGAGAGAGCTTAGCCTCCAGTTTGGCTGTGTAGCTGCATCTCTCACATATGTTTGTGTTGGTTGGGAGGAGGAGGGGGTTGTCTGTGTACATGAGGCAATTGTAACATTGCCTCAGGATGCCCAGATTCACCAGCTGGACTGGAGAGTACACCCGAAGCTGTCCCTTGAACATGCCTGAATAGATGGTTGGGACTGTATTGCTGATTGGATGAGTAAAGAGCCTTATACTTCCTGAGTATCGGGCTGAAGTGCAAGCTGTAAGCTAGTGCTAGTTTTAGTGAGTTTTAGTAAGTGCCGGTCTTAAATTGCCTTATTTCTAGTGCTGGGTTGAAGTGTTTCAAGTTAAGGGAAAAACTGAAGTGCAGACCTTCTGGAGCCTGGAATAGTTTAACCGCAGCTAAACAGTGCTGCGCGGTGCGCAAACCTGCTCAAAACCGCACTAAGCAGTTTTTATACCAAGGAGATAAAAAAGGATAGAAATTAGCCCAAAATGGCCAATGAGCTACAAGTTGCTGGGCTGGGACCACTCCTACAGGGACATATAGGCTGCTCAGAGTTCCCTCTCTCACAGTAAACAAGGAAGCCACCTAATTATCCAAGTATGATATGGGCAACAAAGGAACCTTTACCACAGTCCTGGATTCAGCAAAGCCTGAAAACTGGGCTAGACTAGTTCAGAAAGGCAGGAAAACAAGGACTTTTTTGTGGGTTTTTTTTTTCAGAAACAACAGAAATGCAGAGCTTAAATTACTTTAAATACACAGAGGAGGCTAGTGCACTTGAGTGTGTAGCCTACGACTGTGGTAGGGGAGTGGAGGTTATTGGGTGTGGGTGGGCCAGGGTTAGGATGAATGTCTCCATGTATTATAAGGTTATAGTGACAGGATATTCTGAGCTTTAGGAGTTTGTTTATAAGCTTTATATAGTCTTTGTCTTTAGGATTATGATTTGTGGCTGTACAGGGGTGGTATTTTATACAGGGTGGTATATTCAGTGTGCAGGGATACATATACATACACACACTCATACACATACACACACACACACACACACACACATATATATATATATACACACAAGCACATATCTAAAATATGTATATACATATACACACACACACATATATACGTACATATCTACACACATCTAATATTTTTTATCAGCAAACTAAGCTTTCTAAATTAAAGTGGAAGTCATACATTTGGTTTTATGCAAAGTAAACAACCATGTCTCTAAATGACCATCAACAGGATTACTGCATCATTTGGCCTCCATTTCAGCTAGTTCATTAAATATGTTTGATGACTGCACATAAAAGTCTAGAGAAGTTTTATAAAATGCTAAGTATATGAATACTTCTTTACATATACAACAGATCTCAGCTCCTAGTGTCCGGATTTCTTCTTCTGCTTCCAAACTATTCTTACAGAATGTGTAAAAAAGCTTATGGTTTGCTACAAGACCTGTGACTGTTGTAGACACAGTCTTTTGTAATAAATTCTGGGGCTAATATTATTTATCAGAATGATATGTCCATTCCTTTATTTTCTAGTATCTTTAAACACATAAGCAGTTAATGACCTATTAGGAGTTTTCAATGTACTCTACTATCACAAAATTAGCAATCTAGCTGCATCGTTTTGACTGTAACAGTCGATCTTCAAGCACAAAAGACTCATGTATATTTAATACAGTGTGTGTAACCAAATCACGTTTGAATGCAGGCAGACCATTATGCTTCTGACAGCAGTTTTTTTGAGCCACTGAAATTTAAGAGGAGATATGGGCTTGTCTCCTATGTTTTTCAAAACCGTAAACTTTTTACAGAAATTAAGATAGAACATCATTTTAATCCCAATTTCAAATAGTAAGAACTTGGAGATAAAAACTCATTTATATGAAAATGATGTTGACCTTTTGACCCTTTTCTTCACCTGTTTTTATTCCCGTCCCTTTGAACCTCATCTTTCCCCTTTATTCCTTCACCGGTTTTCCTTTCCCTTTCAACTGCCTAACAGCTACTACAACACTATTCTCACTAAGCTATACTATAGAACATGCTATACATTTACATATCTTATAACTAGTATATACTCTTTACAACTTAAGATTTTAGCAGGGCTTTCCAAATCATGCTTTTTGACATACTACAGTCTGCCATGCCAAAGACCACCATTAATCTGGACTGCTGGATAAGGTTTAGCAGATGTCAAAAAGTCCGACTGTGGATTTGTGCAGAATCTGCATACCCTCCCTGTGTATGCATGTATTTTTTCCAGGTACTTCAATTTCCTTCCACAGAGTTTGTTTGTGTCTTTCGGCTTTTTCCCAGTTAGGGGTTGCCACAGCGGAACTCCGGTCTGCTAATGATTGGCAGTAGAGTTTTTCCATGCTGGCTTGCTGGGCCTAATGCACAACCTTCAATGAAGGAATGCCCATTCACGCATGTCGCCACACAGAAGACGCTCTAACTGAGGATCGAACGGGCAACGTCTGTGAGGTGACAACGCTACCGCGGCACCACCACCGCAGCTAATTTCCTTCCACAGAGTAAACTTCCAAATTGCCCATGTTAGGAAAATGTATAACTGCAATGCAATATGTCTTAGTGTATTGAAATATATAACTGCAATATGCTTTAGTGCATTAATGGTTAAAAGGAATTAATACATTTATTCTGTGTGAAAATATGCAGCTGCTAGAAGCTCTGAAAAAAGAACAATGGATGTCTCTAAATCTACCATGGTCAGCAGAATGTGTATTGAGGCCAGGACTGTACCTTAAATGTATCATATCAGAACTAGAGAAAGAATTGTGAGAAACTAAGGAAAGCTGAAACAAGCTCAAGGCCAGGTGGTTTTTCTCAAATATGTTTTTGCAAGACAGCAATTATCTCACCATGTCAGCAGTAAATCTAATAATAGCATCTTTCTGTGAACTTGCAGAAAACTGTATAAAAACTGTAGGCTGAACCATGGAAAAATCAACCTTGTACCTACATACTTTGTCTCCTTGCTGCAAGTAATAAAGGGTGCCTTACTTGAACCTTACGTGCAATGATCTTTGTGCTTTCTTTGACAGCCCATCGGAGTTTGTGCATTGAGTGAGTATACACACGTATGTATGCATTCTGTTTCTCTCGCAATACCGTTGGCTCCTATTCAGCATTAGTTTCTTTTGGCTCCAGTGCATTAATGTAAGGCTAAGTTCGATCTCCACTGCAACCCTGAATTGGATTAAGTGGGTAACCGAAGACAGAGTGGATGCATCTTTGGTGTACAATGTGAGGGACAGCCCTACAAACTGAACCTCTGACCATAATGCATAATATTCTAGGTATATAGAAAGCATCCACTTTGTTAATTTGTTTGCCTCTGCAGTATAATGCATGCAGCGATGCACTGCGTGTGTGTGTGTGTGTGTGTGTGTGTGTGTATATGTGTATATGTGTATATATATATATATATACATATATATATATATATATATATATATAGTAGGAGTTATCCTGAAGGAACAGTATGCTAAGTGTGTTTTGGACGTGAGGAGTGTTGGATAGAGTGATGTTTATGAAGCTGGAAATTGATGGTGTAATGATGAATGGTGTTAGTGCATATGCTCCACAAGTTGGGTGTGCGATGGAAGAGAAAGAAAAATGTTGGAGTGAGTTGGATGAAGTCGTGATGACTGTACCCAAGGGTGAGAGAGTGGTGATTGGAGGGGATTTCAATGGGCAAGCTGGTGAAGGGAACAGAGGGGATGAGCAAGTGATGGGTATGTATGGTGTTAAACAATAGAATGCAGAAGGTCAGATGGTAGTGGATTTTGCAAAAGGATGGACATGGCTGTGGTGAATACGTATTTTTACAAGATAGAGGAGCATAGGGTGACATACAAGAGTGGAGGAAGATACACACAGGCAGATTATATCTTATGTAGAAGGGCCAGTTTGAAGGAGATTGGAGACTGTAAAGTGGTGACCGGGGAAAGTGTAGTTAGGTAGCATAGGATGGTGGTTTGTAAGATGACGTTGGTGATCAAGAAGAGGAGGAGGAGTGTGAGGGCAGCATCAAGGATCAAATGGTGGAAATTGAAAAAGAGTAACTGTGAGGTGGAGTTCAGGGAAGAGTTAAGACAGACACTGGGTGGCAGTGAAGAGTGACCGAATAACTGGGTAATTACAGCAGAGCTAGTAAGGAAGACGGCTAGAAAGGTGCTTGGTATGACATCTGGGCAGTGGGAGGACGACAAGGAGACATGGTGGTGGAATGAGGAAGCACAGAAGAGTATACAGAGAAAGAGGTTGGCAAAGAAGAAGTGGGATTGTCAGAGAGATAAAGAAAGTAGACAGGAGTATAAGGAGATGAGGTGCATGACAAAGAGACAGATGGCGAAGGCTAAGGATAAGGCATATGAAGAGTTGTATGAAAGGCTGCACACTAAAGAGGGAGAAAAGGACCTGTACCAATTGGCCAGACAGAGGGACTGAGCTAGGAAAGATGTGCAGCAGGTAAAGGTGATAAGGGATAATGAGGGAAACATACTTACAAGCGAGGAGAGTGTGTTGAGCAGATGGAAAGAGTACTTTGAAGGGTTGATGAATGAAGAGAATGAGAGGGAAAGAAGGTTGTATGATGTGGGGATAGTGAATCATGAAGTGCAATAGATTAGCAAGCAGGAAGTAAGGATAGCTATGAAGAGGATGAAGAATGGAAAGGCTGTTGGTCCAGATGACATACCTGTGGAAGCATGGAGGTGTTTAGGTGAAATGGCAGTGGAGTTTTTAACCAGATTCTTTAATGAAATTTTGGAAAGTGAGAGGATGCCTGAGGAATGGAGAAAAGTTGTTTGGTACCAAATTTTTAAGAATAAGGGTGATGTGCAGAGCAGTAGTAACTACAGAGGGATTAAACTGATCAGTCACAGCATGAAGTTATGGGAAAGAGTAGTGGAAGCTAGGTTAAGAAGGGACGTGATGATTAGTGATCAGCAGTATGGTTTCATGCCAGGAAAGTGCACTACAGATGCAATGTTTATTCTGAGAGTGTTGATGGAGAAGTACAGAGAAGGTCAGAAGGAGTTGCATTGTGTTTTTGTAGACTTAGAGAAAGCATAAGACAGGGTGCCTAGAGAGGAGTTGTGGTACTGCATGAGGAAGTTGGGAGTGTCAGAGAAGTATGCAAGAGTGGCACAGGATATGTACAAGGGTAGTGTGACAGTGGTTAGGTCTGCGGTGGGAGTGATGGATGCACTTAAGGTGGAGGTGGGATTACATCAAGTATCAGCTCTGAGCCCTTTCTTATTTGCAATGGTGATGGACAGGTTGACAGACAAGATCAGACAGGAGTCCCCGTGGACTATGATGTTTGCAGATGACATTGTGATCTGTAGTGAGAGTAGGGAACAGGTGGAGGAGACCTTGGAGAGATGGAGATATGCTCTAGAGAGAAGAGGAATGAAGGTCAGCAGGACTAAGACAGAATATATGTGTGTGAATGAGAGGGAAGATAGAGGAATGGTGAGGATGCAAGGAGTAGAGGTGGTGAAGGTGGATGAGTTTAAATACTTGGGATCAGTAGCTCAGAGTAATGGTGAGTGTGGAAAAGAGATGAAGAAGAGAGTATAGGCAGGATGGAGTGGGTGGAGAACAGTGTCAGGAGCGATTTGTAACAGACTAGTACCAATAAGAGTGAAAGGGAAGGTCTACAAGAGGGTAGTGAAACCATCTACCTTATATGGGTTGTAGACAGTGGCATTGACAAAAAGGCAGGAGTTAGAGCTGGATGTGGCAGAGTTAAAGATGTTAAGATTTGTACTAGGTGTGACAAGGGTGGACATGATTAGGAATAAGTATATTAGAGGGTCAGCCCAGATTGGAAGGTTTGGAGACAAAGCTAGAGAGGCAAGATTACGTTGGTTTGTACATGTGCTGAGGAGGGATGCTGAGTTTATTGGGAAAAAGATGCTAAGGATGAAGCTACCAGGTAACAGGAAAAGAGGAAGGCCTAAGATAAGGTTTATGGATGTGGTGAGAGAGGACATGCAGGTGGTTGGTGTGACAGAGCAAGATGCAGAGGACAGGAAGAAATGGAAACAGATGATCCGCTGTGGCGACCCCTAATGGGAACAGCCGAAAGATGATGACGATGTAATGCATTCCCATCAAGTGGCATGTACACAATGGATCTCCCTGCAAAAAAAAACTCAATCTCAGTGGGTGCAGCACAACTGACAGACTGATGGGTTGGGTTAGACAGATGACTGTATTGCAGGCCTCATTCTGGAGTTCTGAGAGCAGATAGGAATAGTCACACCTGCCCCCTTCTACTGAACATTTGTCTCTGCTAGCACATGTGACATTCTGGCTGCATCTAATGCTCTGCAAAACATGGCTACACACTCTCCTGAAACACACGAATGTGGTTAAAATGATAAATATGTAAATCGTGTGCCATATTCAGCAACCACAGTTCTCATATAAAAAATATGCATACCTTTGCTGTTCATTTCATAAGCAGAAGGCTATATCCACTGCATCTTTTAAGCTACTTAATTATTTAAGAAATACAAATACATTTTTAGGTTGATAAACTCTGACTGAGAGCCTCCTTCATTTCTCTCTTTCAAGTGAAACACATAATAGTCTTGCTGGCGACTATTAAATCCTAACTCAATTCTGAAGCTGCTTTAAAGACACCACTACAAGGCCTGCACATTCACTACTTTCTATCCTGTTTAACTATACAGCATTGCTCCACTGATGATAGTAATTTTGATCATTACATGAAAAAGTAAGTTGTAAAGCAAGTGAAATGACTGAACATAGTCCATCTGAACCCATTCATGTACGTAGTTACTAAAACAGAATATACAAATGGAGGTCCTTAGGTGACAGACGTCATACAAATGCTCTTCACAATTTATTTCAGAAGTGTTTGGTGCACAGAATGACTCAAATAGTTTTTCAGCCTTGGCTCTTCTACATAGAGATATTAGAAACATAATAATATAAAATAAAATATAAATAATAATATAATAATAATAACATAAAATAATATAAAATAATAATATAACTTGTAATATAACTTGGGCCTGAGAAGTTTCAATCATCAAAAGGCAAAATGGTTGGGTAAAAATGAAAAATAAAAATATAATGTATCCTTTGGGAGGCACTTAATTATGCAGTCTGAATGAGAACAGCACACTTAAGTTGCTACCCCCCCCCACACAAAATAAATAAATAATAGCAAACAACAACCATCAAGAAATTTATGAGCATCAATAAAGTCAAATATTAAATTCAAAGATTTCCACTTTCACTAACTTTATTCCCCTTCCATCAGATAACAACAAGCCTTTTTTTGTACAAGATCAGACAACAAGTCCAATAGGGGCAAGTAAGACACGAGTAATACATACAAACCTAACCAACATATTATATACTGTAAAATCGTGCAGACGATGTATAAAAAGTCTTATCATGGTCTTTTTAAAGTGCATTTCATAGCTGGTAAGTGTAACAAGGCAAGTCCTTGGTAATGTCTCTTGTGAGAGACTTGCAGTACTGAAAATGGTGGTTGATACAGTTAACAACCAATGCAAGCGCCATTTTCTTTCTGCTCTAATAATGTCTAATCCTTGTGGCACAATTCACAAAAACTAGAACCAGAGGTTGGTCAGGAACAGTTAGCCTCCTGATGGCTTGAAGTGCTGTAGTGTGGACATTTCTAAGTCCTGTAAACTGGAGAACAGGACCAAATGAAGTGTAAGGAGCTAGCTTCTGCCTTTTCACATCTCCAGCATCAACCATCCACCTGCTAGCCTTTTCCCCAGCCGGGTGTGAAATGCCTTTAATGGATTTTCTTAAAATAGAAGAGGATGAAGATCACTCCAATCTCCAGGCATGAATGGTAGCTACTCCTTTGGGTCTGCCTGGACAATACAGAGGTACCACTTTCAAACTCTGTGGAACTATATTTATCTGTAGCCTTATAGAGTATTGACCAAAGAAATGGTTTAGTACAGCTCTGTTGAAGGTCCCAGTTCACCATCCCATGTAATGCATTTTATTCCTTGGTGACCCCACACCTCATGTTTATTAGGTACCGCTGGATTGTTATCAACCCCCCACACCCACACCATATGTCTCAACTGTCCAGATTTTGACAGAAATGTCCAGATCTATGCTTCATATTTTTGTTCTGTTCCTCATAAATTTTGTGGTTTTCTGATAAATCTCTGGTGATTTAAATCACTAAATAATTACCTAAACAATGACACATTTGAGTTTTAGATTTCATAACCTTCAGAAAATGAATTGTTGATGCAAAATCTGATATTTTAGCAACTTTCTAAGTTTATAAGAGCAATATTTAAAAATTGTCCCTGTTTTGGGGCCTTTCTCCTCCCATTACTTTAGTCTTTGTCCAGATTTCTTGTGGTAAGAAGTATAACACACACACACACACACACACACACACACACACACACACACACACACACACACACATACACACACCTTTTATGCCTACATTCCATTACATATAGAGATCCAACCAGAAAAGATTATCTGCAGCTATGTAGTTTCATAACAAAATTGGTTTACTTGCTACACATTCCTTTTCACTCACCCAGATGTGCCCCATGCATTGTACATGTCCTTGAGCAGTTTATTGTGGAGCACAATTATCTTCAACCATCCTCAAGATGCAACACTTTCCTGTATTCATTTGGGGAGCATCTGGCATGTTGCAAGAGTCCCATAAGGGCCTAGATTGAGAACTGCTTGCACAAAGTGGACTAAATCAGCAGCTTGTGCAAACCTCAGAAATTCCTGCAGGCCTAGCTCCCCCATACTTTCTGAAGTACATCAGTTTCTTTATGACTACCATAGGATGTATTTTGTCACAGATGTTACTTATCAAAGTATTTATAATTTCATGGTAAGTGTGTGTGTGTGTGTGTGTGTGTGTGTGTGTGTGTGTGTGTGTGTGTGTGTGTGTGTGTGTTAGCTAGAAAGGGAAATCTGGGGAGAAGACACAGATGAATAGCTTCAATGCACACCAGTACAGTAAGACTGAGCCTTAAGCAGGAGGCTTTCCACTGACCATAGGTTGTTACTGGCTTGAGGTTGATCTCCGGTACCTCACAAAAGTTCTCAGAGTGTTTTACACTGAAGTAGTTATGGGTTGAAACAAATCTTAGTCCCAGCTGTGTGAAACAGCCTTGCAAATTCTGGCAGGATAGATTTAGGGGGAATATCTCCATCTTGCTACAACTGACGGAAGGCCAGAAAGTTTATTAAATTCCTGAAACACTAACAAAATTTCAGGCAGGCACAAATTGGGATTGTTCACTCAAAACATGCAGTCATTTGCAAACCATGGAACCATAAAGGTTTACCTCCTCTGAACCAAGATGCCCCTGTACAAGAATCTCTGTTTGATAGAGACTTAAAGCTTCCACCACCAAAATAAACAAGCATACATGAGAATAAATGGCATCCCTGCCTGGCTTTTCAAAAAATTTGAAGTGTTTGGGTACAGACATTATTGGTTATCATCTGCACAATGGGTATGGATGACAGCAATTGACACAAACTGTGGAAGTCACAATGGATCCCAAAGAATTTCAGTACAGACCACATACAATCCCATGGTAATGTATCAAAGGTGTAGGTGAAGTCAGTAAGCAATGCTGGATATATTACTGTGCTTCCCAAATTGCTGCACATTAAAGAAGTCTCTTCAGCCCTAAAATGTCTTATTTATTTCAGTTTGATGACCGGGGAAGTCCACTGGGCCAAAAAGATCCCATTTTTAGTGGAGGCCAGGGGAGAAAAGCTCCTAGAAAAATAAAAATTGATACAGAATTTACATGTCGCAAGATAAACATAATTATCGAGAAATATACAGTACGTTAAATATAAAACATATAGTCTTTGAACATAGTAAGTTAGGTATACATTGAGCATTCAGAAATAAGCATACAAGTACTTCAAACAGTAGGACATCAATGGTGGGGAGTGGATCTTCCCATAGTATGGGTAAGGGATATAAGTGATGAATACAATGGAGAGGAGAAAGAGAGAGGGTTAGAGGGGTGCTTAACTTGGATCATGACAAGGGCATTCCCATTTGGAAGACAGACGAGAGAACAGGTGAGATTTGAAATTGTTATGGTTAGATAGAGGGCCATATGAGAAAGGGAAGACAGTTCCACTGTTTAGCTATGGAGCAGGATAGTAGTAGTTGGCCAGGAGGACGTGAGGGTTTGTAGACTTGTAGAAGATTTTGGTTTTCGCATCTGAGGGAGCGGTTAGGTATGTAGGGCTTTAAGGATGTAGCGAGAGAGGGACAGTTTGCAGGTTTGAAGATGAGCTTGTGGACAGTGTTAAGTTGGAGATATCTCAGGTAGTTGGGAAGTTCGAGCCATTTGAGGGTGTGGAGGGAGTGGCAGTGGTGGGATGAGTTTTTTGCAATGGTTGCAAATTTGCAGATTTTGTGGTTACAGGATTTTAGTTTGGCTCACAAGCCAAGCTGGAGATTGGTGAACAGAGGAGCACCATACATATGATAAGGGAGAAGGAAGGTGGATGCAAGAGGTTGCCTGGTAGAGGGGCTGAGGTAGCGGTTGTGTCTGTAGAGGAGAACAATTTTTTGATGGGTTTTTCATGATTGAGGAGTGAATGTGGGTGTCAAAGTTTAGGTCTTCATCAATGATGATGTCTAGAAGCTTGGCATAGGGAATGATTTCCAGGGGGTTGTTATTCTGGATAAGTATGGAAAATGAGTTTTTGTTGATACTGGAATTTCTGGAAGGAGTAAAAATCATTAGTTTAGTTTTATTAGCATTTAGGGACATGTGGTTGGATTGCATCCAGGTTTCTGTTTTGGAGAAGGCTAGTTGTATTTTTTAACAGCAGTTCATAGGGGGAGGAGGCTGAGCAGATGACAGTAGCGTCATCTGCATACTGGATGAGTGAGGATTCAAGGACGGAGTGGTGGGAGTTGTTGATAAATATGTTAAAGAGTAGAGGACCAAGAATGGAACCTTGAGGTATGCCGGTAGGTGTAGGTATGAAAGGAGAGGTTGTTGTTTTCCATTGGACAGCTTGTTTGCATTTGGACTAGTAGCTGGAAAACCAGGCTATGGTGGTGGGAGAGAGATGTAGGGTGGAGAGCTTGGATAAGAGTAAGGTGTGGGAGATGGTGTTGAATGCCTTTGAGAGATCTAGAAACAATGGAGATACGAATATGCCAGTGTTGTGTGCTAGGTTGATGGTTTCAAGAAAGGAAAGGAGGGCAGACGTGGTACTGTGGCTGGGGCAAAGCCGTGTTGAGTAGGGGAGAGGAGATTGTTTAGGGTTAGGTATGGCATGAGTTGCGCATGGGTAGTTTTTTCTAGTATTTTACAAAGAGGAGAAAGTATAGCAATAGGACTGAAATTCTCCCACCTTTGTGGAGTGGGATGATGTAAGCACGGTACCACATAAACGGGACATAGGATTCTTATATGGATCTATTTACAAAGATGGGATAGGCTATGCTGTTTGCAGATAGTTTGAGGACGGTAGATGGTAGATTGTCAGGTGCATTGTGACAGGGTTTGAGGAGAATTTTTTTTTATTGTACCTATGGGGATGGGTGTTAGGTTGATGGGGGAGAAGGGAGGTGGGTGATTGGGGAGATTGGGGGGGCAGGAGGGGATGGGGTCGGGGGGTGATGGAAAGAGGTAGATAGTTTTGCAATACAATCTACGAAGAATGAGTTGAATTTGGTGGCTGTTTATAGGTCGGTAAGGTTGGGGTTTGGAACAGGAGTTGTCTTTATTATCAGGGCGGAGAATGGAGGATATGGAGCCCCAGTATTGTTTAGGATTGGATGAGTGCATGGATCGAAGTTTGCAGTAGTAGGCTTTGTTGTCTTTTGTTATTAGTTTTTTTGTGGAGTTCCGAAGTTGCTTAAATTCTAAGAGGGAGTTTTCTGTTTTTGATATTACTTCCATTTTATGTCTCGTTGGCACATAGTTAGTTTAATTTCTTTTGATAGCCAGGGGCAGGGACTGGTTTTGATGTGTTTGGTCCGAAGAGGGGCTTGCTGGTTTAGAAGGGTTAGGAATGACTGGTTGAAATAAGATACAGCACTATCTAGTGGAAGGGTTTTAAGATGGGTCCAGTCAGTATGTTTTAGACAGTCTGAGAAAGTTACAGGGTTGAAAAAGGAGAGATTGCAGATTTGAATGTAGTGACACTTTTTTGTAGAGGAGAGGGGAGATGTTCGGTGAAGGCCGGTAAGTGGCCACTGAGAGGGTCTGGTAGTATTCCAGCATTGGAGATAAGGTTGGGATGAGTTATTAGGGTCCAATCAATGATGGTACTGGAGGTACCATCTTTATTTGGTCTGGTTGGAGAGTTTATAATTTGGGAGAAACTTATTGATTGTGAGGGGAAGGGATTTCATAGTTAAAAGAGGCCCAGTTAATGTTCATATCACCAAGGATATAGGTTTCATTTTTGCTGTTGGAGAAAAACCAGGAGAGGATGTCTTCAGGTGCCTTGATGTTATCACCTGGGAAAATATAGATGACACCGATGCATATAAACTTGTGATTGTTTATTTTTAATAGACCTATTGTAATTTCAGTGTTGCCAAAGGTTGGGATGTGGTTGGTGTAAGGAGTTAAGATATGGGAGGAGGGGTAGGTAATAGCTATTCACTGCCTTTTTTGTGAGTTCTGTCAATGTGAAGGATTTGGTAACCTGGTGGGAGAATTTTGTTATCTTTTATAAAAGATTTAAGCCAGGTCTCAGAGATAGCAGTTATGTCAAGGTGGTTATGGGAGAGCCAGGCATGGAGGTTAGGGATGCTGTTTCTAAGGCTTTGTGCATTAAGTGTAGTGAGGCAAATGGACTTAGGTTTTTGGGGTTGAGTGGTGTGGTTTGCTAGTTGGGGTTAGGGTAGATTTGTGACAAGATGAGTACCAGTAAGAAGGAAAGGGAAGGTCTACAAGAGGGTAGTGAGACCAGCTATGTTATATGGGTTGGAGACAGTGGCAATGACGAAAAGGCAGGAGTCGGAGCTGGACGTGGCAGAGTTGAAGATGTTAAGATTTGCACTGGGTGTGATGAGGGTGGACAGGATTAGGAATAAGTATATTAGAGGGTCAGCCCAGGTTGGAAGGTTTGGAGACAAAGTCAGAGAGGCAAGATTACATTGGTTTGGACATGTGCTTGGGAGGGATGCAGAGTATATTGGGAAAACGATGCTAAGGATGAAGCTGCCAGGTAACAGGAGAAGAGGAAGGCCTAAGATAAGGTTTACGGATGTGGTTAGAGAGGACATGCAGGTGGTTGGTGTGACAGTGCAAAATGCAGAAGACAGGAAGAAATGGAAACAGATGATCCGCTGTGGCGACCCCTAATGGGAGCAGCTGAAAGAAGCAGAAGGTGAGCTGGGTTCAGGGATGTCCTGGTGAGCCTCCTAAAAAAAATCAGACCACATTCCACAACAAATCCCACAGCTAAATTAGTACAGCATTTTATAGACATTGAACATAACCTCGTATACTTCAACACCACCTACTCATTCCTCAAATTCAGGATAGAAGGGGCTTGTTACACCAAAATATTTGTCTGGCAAAATAAGAAAGTGCAAGCAGATATAAAATTCAAGTCAATATAACAGCACAGGTAAAGGTATTCCCACCAGTACAGGGCAGTAAGTACAACCTACTCGGTGTAACCCATGCTCCTCTGAATTAACAGCAAAGTTTCTGCTAGTTTTATATTTTAGCATGTAAAATCCCCCACAGTTAGCCAGCATCAGTGTAACAGTTAAGCCTGGTGCAGTGTTATAACAAGTATCTTATTAAGCCTCTCTACCACTATTTTTGTACCTCCCATCATGGGCACAATCATAAACTGACATGCAAGACTGCACTGGCATGATGTACCCTTCTCTTGATATTAGGCCAACAGAACAGGGGTTGATTAGATAACCATCTACGGTGCACATTCCCTATACTGAATTATGCTACTCCTACAGGAAGCTTATCCCCTAAAGGTGCTTCCAAGATGCATTGTACACAGTTGTCATAAGGGATAGGAGCATGCAGTCTTAGTGCAACCCCACTAATTTCTTAGCAATTAAAGAGGAAAAGGCACCCTCCACCTGCATTATTCCAATCATCATCACTTTCACTAATCTAGGTAATTCCCTCAACATTTCCTCAAGATTTCTGCAAGGAACATATCAAACTGGCCATAACATACTGATGACACTTCTGGGTTGAAAAGTGCCAGATGTAGCAATGCTTAGACTCATGACAAAAAGCACATCCAAACTTTCTTTCAAAAATGGCTTGTAAGGTGAAAGAAGAAAAAAAAAATAAAACTTTCTGTGTGTTCATGAAAAAGTATATTAAAGCTAACATGTAAAAAAGTGTCTGTATACTTCTGATAGTAAAGTAGATGGTTTTAATGTTTGCAGTTGCTACTTTTCATAAGTATGTTCTCTCTTATAGATAAGTATGTTGGAGACAAATGCAGAAAAGAAAAGAAAACCTGCTTCCATCCCTGTCCATTTACAGACATTTTTTGCAGTCTTCTACATATCCAGCACCCACACAAATAGCAATGCCAAATTACTTCTAATCTATCGAGGTTACACATCTAATTTTGTCGCTCAGTGTATCATCCATAGATCTAGCAAAACTGAAGCTTAATCTAAAACAAGCATTAAATATGCAGTCTTAACTCACTACAGATGCAATCACAAACTTCAGTTCAGCTGGGAGAATGCTTTCTCCAGTAAAACAACTAAGGGTTTAATGAGAATGTTAGCCTGTATGCATCTCTAAATCACAAAAAGAAAAATCTGGTGGTATCCCTTGAAGTCTCAGAAAACCCAGTATGCATCCTGTACCGGGTAAAAAAACAAACCAAGCAGAAACTTTTCAGTGTGGAGGGAGTGAAGTTTACACCTTGAAATGTGTTATGCATCTAGTTCACTAATAAAATACAAACTTTAAAATATGTACTACAAAATAATAAAATAGTAGTTAGTCCTCAGTTGAGTTAAAAATGGAATATCCTTTATTAAATCTATTATTTACTATGTTATCCTTTATTGATACTGCTTTATTTATTTAGTTTTAATTTAGTTTCAACAACAGATATTCCATTTTTAACAACTGTGGACTATCTATTTTATTACTTTGTAGTTTGTATTTTATTAGTGAACTACTTAGGTGCATAACATATTTCAAAGAGTGAACTTCACACCCTCCACACTGTGAAATTTCTGCTTGGTTTATCTTTAAATCATGTCTGACCTGTAGCTGTACAGATCTAGAAACAGTTGCACGTTTTGTTGCTGGCTGGGATATGTTTAGGGTGGAGGGTCTGCACACTGAAGTGCAGAATAACTTGTGCAAACTGTTATGTCAGACTGTACAAACACTAGCATACAAGTAGCTGGGCATCACTGTAAATATAAATCACAAAAGAATTACTGAAAATGAAGTACTGACCACATACGATCATCCATTACCAGCAATCAAGAAAGTAAAAGCAAGAAAACCAGATACTGCAGATGAGTAGAAAAGGACAAAAGTTGAATTGATGAGTGAATTAGCTATACCTAAAGACTATGTCTTTCAGTGTGCAGGACATTATAAAGATATAAAAAAAAATTATGCAAGCAGAAATCTATAGCAATATGGAATAAAGACGCCCTCATAGTTCAATAGTAGAAGCACAAGGCATATAAAGAATTCAAAAATACATAAATATGTTGCTGATACATGTAATTTCCAGACAAACTACAGAAAAGGGCAACTCTTGGCAAACATCAATGATTGAAGCAATACTAATTTCATGAATGCTTACTGTATGTACCCTGACTTAGGAATGGAATCCATTCCTGTAATGCTACTAGAAATCCCTAAATATTTTGAGAAATCCAAGGAAAGAAGCCATACAAATTACTACGTCAACTCACCGTTAATTGTACTAATGGAAATAAATCTGCCATCATGCTGCTTTGTAGGAGCAGCTCTGCTACACATTTCAAAGCCCTGCTATTGTTGTGATCGGTCAGCATGTTTACATAATGGGCAAGGCATTCAAGAAAGAAGTGCAGAAAGCTGTAAATGACTGACCTTTAGCATAGGTCTATTGGATTTGTATTTCATTTATGCTCACTAGCCAGAACTACTGCCAAGGTCCCAGACTTCATGGACACTTTTTTTGTGTGTGTAAAGCAACTGTCTCCATATCCATTCATACTAAACAATGTTATTACATTCAATTAGTTTTTGTTTGGCTACAATTCAGTAGTACATTTTATAGTACTTGCAGGAACATAACAGACCTTACATATCGAGTTTTACTGAATTTGTAAAGTGTACAGGAGCAAATGTTTCTTGGAAATAGTACAGAATAAACTACTTCTGAGTACTTGCTACTACCACTATTACTTATAATAGTAGTAGTAATATCATTATACTAGTACCACTAGCATTGTAGTATGCTACTGTATACCATGTATAAAAGCTAGCTACAGAACTCATTCATAAAACACAAGACAATGCCAATGTACACTCAGTGTTAAACTCAATACCATCTAAACTATCCAATTATAGATAGGGAAACCTACACCACCACTAGTACACAGGCACAGAGATTCTTGAACTTTGTGCCAGGGAATTTGTATTGACAATTAGAGTACCCCCTAAGGTGAATAACATCTTAGATCTTGTTTTTACTAATAAAGGAGCATCTTGCACGATCCCTGGCATGTCATAGGTCTACCATAAAGCAAATAAAATATAAAAATCAGAGATCCCTTCCACTAAAACACATTTAGAAATTTAAGTGATATATTGGCAAGCTTTAAATCCCCTTCAAACCCAGTTAATGCCACTGAATACACATCTATGTACACAACTACAGTAAAGAGCATGTAAAGAGCATGTAAACAGCTGCGCAGCTGTACCCTGTATGAACAAGTACTTGTACTTGTATAACGGAGGACCTTCCACAAACCCAAGCAACTATAGTCTCATAGGTCTTACCAGCCTCATATGCAAATCCATGGAAATACTTATCATGGAGCTACTCAGTCAGGACATAGAAAACCTCCAAACACTGGACCAGTTTGGATTCATCAAGGGTAGATCAAGCTTACTTAGACTGGAGGCTTTTTTTGAAAAGGTCACCAAAACAATAGATGAAGGCAAAATGGTACACACTGCATACTTTTTACCTGGTCAAAGCTTTTGACAATACCCCACCTCAGGCATAGTAGAACAACTAAATAAACCCCTATGTCACCCTCTGGCTCACAGATAGGATGCAGGAAGTCAAAATAGCGGAAGTTACTTCCACAAGTAGACTAGTCACCAGGGGAGTCCCCCAAGGTTCTGTGCCAGGACCTATCCTGTTTGGAATCTACTTTTCAGACGTAAAAGCCGATACCAAAGGGCTCTAGTTGACTAAGTTTGCAGACAACTGCATACTAAGAGAAGTCATTGAATCCCCAAATGATTTGGCCATCTCACAGGAAGGTTTGTCCCAAATAACTAGTGCCAAAATCACGGACTGAAAATAAATGCCAAAAAATGCATTATAGTATCCTTTGGGAAGTTGTATATACCAGGTGTTGGATATTATGAATATAAGGCTGAAATTAATTCTGTTGTAAATATGCTGAAAGAAAAACCTTGCTTAAATGTAGAAATAGAGTTTAGTAATATGTGATCAGCATTCATACTAAATGACCATGGCTTGGAAAATAAGGAATCTGCTGAATGGACATTTTTCCCTTACAGACTTAAAAACAGGATGTATGCAGGAGCAAAAATGCAAAATCTGCTTTTAAAGAATGGACAATGACACTGTGACAATGTGTTTCCTTAAAAACATGTTTTTCTGCATGGACAACAGGACACTGTTATCAGCATTTTTACAAGAACAGATGTTCTTATACAAAGATCGAAATAGAATACAAGATGTTCACACTGTCAAAAAAGCTGGCTTCTTATAAATTCAGCAAAAATGTGACAAGACATTGTTAAACAAGGAAGCTGAAAAATAATATCATTAAGTCAGCAGTTTATGTCAGCATCTGCCAACAATTAGTATTGTTTCTACAGGATGAGCAATTCTCCAAAATAGAATACCAAGAGGAAATGTATATGTATGTGCAGGACTAAAACTGTATATAAAGATCTGTATGAATCCAGTTATGTTAGAGGTATTGGTAGAGACACATTTGTCTCGAGGTAAATGTTATAACTCTCACATCATCTGTACTATATGAGAAGTAAAGTGGAATAGTACACATAGTAACAGAAGTACGTGTGGTTTATTATAAAAGTTATTGGTTACTGCTCTTAAAGACAGGTGCTGCTAAGTATATTCTATCATCAGTGTATATTCTGCAAGTTTCTGTATGCAACAGAATGTGAATGCAAATATAACCAGACTTTGATTTTAGCAGAATCCAGCCAGCAAGACTGAGTGTCTTAAGAAGACTTCAAATCCATCACAGTAAGCAGTAAGCTCCATATAATTTTTCAATGGCAAGCTAGCCTGCATTTGAATCTAAAATCTGCATTCAAACACAGGGGGAGAGATGGTAAGCTCTGCAGAGGGTCACTTTAGTCACATTGCAGTAACTAACATTTGTACGTATGTATAAATCCTAAGCAGAAGTATTCCAGTTTATGCAGCTTGCAGAAGTAAAGTTTTTAGATGTCTAAAATCTGGAGTGAGACTAGTTCAAGAAAGTCACAGTGCCATAAATTCTCCAAGAAAAGGTGGATATCTACTTGTACAGCAGTCCGCTGCCTGTTGTGCTTCACCAGCTTCTCAAGTGACTGAAAAATTTCTAGCCATTAGCAACAACAGCCTGATCACCTGTTTTCTTGCTAACTGGTAAGACTTTTTTCTGTGTCACATAATTAGTGTGGATGATATTAGACAGTTTGTATATTATTAGACAGTTTGGATGTTATTAGACAGTATGGATATTATTTATAATTCATGCAGGAGTAAACCAAACTTTAGTAAATTGCAATGTTGGTATACACAGCACATTAGTAAATGTAAAACATTATTAGGGCAGGTTGATAGTAAGGCATTATGCAAATGTATTACAATATTTGACTGGTATCTCAAAGAAAACCATGTGGGGTATAACAAATGTTTATTGTGTGCTTCAACAAAAACTGCATTTTGTGTATTATGCCATAAAAAAGTATTGCATCATATTGCTAAAAAAATAGACTGTGAAGACAGATCTGTTCATGATAAAGAATTAACTAAGGGTAAAGTGTTTCCATTACATTCTGATGTTGAGCAGTTATGTCCTGTCACCACATGCGAGTCATATCAGTTACTAATAGAACCTCTAGTACATTTTGTTACAAAGGAATGTAATAAACTTCTAAAAGACAGACACAATGAGTTCAGGAAGCTTAGACAAGTTATACACACATCTTTTCAAAAGTGCATAAGAGTTTCAAATTCAGCAGAACAGCTTACTAAAGAATGTCAGAAAGAGCATGCAACATTACAGGAAATTCAACAGCAGTTGCAGGATAAAGGAAATAAATTAGCTGAACTGACAGAGACTGGGAACTTCCTGCATACACAGCTAATCTGTGTAAAAGAAATATATTTTATAATATGTTTACATTTTAAAAATGGTTAAATATACATGGTAGGGACAAATAATTTTTAAATGTTTTACTTTCATTCAGTTAAAGTAAGACATTTATCAGTACTACAATAAAGTAGAGCATATGACTGCCGTTCTTAGCATAGTCAAAAGGTAAACAAAACAGTTATAGTGCATAAAATTAAATAAAAATAGTTAAGTAGTCACAAGACTGACATGCTTGTATAAAGATGTACAGGTAGAAGACAGGCATGCATGTATGTTCTTTTCATCTAGATTACATTTGTTTACAATGCACAAAAGCAAAAGGCAGTCAACAGCAAATATAAATAAACATATGTTAGTTAAGCTAATATCTATTTGTTTTTACAATTTTATATAATTTTATAGTAACGCCACACCAAACAGTCTGAATTTAAAAAAAAAAAATCACAGATGGTATTATTCAAACAGTTTTTGTAAAATTAATGGCAGGAGTTAAATAGATAAATAAAAATAAAAAAATACTGAAATTCATGTAAGCTAATTGTAAAATAATATCTATTTATGTAGTATAAATGCATAGTTATGCAAATCACAATCAAATTAAAGGAAAAATGCCAAAAGAATTAACTATAGTTTATAGAGTATAAAATGTGAGCTCAGACCTTCCTAGACTAGATGAATAGTTACAGGAAATGTGGGAAAGATAAGATAAACAAGACTGATTGCCAGACAAGTAGCTTGAGTTTTTCTAAAGCATCATTGTTATTAAAACATAATTGTTAAAATGTTTACATGCAACATTATTTGGTAATTGTAATAAAATGTCACAATTGTGCATAGATGTCACTGATAATCTGTTTGCAAGTAAATGTTAAAATAAAAAAAAAACCTCAGTTGCAGATGGAGTGTCTTAAGAAGACTTCAAATCCATCACAGTAAGCAGCACCATATAATTTTTCACGAGGGAACTACCACATTACCAACATGCACCTAAGAGTTGACCCAGTTGTTCAGGATTTGGAAACTTATGTGGACAGTGACCCAACTTTTTGCCAGCTTGTCTATTGCTGTAAAAAATGTCCTTCTATATTGCACAGCTTATAAACAAAGGGATTGTGCTCTAAATCTAGGGGTGTCAGTGTCCTCCTTTACTCAGCCTGCATTGAATATAATCCCCCCTTTGGCATGTATATGTCCAGACACATGCAACAATTCAACACCCACAAAGATACCTTACTAAAAAGGATACAAGGCCTAAACAGCATTTCCTACATGAAGGACTCGAACACCAGTCTCTAGACTCAGTAACCCACAGACTGCTAAGAGTGGAACTGAGTCTGGCATACAAGGCATCCTCTGACCCATTACTGATGGATTTACTGCACATCAGGAAGTCAAATGGCATCAGAACTTCTTTGTCTAGGGCTCTACACCTCTTCTGCAACATCTGCAATGGGTTGGGAGGTTGCCATAATGGTTAAGGTGTAGAAGGTGTGGGGTTTGATTCTTACATGGGATAACTGGCTTGGCTTAAAATGGCCCACAAGGGCAGTTAGCATAGTATTAATCTATGAACGTATATGCCTGTAAGGGCTCTGAAAATTTCATTTGTTACAGGGCAGGCTCAGAGTCAGCCCTGATGTAAATGCTAGACATTAGTAAGTCAAACTGCAGAAGGGTCACTTGCTCCAATGATCTTAACCTAGCCTCTGATATGACAGGACATGCTTCTGCTGTGATTTCCCCATTTCTTCATCTGTCTCAGAGTGTGCATTCTATCACCAGTCTCAGGCCCGTCATCTCAATCAGCTATAGCTTCAACTGTTCTGCCTTCATTGCACCAATGTCTATACAATTTAGTAGTACTGGTTGCACCACTATTTTGTACACCTTATTTATTTTGCATCTTGACATTTTTCTGTCACACACTACACCTGACACTGTGCCAGTTGGTTATGGTCCCTCCGATTCTAGCTTTGACCTTCTCAGGCAGTCTTCTCAGTCACCCCTGCAAGACACTTAGCTGTTAACCCGTTCCACCTTCTCATTTCTCAGGTTCTTCTGATTCCCATCTGCTGCATTACAGCTGTCTTATCTGTACTCAATGCCACTTCATATGCTTTTGTGGTGCATTCCATTTCACTATCGTTTGCTGAGGTTCTTGTTCAGAACATGCCTATAATGTCACATCACCTACATAAAACTGCTTTGTTGATCTGTCCCCTCTGACCTGTTTGCTAATATAGTCCATCACCAGTATGAACAGTAGTGGGCTCACAGATGAGCCTTGATGCATGCCAACTACCACTGGAAACCACTCTTAGACCAAACATTGTTCATACTTGTGTCATAGGGTCCTTGTACACATCCTGTACCTGTTCTACCAGTGCTTCTGGGACTTTGAACCATTGCACGACTGTCCAAACCAGCTTTCTTGGGACCTTGTCATATGCTTTTACAAATTCTAGGAATGCCCACTTGGACTCTCATCTCTAGCTACTTCCCAACTATCTGTCTCACTTCAAATATTGGGTGAGTTGTGCTTTCTCCTAATGTGATCTGAACTGCTCATATCATCTTACTTTCTACTTTTCTGCATATTAAATTTAATCAAATCACCCTTTCCACAACCTTCATACAGTGTGACAACAGTATGATGATGCTATACTGCCTGCAGTTTTGAATGTAGCCTCTTTTACACACTGGCACTAAAATGTTTATTCTCCAGTCATCTGGAATATGCCTTTCACTCCATACTGCTAGGACTCCACAAGTCATTTCTCTCCAACTCACCCAATATCATGATTATATCTGTTGTGACCTCATCCGAGCCTGCTGCTTTCTCTGACTTCATTTTCCTTACTGCAGTACTTCATATAGGGTGGGCTCTTCTTTCATCATTGGCTGCATCTGTTGTGACCTCATCTGAGCCTGCTGCTTTCCCTGACTTCATTTTCCTTACTGCTGTACTTCATCTAGGGTGGGCTCTTCTTTCGTCATTGGCTGCATCTGGGGCAGTACAGCTTCCACAGGTTTTCCTCTATAGGAGCTGCTGGATGTAATCCTTGCATCTGCCTTTCACGTACTGTGGACTGGCAAGAGGTTGTTGCTGGTCCCTTATGAAGGACTCTGAAGACGATCTTTCTGTTTTGGCCTTGCAAGATGATAGAGTTTTTGTGCCATCTGCCTAGCCAATTGCCAGAAGCTGGTAGAGTGCTTCTGATAGCTTGTTCTTTGCTATTGCAACTGCTGACTTAGCCTCTGTTAGCCAGCCAGTATTCCTTCTTAGCCTGGCCAGCCAGTATTCCTTCTTAGCCTGGTCCGTCTTTTCTATCTCCCACTTTTTCTAACATTCCTTTCTTTTGATGACTTCCTGGCCATCTGCATTCTACCACCTGCTTTCCTTATGTACCTTATTTTCATACCCGAGTCAGCCACATAGCTGTTCTGTGGTCCTCACTTGAGATGCTGCCATTCTTCAACTCCACCTAATCTTTATCCTGAGGTGCTACAGCCCTGAGTCATTCCTTGAACTCTTGTGCTTTCTCTCCAGTCAAATTGTACAGTGGTGCAGCGGTTAACGTTGTCGCCTCACAGCAAGAGGTTCTCCAGTTCGATTCTCGGCTGGGGTGCCTTCTGTATTGAGTTTGTATGTTCTCCCTGTGTTCGCGTGGGTTTCCTCCGGGTACGCCGGTTTCCTCCCATTTTCCAAAGACATGCATCTGGAGCATTTCTCCCCGGGCCTCCGCTGAAAACAGGCTCTGTGGAACCTAGTCGGACTTTCCCGGTCAACAAACGATAAATAAATAAATAAATAAATACATAAATTGTAGGTCTTCATCAAAGTCTCTGTTGACCTTAGAGCCTACTCTGACCACTGCTTGCAGCCAGTTGTGACAATCAGTGTTTTTTTACTGTGGATTATTTTGCAATCACAGATTCTAACCCATTTCCCTTTTCATATTAGAAGGAAGTCTACCAGAGTTGTTGTTGACCTCTCCTGTAGGAGATTTTGTGACAGTTTCTTTTGTTGAACATTGTGTTGGCCACCTTCAAGCCATTTGCAGACAAAAATTTAGAATGGACCCTTCTTTATTCCTATAGCCCTATCCATGTGGGCCAAGGCAGTTCTCATATCCTGTTCTGTCTGTCCTGATATGTGCATTCAGGTCCCCCTTTATCAGCACCAACTGATGCTGTCCTGCTTTATCTACTTGGTACAGGAACTGCTGCTTGAATTCATTCTTTTCCTCACCATCACATCCCTGTGATTATGAACACAGTCTTATTCTTATACTGGAATCTGATTACCGTGAGTCTGAGACCAATTGTGATGACATCCCTCACTATCTTCTGAACCTTCTGACATCCCTCACTATCTTCTGAACCTTCTTCCTCACCACAGTTTCCACACCATTTCTAGTCTTTCCACCCTACCAAGTAATAGATTTTGGATCCTAAGCTAGTTGGCTTTGCTGCACTGACCTTCCATCTTGTCTCCTGGATAAAGAGGATGTCCATTCTCTTCTTTACCACCATGTCATCCACTTCCAAGTTATGTTATGTCAGTGAAAGACCAATAATCTCACTAGAATTCTTCACCAAGGAATCAGTATGACATAATTAAATGTATTCATGTATGGTACAAATATCTTTAAAGAAAAAAAATTGTATATCCAGACTAAAAAAGCGTAAATGTCAACACAAGGTGCAAAATGACGATTCAAATATTAGAGTGTATATGAGCCCTGCATACTGTTATAAAATGCCAAATCTGAGAATTGGAATCAGATGGCTAACATCTTTTGAACCTCAGACTAAGTTTTCTTTCTTGTTACACATTATTCAGGACTGAAGTATGACATTCATTTATATTTCAGGCCTTCAATGTAGTATTTCAGTCCAACTTAAGTCATTCACCACCAGTCTTTAATATCTGCTACTTTCAGTCTTCATTGTTTTACTTATTTGGATCATGCTTCCTTTCATTCTTTTATATACGCTTCCCCTTATATACAAAAAACAGCCACTTCTTAATGTCTTATCTACATAAAGAGATAAGAAGTTCAAACGGAGTCTACATGTGCTTACCTTCCCAAGTTTTTCCCGTTTTTTTCTTCGATACTTAGTGACATGGATCTACTAGCACAGACTCTCTTGCCATCCATCACTTGTGATACCCAATCCTTATACCTCTACAAACTACTTTACTGTAACCACTGCAAGATTCACTCTTCTTGCTATTCATCTGTCCAATATTTATCATTCAAAACACCCTTTGTTTCTCCCATACCGCATGGCTCTTCAGCCAATCTTTCTCAGCCCTCTCCCTGATAGTACAGCTAAACAAGTCTTCAGCCTTATTTTGTGATAGAGGGTACTGTAAATCTCAAGTCATTCAAACCAGCAACTTAGTTCAAACTTTCAAGAGGTCAGAATTGTGATGGTATCAACAAAAAGCAACAAAAATAATAAAATGATTAGACTTAATACCGCTTATGGATGTAACACCTTTGGATTTATGGATCAGATTCAAAAACATTGGGATATTCTAATGGCTGAGAACAGATTATCTAATCTTCTGGGTTCCTAGATGCCATTTTTCATTCAGAAGAGGTTAGACATTAGGTGGGTTCTTTAATCAGTATAAACACAAAACACAGCATAAGAGTACGTCTCAGGGGACACTAGATGGGGGGGGGGGGTTGTTGTTGGACTGTGTTCCATGCGGTCACTGCTATTTCTGTAAATATGTTGTCAAGACAAAAGAATTTACTAGTAAAAATACCCATAGAATATTTAATATTAACATTTTTGCTAATTGTAGTACAGATTGGATTATTTATTTAGTTATATGCACATGCTCAGCTTTCTATATAGTCAGACATCTCGACCATTTAGATTACGTATATCAGAACATTTAAGTAATATAAGAAACAAATGTCAGTCAAATGCTTTATATAAGCACTCTATTAAACATCCCACAGCATGTTTTAAATTTAGTTCTAGGTAATAAGAATTTGAAAGCTGATTGTCATGACATCTTAAACAAAAAAGAAAGAACTTGGATCATCAAATTGGGTGGGGTGTTTTCCCCTGAAAAGAATGACCACCTTTAAAATATTTCGAATTAATTAATGAAAAGGGTGGACCCAATCATTCTCAATGACTATATATCGTACTGAATGACTGTTAGTTTGATAACACACTGAGGAAGGCCATTGGGCCGAAACCGGTTTGTTTTTTGCCATTTTAGTGTATCTTTTACACTATGATGTTTTTGTAAGTTTAGTTATTAAATGAATATGCTGAACTTCTCACAGGAGTGCTGGCCATTTTTTGGCGTTTTGTTATTTGGAGTATTTTGGCCATTGCACTTGCTGTACATGCGGAAGCTCTAAGTGCTGACTGCTAATTTTAACCAAACTCCTATTACTATTACCAACAATGCCAGCATGCATGCGTTGTACTCACTACATGGACCCACCTCACTAGCTATCATATCTTTCTCTTATACTAATAAATGGGACCCCAAATAACCCAAAGTTACAACCTTATTACTCATCTCAAATATCCAACAAAATATTACCTTACTTCTACTGTTCTACTTTCTCTAACCTCTTCAGCTAAACATACATCAAACCAAAGTCATAATTAACAAAACTGCAGTAAACCCAAGTTAAAGTATAAAAATGGCTCTACACCTTTATACACAGTAATTCAACCCACAAAAACAGTGACATTTACCTGAACCCTGGTCCCACCAAACAGCAACCCCAAAACCTAGCCAACACAACTACAAACACCTCTACATGTACCTCCCCTAATACAGACTTCTAATTATATGTATTTCTAACATTTGTATTTATACCAAAATCCAAGTCATTCATGCACATCCTGAAACTCACTCCCCTGAATTAATAAATTACTACTGAAGTACTACTGAAACTTTGATAATGGTCTGGATTCCAAATGAAAGTTGCAGACAATGCATCATGCAAAATGAAAACACAGGCATAGTAGCAGAGGATGAGTTTCCATAACAGTCAAAAACATGTGCCCAATTTTTTTGACTTACAATTCCTTATGAACTTCTAAACAATCCTATAGATTCTGCAAAATATTACTTAAAAAGTGCAAGATGCATTTAATGCATTATGACAAGCTGGGGTACTGCAAGCCATACTAGAGGACAATCAGCAAAAGCAGCCTGAAAGGTGCAGAGCCAGGATACAGTTAAGTCAGCTCTCTGACAAGAAAGGTATATGTACAGGTTAGACTGATAGCTGGTACAGTCTGTGTGCACTCCACATGTCCAAAAGCAGTCTGTCAGGGAAACCAGTCACAATAAAACAAGAGTGTGTCTGAATCTGGGAATACTGGCCTCTGGGACATTGCAGCAGCATATGGGTGATGCTGTAGGAGTGGCCCTTAGACCTTTGCCATTTGTATTCTGGGACTGTTTCTGGAAGTAATCTGCAGGAAAGTAGATGAATTCATCCACTTTCCAGCAACAGCCACCGAGGCAAGACTGCCATGAGCAGTTCTATTCCATTGCCAGTTTCCCCATGTCCTCGGTTCAACTAGCTGCACACACTTTCCAATCCAAACCCCAGTGTTACTGTATGCTGAATGTTTCATCAACAGAAATGGGTGGCCATCACCCACCTGTCAGGTTGCGTGCTCTGCAAATTCCCTCCATCAATATTATGGCAATACGCTCTGGTAATGTGCATGATGTTGTAATTTGGTGGTAAAGTGGGTTGAACTACTTTCCAACATGGTGACATTCCTGAGAGACTCCTATTCATTAAGTTCAAGAATACAGCTATGGTGTAATCTGAATCTAGATCTAGATCTAGCAATAGTAAGCAAGGAACTAAATGTGCGTTTTTCCTTCTACAAACGGGTGACTGTGATTGTCCACTGGAGCCTTAGCTTATGATGCCGTACAATAGAGCACATACAGTCAGACAATGAAGGGCTGAATGTGATGGTCCTGCACAGGTGAATAAAATATCAGTATGCATAGTGCTTATAGCGTCACCTAAGCAGCTTTTAGCAGAACATGCAAGCAGTCTTAGTGAACTTCCCTCGGGACTGTTATACTCTACCACAGGACATCTGTTAAAATGCACTTACATATATGCTGTTTTGTCAGTGTGAAATGCAAAATGCGGTTATGTATGTAAACAGTAAACATACTAGTATGTCCCAGGACACCAGCCTCAATCCCTCCCCCAGGAATGCAACAATCCTGGCAGGTGGTATGGTGGGAGGCCAGGAGTGGTGACATTTCATCCATTGGAGGTGCTGGTGGCCCATGACTAGTGGTATTCTTCTTTATCCTATATCAGTGGAGTCTGTTGGCTGCACAAAGGATCATGTCAGATCAGCAGAAAAAAGACAGGCAGCCCATGAGTAATTATGTCCATGCACCAAGTTTGTGATGTCTCTCCACACTTGGTTCTTCCAGAATGTATGGCCCACATGTCCCTAGTAAATTATTGCTGGGTTGATGCAGGGCTTTCAATATAATCTCATTTTACTGGCCGGAAAAATTATTCCTGCTTTGTAAAGACATCTGGAATTATGTAAGTTGCACATATCAGGAGGTAAATATGTAGTACACCTATCAACAGCGCAGTATTGAAAATATAGGCTGGTATAATGACCCTCATTATACATTCTACTACTACGCAAAATAACAGATAATTATGTGTACTGCCATCATGTGCATATAAGCATAGTAAACGCACAACATGTAGTAAATGCTGATTATGTCATTAAATGTAAAGTGTACAAGTGCATACATTCCCAAGTCCACAGCTTAGCATATGTCAGAAGTAACCTTAGAACAAAGGTTTATGAGAATGCTGAGAATCATGAACCACTCACATAAACAATTCAACACCACCAATGTTCACTGTAACAGTCACATGCAGAGCCAACTATTCTTACCATGGCACGTACAAATATTGAAATATCAAGCAGATGTTAATACAATAATTCACACAGCAGGAAAAAAGTGTAATGTACCCAATGTGACTAACGCATGTAGCTGTGTCAAGCAGCGTCTGACAACACTAAAGGCATATGAACATATACATGTAAGCTGTGATGATGTAATGCAAACACAGAAAGAAAGCAGCAGGCTTAACAGTTATGATATACTACCATTGCCACATAATGACATGACAGCTTACAATGTAAAATTCAGCATCAGTAGACATCCAAAAGTATACTTATTACATCTGATTTTCAGAAAGTCCCATAAACAGTCGTATCCTTAAACATTACTATGGACCAACAAGTAAAACTGTATTCCTGGTGGATATGGTTAGAATCCATTGGTATCTGCAGTTTATTGGGGCTCATGAAAATGTATTTATACACCTGCATATGGGAGGAACCTCACTGGCAATGATGGCATATATACATAAACATTCATAAGGGGGAATGCCACCCCAACCCTCATATAGCAGATATATGTTCAGATGATTTCACAGTGCAAATGCAATGTAATATGACTTCCAAGTACACACACACACACACACACACACACAGGACATCATAACCATCACAGACCAATACTAAGCACAACAGCAGCACATGCAGCTGACCTTGTGAAAGCTTACCTTTTTGGTAGTTTGTTTCAGGCAGGTATACCCAACAGTAAGGGTATCTCAGCGCAAACAGCTACTAAGTATTATTTGTACATTACATAACTAAGCAGATTCATATAACATTTAGGATTTGCATACGTAAACATCTTTGTAAGTTCTTGAATCTCTACACATTAACCAATAGCTTGGTACAAGTCTACAGTGCTCAGCACAAATGCAGAATAGTGGACACAATGTTTACTTGTAGAATACATTCCCAATGCCCACCAAAAGATTGCTACCACCCTATGTACACCACTTATAAGAGATCATTTTCTTGCTTCCTGCATACCAAGTGGTACCTCAGTAAGCAATTTGTAAAAGGTCTGCATTATCTAGTTTCCTTTAGGTTAAAGTCAGTTATCCTAGTGTGCAAGGTAAGTATGCACTAGCAAGCATAACTCCCTATGTAAAGAAATGGTGTACAGTCATGTTTCAAAGTGCTTGATTATGTAAAGTGCATTATTATTACAATGTTATTAAACTATGCACTTTACCATTAAATGCTAAGTGCATAACACAGAGTCATATGTATGCTCTTCATATTCTTACATGTACCAAGGAGAGAGCATGTAAATTATTCCACATACATCAAGCAGATGAACAGACTAGAAGAGCAGCAATGGGAGGCAGGCATGTATTCTATGTGCTCATGTGTTCTGCCCTAATTGTATTCTTTATCACCAATGGCCTTTCACCACCTCCATTTTGTCCCGTTTATGGATATGGCATCTCTGAATGGAAATGTGTACATAGGCTTCGCACAATGCCACAAGGTATTATCTCCAGGTGTTAATTCTGTGCATACCACATTTGCATTACTCATCAGCAATTGTAACCATGCATTTTTTACTGAAACATTTGTTAGCATGTATAGTGAGGTAAGATAAAGTTTGCAGATGCAACCTAAATGATAACCATATGTGTTGTCATTGTACTGTGCATGTACATGTAATGGGTCTATATTAGAACACCAAACATTCAAAATTTCGAGTGTTCTAATATCGAACCCTATGAATCGAAAATTTAAAACATCGAACATTCAGAACAGCAAATTTTTTCCTAGGGGAAAAATTTGCTGTTCCAAAACACATACACACAACACAAGCACACCAAACAAACAGCAATCCACACACATACACCTAAACTCTTACACCTAACCCTACACTAAACTATACATACACCACTAACTATCCACTTACCTTAACCCAAATCCTAACCCTAAGGTCCGTCACTATCGCACAGTCACCTCACCCGCGCCCTAACCCTAACTCATCTAAACCGCCCTAACCCTCACGTCCACACAATCGCATACTTACCTGAACCCGACCCATAACTTTCCTCCACAGCTCTAAAAATACTGAAGCAACAGAAATGGACAACCAAATTCTTTCCCTAGGAAAAAATTTGGTTTTCTGTTTCTTCAATATTTTCAGCATTTACTGAAAACGGGCCGATATTAGAACACTCGAAAATTTGAACGTTCAGTGTTCTAATATAGACCCACATGTAATTGTCTTACATACAAGATATGTACATTGACTTATTGGTACTTGCTGCTGAGAGCATACACCATCGCTCCTACTGCTGAGAGCATACACCATCGCTCCTACTGCTGAGAGCATACACCATCGCTCCTACTGCTGAGAGCATACACCATCGCTCCTACTGCTGAGAGCATACACCATCGCTCCTACTGCTGAGAGCATACACCATCGCTCCTACTGCTGAGAGCATACACCATCGCTCCTACTGTTTCTGCTCTTATCAGTATACAGTGGCTAATGCTCAGCTCACTTCAGGGGTGCACATCTTCTCTGTTCACTGTATTGATTGGGTTCCACTCTTCTTACACTTATACAAGTACCACTCACTTTATGTGCAAGGACACTTAGCAGGCTTGCATATGTTCATGAACATTACTTTATCAAGAAGCACTTGCTTTTCCAGTGATGTCCAACAAGAGCGTATGCCATTTCAGGGGGACACCTACATATGCCTATGTAATCTGCTTGCATTGAGTGACACTTAAATATGTAGAAATTTGATCAGACAACATTATGTATGTACATTTGATATGTGCATGTAACACAGCCAGTCTGTAACCATATAACACATATAACACATACATTCCACTCACAATGTAATCTAAAAATGCCATCAGGATACGTTATCAGTGCACTGTTTACCTACTTTACATAAAATATTACAACAATCACATGCTATAATCACATGTGGGAATTTATTTAATAGCAGATATCCTACTTGGGATATAGCAAAATGCTTTACCAGTTGTACATGTTACAATGTCATTATTTCATGGTTATGCATTATCAACACCTCAATATTTACAGGAGGGTTCTCATTGAAGTGTGAGTCTGTGTGGCAATTGTGGCTTTCCTGCTATATTACTCATCCTGCACAGACTGGTTTTCTATATGAATTTAGGATATTGTTTACAAGGGATGTGCAACACTCCTGTATGTGTTGTCCAGACATATGGCAAGCTGTTATTGGGAAATATTCCCTTGTTACAACAGACTACATCCTGCTTTCCTGCATATGTACTGTAAAATTTCAATGTACATAATGGTTTACCATTTTGAGGGCCACATTCATTTCTAATCATCCTAGATTACAGTCATCTATGGCTTATATGATGTTAATGCTGCGACAATCCTTGTGCCAGCCCTGCAATGTGTATGACTTGACAGTCTCCCCTCTGATCGTACTACTCCAGCCCCTCATGTATGTGACTCATTACTCTTGTCCAGTAATCACAAAGTTGTGATTATACTGAGTGCAGTGATGTGTGGCCATATGTCATTTTATTGTAGACATTACTGAACAATCTCATTGGCAGCATTTCTTTGTATGCCTTGATAGAAATCTCAACTGTAGTGATACACATGACTTTACTACTTGGCATGTGAATTACACACACACGTAGCCAGGTATCGGTGTGTGTGTGTGTGTGTGTGTGTGTGTGTGTGTGTGTGTGTGTGTGTGTGTACACATTTGCAAACCACTTTAGATGCTATTCTGACATTTTGAATGATTGCTCATTGCTCTGTTCTGTTACACATCCACTAGATGTGGTATCACAGACAGGTTGTCTTTAATGGTAACAAACCTTACACTTTCACAAAGGTACATCATTTGTGCTTCTCACCAGAGAGAGATTATGTCATCTGCTGATTCCTTAAATTTTATGATTGCATTACTTATGACATAGACATCTTTAAGTGTGTTGTCCTTATCAAGCTGCCTGACATAACCAAATGTGCACTGTGTTACGGTTAGATATATTGCAGTTTGTGAGAGGAAAAGTACAGATGGACAATTGCTCACCATATTGACACATCCCATTAATAGGCATTTCCATACTGTACAAACATTTTGAAAGCATTGCATTGTTATACATATTGTAGCATCTGTTACCTTTATGGCTTATTATTAGTGTTACTGAGTTATGTTTACTTGTCATGTTACAGAGTCTTGAATCCATGCCAGACCATCCATCCACAGCAGATGCACTCTACCTCTGCTAGCAGATACTGACTCAAAGACCAGGAAGGATATCATGCCGATAACTATGAGGGACCAGGACCATCAGGGACCATCATTCTGGCAGAAAGACAGACAACAACCTCCACCATCCAGACAGACAAACTGAGGGACCTGATAAGACATGTGGTCACAGACATTTTCAGGGCCCAGAAGTGAATGTTTTTCTAGGATATGACATGGGCCATGTGTGACTCCTTCTCAGTGATCTGATGCAAGATCATTTATGACACTCAATCCATTCAAGGAGGACACTCCAAATCATATTGTTTAGGTATTCTACTCGTGTCATGCTGCCACCATAGTGTATTCCTACTTCAGTATTCTTTTAGTTATGTGCACATTTTTTGTGCACACTTCCCTTACTGCACTCACTCTTGCACTATGTACCTTGTGATGCACACTTCTAAATGAAATAGCCCTTACGATCCAGATTGTGCTGTATTATGATACACATTCAGATTGTTCTCTGCCTATCATCATCATCCTCATCCTCCATTATGTCATGTGAACTTACAATGCTCTTATTTATGCTAAAAATGTTACAGACATGTAGGCAAGTTATTCCTGCACTCTGCCTGGGGCCTGCCTCATCTGCATACAGTGGCTCATGATATAGTGATTGATTATCATGTATGACCTTGTAAGATTGCACACTTCTGTTCATGTTAACTACATTAAAAGGTGATGACATGATATGCAGTATATTATATCTGCTAACATTAATGACATTTTGCACACATCCCACTGTGATGCAATTCACCTGTGATATGTGCACATGGTTGACATATGTGCATACTTTGCACACACTTCTGTTCCAATGCTGACACTGTGTAGTTTTTTTTTTTACATTATTGCCATATCAGGGGATTTGCTACATTTGTGGTGGTGTGTCAGAGACTCCCATGGGCACACTGTACCTTTGGACTGTGTGTACCTTGTATTATCCAGCTCAATTCTATTCCCATACATTATGCTTATATTCACCTCTATGTAGCCGCATAGTCTCAGTGCTATATGGCATTACTGGCTTCAACTTATGTCATGTTATGACACACTCATTATTAATGCCACCTGTAATGTTATCACTGTAGTGTTCAGCTTCATTCTTATACCACAACACCGCTATACTGTGCCTATAGCTTATTTTCTGAAATGTGTGCAACTTTGCTGCATGTTGCACATTTACAATTCACAGCAGTGTGTTCATTCTGTATAATATGCATGCATTGCTTTGTATGGCTGTGCATGTGTGCCCCTAAGAACACCAACCCACGGATGGAACCTTGTTATGTACGCATACAAATAATATGGTGTGCTATAGGTGTGCACACCACAATTGTCCTTTGATCAGTCATACACAGTTGCTTGTAATATTTGTATTGCTCTTTGTGATTGTGCCACCTGGTGTCTTAAGTATAGATGGGTTTGCAATATACATCCTCCATTTTGTTATATACCTATGCCACTTGCTGTTTACCTGTTGCACATTCCTCTGTGTTTGTGTCACTTGCACATGAATATCATAAAACCCAACACATATGAAAATGCACAATTGTCAAACATCAGCCTTTTGCTGCAGGCACGAGGAAGTGTTGTTTATACAACATTTAGAGTTCATATTGTGTTGAGGTCATGTGGGTTTTACTTGAACATGCTTGTCCTGTGTTTTTGTGTGACTGTTTTTCTGACATGCTTTTCTTTATATGTTCATAGGCAGGTACTAGGCTATTGGTCCTAGGGTCTATATAAGCCTAGACAAAAAGGTACCCTGGCTTTTGCTACCCAAGAAAATTATTTTCCTGTACCCCTGTTGAAGCAGAGCCACAGAACTGAACCCCAGGGTGAATTTCCTATTTCCCATCCAGTCATCAAGATTTTTCTTGAAGAGTGCTAATGAGAAGCTTTGTTTGATATAGATGGGTAGTTTTTTCCAGAGTATGGGAAGTCTCTGGGAAAGGTATCTATCCCTCCAGCATGTTCTGTTTATTGTGGTGACAAGGTTTAGGTCCCAAGAGCACGTAGCTCAGAGGGATTGGGATTTCTTTAAGTGGAGTATGTCCAATAGCTCTGGGTTTGGCATAGCTTTGTATGTTAGGCAGAGATCACCTCTGAGTAGGCGATATGCGATGGAGTAAAAGTGGAGACTTTTGAGACGGTCTGCATAGGGCATCTGTTTCAGGCTGATAATCCTCTTTGTAAGGTAATTCTGTGCCCTCCCAGTTGTTGTAGATGTCTTGTGAGGTACATACCAAAAGGGGCATTGTACTCTACAATGCGTCTAATGAGTGATGAGTAGAGGGGAACAATGAACACTTTTTTCCTGGATGAGAAACCTTTTGTGATGAGGTGTGCCACATAGAAGGATTTCCTGACTACTGTGGCAATGTGATTATCAAAGGAGAGAGACTACTGTCCACCTGTGTCCCAAGACCTCTTATCACACTTTTGGTGTTAAATAGACTACCACCTATGTGGCAGTTCATGGGTACACAGTTTTTTACCAAAGGGGATGACAATGCACTTTTTGGCATTGAGCTTGAGGCCATGGCTTTGACACCAGGCATCTGTCTCAGTGAGGCCCTTTTGTAGGATGTCCACATCATTAGGAGTTTTGATTATGGCTCCTAGTTTGAAAGTCATATGCGAACTTTGTTAGCCAAAGACCTTCTGTGTTAGACTGTACTACAGAGAAGTAGACACCAAACATGAGAGGACCCAGGACTGAACACTGTGATACTCCACTTGTCACTGGTCTGAAGTCAGATTTGGAGTCTGCTACTTTTACAATGTGGGTTCTGTCAGTGAGCCAGTTGGCAACCCATCTCGTGCCATAGGGATTTATATTTATCTATAATTCCAAAGTGGGGGGCAGTGTTGAAAGCCTTGGTGAGATCTAGATAGGCTGTGTGAACCACCTTACTCTAATCTATGGCTTTGGTGACTGCTTCAAAGAAGTCTATCAGGTTTAGGAGACATGATCTGCCCAAACCTGAACTGGGTGGGGTCCAGAGTTTGGAAATTACCAATGTCTTTGTTTATAAGTTCCATGATGTTATGTTCCATGGCCTTGCAGACCAGGTTCATCAGGCTAATGGGGTGATAGTTCCTGGGGTCCATGGGGGATCCTCCTTTATGGAGTGAGATAACCACTGCTGTGTGCCATTGAGTGGGCACAAAGCCTGAGGTGAGGCTATGATTGTACTTATGTGGGGTGCCACTTCGTTCTGTAGTTCATGTAGAACGCAGCCTGGGATGTTGTCAGCTCCCATGGATGCTGTGTTCTTGGCTTTGGAGAGTGTGGTTTTTACTTGTGCAGCCATGATTACAGGAACTTTGCATTCTTCTGATATAGAGATGGGCCGTTTAGGGGGTGAGAGGGGGTAAAGTTAGCACTGAACCTATCTGCCAGGATGTTGGCAATATCAGTTGGTTCTGTATATTTAGTGCCATTGTGCTGTAATTCAGAGCAGATCCGAGTGTTGCCATTGAGATTCTTGACATAGGTATAGAATGCTTTGTGGTTGTCTTTAGAAACTGTGGCGATTTTGTTTTCATAACTAGCTTTAATGTGGACATAACACAAAGCTACAAGAGAAAAGGGAAATGGATAAGTTGCATGCTACACATCTACATGGCATATGTATACATTTATGTGCACCTTTGTGAACTGTATCATCAATGGCATGTAGGAGTAGTGCGCTTGTAGGATACTCTGCCATCATGATAGGTGGTTCATATGTAGGTACTAGGCTATTGGCCCTAGGGCCCGTAAAAGCCTAGCCAAAAATGTACCCTGGCTTTTGCCACCCAAGAAAATTATTTTCCTGTGCCCTTGTTGAGCAGAGCAACAGAAATGATCCCCGAAGTGAATTTCCTATTTCTCATCCAGTCATCAAGATTTTTCTTGAAGAGTCCTAATGAAGAGCTCTGCTTGACATAGATAGGTAGTCTGTTCCAGAGTATGAGAAGTCCCTGGGACAGGAATCTATCCTTCCAGCATGTTCTGTTTATTGTGGTGACAAGGTTTAGGTCCCTAGAGTGTGTAGCTCGGAGGGATTGGGATTTCTTTAAGTGGAGCATGTCCAACAGCTCTGGGTTTGACATAGCTTTGTACGTTAGGCAGAGATCGCCTCCGAGTAGGCGATATACGACGGAGTAATGGTGGAGACTTTGAGACGGTCTGCGTAGGGCATCTGCTTGACGTCGGTAATCTTCTTTGTGAGGTATTTCTGCGGCCTTTCCAGTTGTTGTGGATGTCTTGTGAGGTACATACCAAAAGGGGTGTTGTACTCTACAATGGGTCTAACGAGTGATGAGTAGAGGGGAACAATGACCTCTTTTTTCTTGGATGAGAAACATTTTGTGATGAGGTGTGCCATGTAGAAGTATTATTATGCTTATCAAAGGAAAGACTACTGTCAACCTGTATCCTAAGGTCTCATATCACACTTTCAGTGTTAAGTACACTACCGCCTATGTGGTAGTTCATGGTTAGAGAGTTTTTACCAAAAGGGATGACAATGCACTTTTTGGCATTGAGCTTGAGGCCATGGCTTTGACACCAGGCATCTGTCTCAGTGAGGCCATTTTGTAGGATGTCCACATAGGAGTTTTGATTATAGCTCAAACTTCATTAACCAAAGACCTTCTGTGTTAGCCTGTACTTCTGAGAAGTAGATACCAAACAGGACAGGACCCAGGACTGAACCCTGTGGTACTCCATTTATCACTGGTTTGAAGTCGGGTTTGGAGTCTGCTACTTTCACAGTGTGGGTTCAGTCAGTGAGCCAGTTGGCAACCCATCTTGTGATATAGGGATTTATACCTAGTTTAGTGACTTTATGTATAATTCCAGAGTGGGGGATGGTGTCAAAAGCCTTGGCGAGATCTAGATAGGCTGTGTGAACCACCTTACCCTCGTCTATGGCTTTGGTGACTGCTTCAAAGAAGTCTATCAGGTTTAGAAGACATGATCTGCCTTTTACAAACCCAAACTGGGTGAGGTCCAGAATTTGGAGATTACCAATGTCTTTGTTTATAAGTTCCATGATGATACGTGCCATTGCCTTGCAGATCAGGCTCATCAGGCTAATGGGGTGGTAGTTCCTGGGGTCCGTGGTGGCTCCCCCTTTGTGGAGTGGGATAACCATCGCTGTGCACCATTCAGTGGGCACAAAGCCTGAGGTGAGGCTATAACTGAACATGGTACTTAGGTCATACACATCTGATTCATATCCACATACTGTGGTTGTCATTGTGATGTTTCTGTGTGCAATTTTTACTGGTGTATTATGTATTCCCCTGACATACCTTCAATACTTCCTGTATACATGTAAATGCACAGGCTGGCTTTTGTTCATTTCTCATATTACTATGACATTTTGTAATGCATCTGTATCATGAGCTTTCTACATGGCTATCTAACATCACCTGCCTTTGGTGAAGATATGTGCATTGATCGTTTTGTATGTTCTGCTTGTATGATATGATTGAATGCCCCACTTCTACATTGCATACTCAAACACCATCCTTTTAGCCATAATGTCTCCTGTGACATCAGAATCCCTTTTCTCCTTTCCAACTATGTGGTGTGTTGCTTGGGTTACATTTGCACTGCTGGCAACCTAGTGGAGGAAGATACGTTTGCTGGTATTGCAATACACCACAATGAACAATCATGACTTAATACTCTGTTACATGCCTACCACCTGTCAATCATTTTGGTACTACTGTCACACAGCTTGTAACATCTCATCACTGCTTTGTGCATCGGTACGTAATTTATTATTGTGGTGCACCATGGCTGTTATGCACCCTACTCTGTTCGGCAGCTTTCTTTATCCTATATTATATTTCATTTATTTATTTTACATTTTTTTTTTACCAAGAAAGTCCGACTGGACAAAATGTTCTTTTTTAGCGGAGGCCCAGAGAGAAAAGCTCCACATTTATAAATAACCATAAGATACATATACAACGTACAAATATCGGCTCAGATACAAGTGCAAAATGAAAATACATTTTCACTGATACAATCACAGTACTGGTAAGTCTTTGTATCCTGTCTCAACTATATGATTGTATGTAGAAAACAAGCTAAGTGCACATATGCTTAGTAGGGGCATATTATCGAAATACAAAATAACAGGTTCTGTTCCTTTAGCTACCTTAAGACATCCATTTCCTAACCAGGGATTATACAAAAGCAGGTCCATGATTCTGACAGGTTTGATTTGAGAAGTTGTTTAAGGTTGGAAGTGTTATTAGTTGTTCCAATATTTAATGGTAAGGAATTCCAAGTTTTGGTTGTGCATTTGGAGTAAAGTACTGGTATTTCTTCTGGCTGATTTAATATTTGATGGACGAAGGCAAGCTGATTATAAGCAAGTAGATTTTGTAGTTTGAGCCAGGATAGTTGTTGTAAAGCCATAGAATGCTGGGATCTGAAATGTGTTACTGTGGCAAACTTTGTGACTTTATTATAGCAAGTTTCTAGTTTTGCCAAGTCAGATTTCTTAATGTTTGTGAGAATTTGTGAGGCATATATTAGAGTAGAGATAAGATGAGTTCTTGCTATAGTGGCCTTTGAAGATTTATTTAGAAGTGTCTATTTTTGTACAGAGTTCCTAGTATTTTGTTAACTTTTTATGGTCTCTGACATGTGTATGTCAAATTTTATAATATGATCAATGACTACCCGAAGTAATTTTGTTTGGGAAACTAGAGAAATAATTGTATGGTTTAATGATGAGATACTGAATGGTGGGTGGGTGTCTGCAGCTCTAGTTGGATAGAAGAGCATGAGTTTTGTTTTGGTAGGTTTAAGTATAAATTCTGCATTGTTTAGCCAGGATTCCACAGCATTAATTGACTAATGGGTGATTTTTTTTTGAGTTTTTGTAGTGTTGGGGGTGGCACAAGTTAGGGTGGAATCATCTGCATATTGAACTACGGAGGCAAGTGGGGTGGCAGTATGAAGATTATTAGTGTTGTTTGTTGTTCTTCTTTCGGCTTTTCCCGGTTAGGGGTCACCACAGTGGAACTCCGGCCTGCTAATGATTTGCAGTAGATTTTTTACAGATGCCGAGGTGCCAGCTCGACGCCCAACCTTCAACGAAGGCACGCTCATTCTATGCATGTCTTTCGAACACCACTCGACCGTGGGGAGGACATGCAGACTCAACACAGAAGGCGCACCAGCCAAGAATCGAATGGGAAAACCAATTGCTGTGAGGCAACAACATTACCGCTGCACCACCGGGTATAGATGATAAAAAGGAGAGGACCCAGAATAGATCCCTGTGGAACTCCTAAGGTTACAGGCAGTAATGAAGAGAGATTTTGTTGACATTTTACAGCTTGTTAGTGACCAGTTAGGTATTGCTGGAACCAAGTAAGTGCAGAATGGCTAAGTTTAAGTTCTGAGAGTGTAGTTAACAGTTTAGAATGGGAAACAGTATCAAAAGCTTTGGACAAAGCAAGAAAGATGGAGGAAACTAAATTGCCATCATTGCAATGGTGGTTAATAATGTTAGGAAAATTAACAAGGGTGGTGGTGGTGGTACTATGATTAGGACGGAAACCATGCTGAGTGTTAGAAGATTGTTGGTTATTAGATAGTTCAAGATTTGTGAATGGATGCACCTCTCAACTATTTTTGGTAATGGGGATAGTATAGCTATTTGCCAGTAATTTGATAATTCTGTTGAGTTTCTACCTTTATGTACTGGGATGATATGTGACAATTTCTAAATTTTAGGGACATGTTGTTCTGAGATGAATCGATTTATTAATATGGATACTGGATAGGATATTGTTTCTGCAGCGATGTTTAGATATTCAGCAGGTAGATAGTCGGCAGCAAGTGTAGTAGGTTTAAGCCGTTTGAGATATTTAACAGAAACAGAAAGGCCTCACTGAGACCAATGTCTGGTGTCAAAACCATGGCCTTAAGCTTAATGCCAAAAAATGCATCGTCATCCCCTTTGCGAAAAACTCAATTCCCACTAACTACCAAATCGATGGGAGCCCACTGAACACTGAAGGCGTTATAAGAGATCTGAGGACACAGGTTGACAGCAACCTCTCCTTCGACTACCACATTGCCACTGTGGTCAGAAAGTCCTTCTCCTTACCAAGGGTTTTGCATCCAGGAACAGGTCATCATTTCTCTCAACTCTTCTCTCATTAGACCAATCATAGAGTATAATGCCCTATTTGGCATGTACCGCACTAGATACATGCAACAGCTGAAGAGGCCACAAAAGTACCTCACGAAGAGGAAAAAAACTCCACCTATTCTTTGTCTCATATCGTCTACTAAGAGGCGATCTCTGCTTGACTTACAAAGCCATGTCTGACCCAACTCCGTTAGAAATGCTACATCTAAAGAAATCCCACTCCCTCCACACCACACACTCCAGAGACCTCAACCTCATTACCACAATCAACAGAACATGCTGGAGGGACAGGTTCATAACCCAGAGACTGCCCGTGCTCTGGAATAGACTTCCCATACATGTCAAGCAGAGTACCTCACCGGCCCTCTTCAAGAGATCTTGATGAGTGGATGGGAAATAGTTCACCCCAGGGATCACTCCAGTGACTCTACTTGATAGAGGCACTGGGAACTAATGTCAGGCGGCACAATGCCAGGGCACTTCTATGGGATAGGCTTGTAAAGGCTCTAGGGCCATTAGCCTACTACACTCTTATGACCCTATGAACTATGGTGTTTATTGGAACAGGCTGGAAACAGAAATTATTGGGATCTAGTGTGGGTACTATGTGAGTGTGGGTAGGGGAAGAACAAGTATTGTTTGTGAGGGCTAGTATTGATTCAGTGAAGTACCTGTTAAATTGTGAGGCTAGGTTGTCTTTAGTATTGGTGAATACTGGGGAGGGAGTACTAGTTTATCCTGGCTGTAGGAACTTTTGATGGCAGCCCAGAAATTTTGTGGGGTTTATTTATTTATTTATTTTTTGATTGGACACTGCTATAGTAAATTATTTTGTCCTGTCTAATATGTTTTTTAGCTTTATTTCGTAGTTCTAGATATGTTTGTTAGTTGTAGTTTTGTTGTGGAGCCATTTCTCCTAGGCCTTATCTCTAGTTTTTTTTCTTTCTTTTATTTCTCCTAGGTCTTATCTCTAGTTTTTTCTTTCTTTTCTAGGATTTGGTTAGCCAGGGGGCATAACTGGATTGTATCCTTATTGTCCTAGTCTTGTGTGTGTTGTCTGCATGCTTACCTATCCTTTAAGCATATGGACCTTTGTCAGCCCTGTAGTATGATCCAAATTATGTTATTCCCCACTTCATTCCATGGCTTTTCCATACATTCTATTCTCCAAAGAATAGAAAAGGAGCCTATTCCCAACAAAAATAAATTACCTATACCCCTCTGACTCTCCTCCTGACCTTCCTCTGCAGTGAACCCTCTTCTTCACCCTCACCCACATCTGCTTTTTTATCACCCTACTTCCTTGAGTTTGTGCATTACTTGTGTTCCCCACACATGTTCCACAACCATTGCTAGCTAAAGCTAGTGCTGGGAATATGGCTGTGAATGCCTGTTCACCATAATTACTAATTAAACGTTTGCAGATTATGATGAATTTCACAAATACATGTACATGTATTAGCATTACATAATTTTCCAATGCATTTTAAAACAGACCCTGCAATATGATCTGGCTATTGATAGTTTAACCAGAATATCACTGATGCACCTTTATATTCTGTCAGTGTTTTCTGCATATTAAAGGCAGGTTCATTTGGTTTTATATACCCATCAAAAACATATACATTTTTTTGATCAGCATACTTTGGCTGTCATTGCACTGGCATTGCTACAATTCTGTTGTGGCTGCATTATGCCGAGATGCACTTGCATATTGTCAGCTTTCTGGCAAATCTTGTGCTTCTGAGCATTCTGTCAAGTTCTATGAATCCTTCGGAATCTGGCCAAATGAAATCAGCTCCACTAAATTTAATATATTTAGGTTAGAAAGAAAAAATAAAATGTGCTGCTGGTGAACCAATTATTTGCAACATCTGGTCAGAAATAACCTCACTCCACATAGAAATCCCAAAATCTAATAGTGCAAAACTCCACATATCAATCTTCAAAAATCAAGAATAGGAGGTCCTATATTTCACATAATTATATTCTACCTAGTAACATTTCAACAGCAGATAACCTGTAAAAGGTATCTCAACATATTCAGCAAGAAACTATTATACTATGCAATCTCAACGTAGACCAGCAGCTGAAAAACAATAGCACTCTTTCAGAATCAATTAGCTGTATAAGTTAATCACCTCTAGCAACAGAATCAAATCAATAAAATGTCTGACAGACCCTAAAGTTTAGATTAGAGCCTTACCAACAAGCCAAATACAATTCAAACATTTGGATGTCTGCCAGATACAATAAGCGACCACATTCTCATCCATACATACAGTACTCAATCCAAACACACAATTTATAACAAAATATGCAATACATAATTTAACAAAGACACTTTTAATCAATACTGTAATGGGAACATATTAAATTCCATGCCACTTGATGCTAGTCTGACATAAATAGTCTTAGCTCACTAGTCCCTATATGAATAAAAGAGTTAAATCAAACAATGCACCTTGGCTAACAAAAGAAGCTACAATCATCATGCTTCAAATAGACAAAGCCTAAAACAGTGGCATAAAAACAGAATACAAAGTACATTTACGCATCTCAGTAATCCTACTAAGGACCACATTAAAATGAAAAAGCAATTATGATAGCAGCCTCCGGTATAAACTAAACATCAGAAAGTTTTTTTGGTTATCACTAAAATTAATAAATCATGGCCAAAGCACCACACCCTATCCTTCTGCTTCTAACACCCCTGAATCAATACCATCTTAATTTAACTCCAGCTTTATACAAGACGGTACTACTTTCTCTTAATAATTCAATAATTCTCTTCCCCCAATCCTGTACTAACCTATCACATTCTTTCTCTTCCCTTCCAGTCCTCATCTCTACAATAAGAAAACTTCTACAGAAATTAACCAACCACTTTAGCTGCCGGCCAACGTCTGACAGATAGTAACTGAGGTTGTGGATTACCATGTATACATACTGATAAACCATCCCGTGGTAGTGGTGCTGCGGTAGCATTGTTGCCTCACAGCAAGACGTTGTCCCATTCGATTCTCAGCTAAAGCGTCTTCCGTGTGGAGGCATACATGAATGGGTGTGCCTTCTTTGAAGGTTGTGCATCAGGGCTGGTAACTCGGCATGTAAAAATCCACTACCAAAACATTAGCAGACCGGAGTTCCGCTGTGGCGACTCCTAACTGGGATAAGCCAAAAGACACAACAACAACAACATACTAATAAACCAGTCTATATCGGAGAGAAAAGTGTCCCATGCTTCTGGAAAAAAATCCTATACAATACCATGCCACAAAAATGGCACATCAACAGATTTTATCAGCTATAGACCTATTGCCATCCTCTCCCCTCTGTCTAAAAATTCATCCACTCACGACCTTTGTAGTGCATTAATGCCAACAACCTTTTCCCCATAATCCAGCATGGTTTTATGCCTCATTATAATACTACCACTGCTCACCTCAAAATTCCTACCAACATTTCAAGATATCACAAAAAATTCTTGCACTGCTACTGAAACGTGGCTAAAAGATGCTTTTAAATCCTTAGAAAATGCTTTTCACTCCTAAACAAACAGCACCGCATTGATGGGCAGCAATAATATCCCTGAATGCCTCCTAAATAGCATTACGCAAGACCTACCTGGACGTCTGGATTAATTTTACCATAGCCTCGACAGGCTTTATGCCACAAGAAAGGAAGAGTGCGATGGTCATTACTCTGCATGGGGGGGGGGGGGGGCATCAAATTCTGGACACTACAGATCCATAAGTCTGACTAGCCTCATATGCAAAGCCATGGAAAGAATTATCTTTGATATGAATAATGACACAGGAAACCTTCTGATGGGAGATTGAACCCAGTATGGCTTTGTAAAACATAGATCATGTCAACTCAACCTGGTGAGCTTCTTTGAAAAAAGTAAATAAGGCAATGGAGGAGGTCAAAATAGTGAATACTGATTACCTTCACCTGGCTAAGGCATTTGATACAATATTCTACAAGGTAATGTTATGTTGGATAGCCAGCTAGCTCTCAGACAGGACCCAGGTAGTTTGAATAGAGACCATCTCCACAAAGAGAGACGGGTCACTAGCGGATTCCCTCAGGGCCCTCTTTTCAGCCAGTTTCTTTTTGGCATTTACTTCACCGAAGTCAAAGCTAATGACAAAGGCCACTGGCTAACCAAGTTTGCAGATGACCACAAACAGAAGCAGTCATAGAATCCCACCAAGACACTAATATCCAGCAAGAAGGACTAACACAATCAAATGACTGGTGTGAAAGCCACAGCTTAAAACTCAAAGCTAGGAAATGCATAATAGTACCCTTTGGGAAGTTGGCCACCCTAGGAAAATACCTCATTGATAAAACACCCTTAAAAGTCGACCCAGTAGTCATGGATTTGAAGACATATGTGGACAGTAACCTGACTTTTCACCAATTGTGTCCAAGGTAGTAAGGAAATCATACTCTGTTGCGCAACCTGTAAGCAAGGGCATGACATCTAGGTCCAAAGAGGTCCTCGTTCCTCTGTAATCAGCCCTAAATCAGACCCATCATTGAGTACAACACCTACTTCAGTATATACCTAAATGGGCACATGCAACAATTGGAATGCCCACAGAGGTTCCTCAAAAAAAGAATATTGGGTGTAAACATGTCCTGTGCACATTGCCTAAAAGCCCTCTCTCTATAATCTTGTTTCCTAGAGACTGTTGAGAGGTGATCTGTATCTGCATTTATATCCCACCTGGTAACAACACTAATATCCTTGAAGACATTCTACAGTGGCTGTCCATAAACTCCCCACAAGAAACTATTGTTCTAGGTGACTTTAATATAGACTGGAACACCTGTTCTTCAGACTTCCCTACTACTCACATAAATCTATATGGTTTCTCCAAAGTCATAACCTCTACCACCAGAACTTTAAGCCCAATAACAAAGAAAGTATACTAGATTGGATTCTCATAAATAACCCTCCCCAAATGTATAAAGTAGGCACCCAACCTGAGGAAATAAGTGATCAATTCCTAACTTACATACTCAGAGAAAAAACTGATATCCCTCAAATACCTAGCTTCAGAACTATTAGGAACAATAAGAGCTTCAAATCAAACTAAACTCCAAATAGAACTTCAGTCATGTAACTGGAATAGACTAAAACTACTCCCACTAGACAAGGCAGTATCACACTAACTCCACATTTCTTACAATCCTTGATAATCATGCACCCACCCATGGACCATCAGAACAAAGAAAAAAGTGTCCAAAGAAACTAGACAAAAAAATCATAAATAGAAATAAAGCCTGGACCTCTTGGAAAACCAATACAACCCCTAAGGATCAACCTATATATAAACAGTTAAGGAATGATGCTAAGAAGTCTGTAATATTAGACAAATAATACTATTACTGTAACCTGCAACATAAACATCAACATCTACCACAAAATATTGGTGTAGCTTAAACAATCTTCTCCATCCAAGAAAAACTACTACCCCTACTCCTGAGTCTATCCTCCAAAAACCTCCAGAAAATATTGCCAACACCTTCTTTACAAAAACTATACAATCCCTTGCCAACCAACTAGGCCCCAGTAACCTAGACCCAATTAGCCCCATATCCAATACCCACCAATCCTTTAACTTTCAACCTGTACCAACATCACTTATCCAATCTTTAATCAAGAAACTGAAACCCACCACCCTATCAGCAGACCTACTCCCCGCTGAATATCTTCAAAAGGCTGCAGATGCAATAGCATATCCCATCTCAATATTAATTAACAGAACCATCTCTGAAGCATATATCTCCTCCATCTGGAAAATTTCCCATGTAATTCCTCTCCATAAAGGGGGCAATCCCACTGATCTATCAAATTATCGGCCCATTGTCATTCTGTCCCCTCCGGTTAAAATTATGGAAAAATGTATCCATAAGCAACTCCTGCATTACCTCAATTTGCACAATCTCCTAGCTCCCTCCCAGCATGGATTTAGACCACACCATAGTACCACCTCAGCCCTTCTACCCTTCTCTCAGACAATAAATCAAATTTGAAATAATAATACGGTCTCCTCTGTCGTCTTTCTTGACATATCTAAGGCATTTGATATGGTAAACCAGTAATTACTCCTTCGCACACTAAAAACTCTTGCCATAGACAGCCTGGCAATATGCTGGTTTTAGTCCTAAGTGGCAGACAACAAGCTGTTGTCTGCCACTTAGATAGGACTAAAACCAGCATATTGCCAGGCACTGCCAGTCACTCTTGGAGTTCCTCAAGGGTCTATACTAGGACCGCTCCTACTTTCCATCTTCATTAATGATCTTCATACAGTCATCCCCAAAGCAACCTGCATTCAATATGCAGATGACTCTACCCTAATCTGTTCCGCCACCTCTCCATTAGACCTGCAGACCTTATCTCAAAATACTTTCAACATAGTAGAAAACTGGCTCACTGACAGGCGTCTTCTATTGAATCCAAATAAATCAAAATTGCTACTCTTCACCCCCACTATGAAAGTTACATTCCCATCATTTACCATAACATCTAATAATGGCACAATAATTTCCCCAGAAAGTAATACAAAACTATTAGGTGTAATTGCTGATAATAACTTTAAGTTTGACGCTCACATCGACAAAACTATTAAAACAGTCAACAAGAAGCTAGGATCTCTACATAGGATTAAGGCATTTCTAACCCCAACTGCTAGGATAGTGATTGCCTGAACACATTTACTTTCAACCCTTCTTTATGCCTCCCCAATCTATACAAACTGGAGTAAATCTAACCTCAATAAACTCAATGGCTGCTATAATAACATAGACAGATTTGCCACAGGTTTGGCATATAAAACCCACCACTGTCAACCTACAATCTCTAGGATGGCTAGAGTTTCCCTCTCAAATCCAGTATAACCAATTAATTATAGCCCACAAAGTCCTCTATCAGTCCGAAAGCACACCCATACTCAAAAATATAATTACCCCATACAGTAACCTAAAACCACTCCACTGTTCTGACAAAATACTGGCACAAACTGTTAAATCTAAAAACTCAGCAGGCGAGTAATTATTTTGCAACTCTGTTGGTAAAATCTGGAACAGACTCCCTGCCAAACTTACAGCAATTCATTCTATAAACCAATTTAAAACATCTCTCAAAATATACCCAAAAAGTCACTGACTGTGCCCCTTTTCCAACCCTGACTAACCAGCTCACCATTTACTTTACTACTAGCCTATCTGTAGAAGTCTTAAAAAGTCTGAAAAATTGACTATCACTCTCAAATGTATTGTACTACTGAATGATATGCTACCTTACTCAGCCTTGTACCACTAAAAATGTCTATGTTCTAACAAGAAAATTAGTATTGTAGAGTATGTATGTATTCCAAGTTTTTAAGTATGCATGTATTCCTACAAGTCTGTAACTGGTATCAATATGTAACTGTATAAAACTGCTATTGTTAAGTATCTATCCACATGTGGAGATTTTCTCCCCGGGCCTCTGCTGAAAATGGACCTGTGTCAAGTCAGAATATCCCGGTTAACAAATGTAAAATAAAATAAAATAAATCTAGCATGCAAGGCACCTTGGATTCCACTCTGACAGACCTTTTACATATCTGCAAAGCCAACAGGATCAAAACTCAGTCTAGGGACTTGAACCTTGCTTGAGACATAAATAGGACAGGGAGGTACAAGCATGCATCTCAAGAGAAGTCCTTTCCTCTGGAGCAGGTCTCCCATCCATACGAAACAGAGTTCTTCTCCAACCACATTTAAGCATAACCTGGAGCAATGCATGGGAAATTGGAAATTCACCCCAGAGCTAGCACCTATATCTCTACTTGGTAGCAGTTAGAACGCCATTCCCTAACGTAGACATGCCCTTAAAACAACCTCTATGGCTCAAAAATGCATGCAGAATACTTTTGGGATGCATGGCTAGGCTCAAAGCCCCTGTGGTCATTAGCTTAGTTTACGACTAGGAACCTAGGAGATGGTTAAGTGCACAAATTCATCATTACAAAAATGTACACCTTTTCAATTTGATGCTTACTGTAGGACATGGGAGAAATGAAAGCTATTTCACTGGGCAAAAGGTATTACATCTTAATTAATAGTGCACCATTAGGCAGAAAGATGGGAGGAGACATAGGTTCAACTCATAGGGATACATACAAAATTAATGAGGTAGTGGCATGTTTTTTGCAAGTGCTTGTATCGAGCCACAAATGAAGCAGAGGTTGATTCCATACAATCTTTTCAAAAGAGAGAAAGCAGAAGACCAAGTTAGTTTAAAACAGCCCCATTAGTAATGCAGAAATCCTGGGCTGTATCAAAAACTTGCCCTCGAATTAAAGTTCCTGGGCTGGATGGTTTGCCAGCAGAATTTTATAGACTTTCCAAGATATTTTGGCACAACACTTATTTCAGTTCTCCAAAGAAGGGTGTTATTTTCCAAATTATAATAACATTACTACTATAATCCTCTGTCCCAAGATGACCAGAATTAGCCTTTTCCCACCATACTTTCACCCAATTTCATTTCTGCAACCAGAAACAAAGGTATCTGCTAAAAGTTTGGTTAAAAGACTGGACTCTATCCTTCCATCTTTAATACGGCCCGCATAAGGTGTTATTAAAGGTAGGCAATGGAGCACAGACCTGACGTGCTTGTGGCTATACATGGTTCAGTTTTAAAAGAAAGCTTAAGGACTTCCCTGAGGTGCCCTTTTTGCAGAGCTACACAAGGCCTTCAGTATTCTTAGTTGGGAATTTTTATAGCATACTCTCGCGAATATTGTTTCAAGGGGGAATTCTTTGTATTTCAAATGTTTAGAACAAGTAATGACTGATGGGGTTACATCACCTCCATTTTGTTTATATAGAGGTGCCAGAAAGGGCTGCCCACTCTCCCTTCTTACCTTGCCTATTGAGACACTAGTGGTTTACTTAAGGCAAAACCATTCCATCTGGAGAATTCAGGTAAATCCCTTCCGATCTTTTAGTCATGCTTTGGAGATGACAGGGTAATTTGGCTACCAAACCCCCTGGAGACCCTTCCAAAGCTTTTTGTGTTATTTGCAAGTCTCTCAACTGCACAGATTTTTGAAGAATGTCCAGAGTTTTGCCTCATACTTTAATCTATTTCTCATAAAATTGTGGTTTTCTGGCAAATCATTGACGACTGAAGTCAGAAAATAATGACAGCCCTTTGAGTTTCAGACTTCATATCCATCAGAAAAATGTACACTGGTGTAAAACCTGTTATTCTATCAACTTTCTATGTTTGTAAGAGCAATAATTAAAAATTGTCCCTTTTTTCGGCCTTTGTCCCCCACTACATATGCCTTTGTCCAGAGTTCTTGCTCTGAGACGATGAGAGGTATGGTTATTTGAATGATTTGAAAATGCATCATTTCTCTTATAAATGACAAAGAGAAGGCCATTCTGCATTGCATATTTGACAGCCCAAATTCCATACAAAAAGAGTTAAAGTATATGGACATTCTTATTAACTTTATACATTTGAATGTTAGCCCTTTTCAAAGTCTACAGTCAAAAAGGAAAAAAGTGGTTTACATTCCAAAACTGACCTTTGTTTGATTGAGATCCATTAGTTTTAGACATATGAAGCAATGATGTTGCCTTTGGGAGGAAAGGGTTATGGATCAGAATATGTTATATAGGGTGTCACCAAATTCTTTTTTTTTTTTTTTTTTTTTTGAGGCTGTGATGACATTGGAATCCCATATTTTGATATTAGGATTCTTCTACTGAAATGTGTTATTCCTACTGGAGATAAGATGTATTTTTAGCCCAGAAGAAGAGCTCATCGACTTTGGATGTGTATATGGTAAAGTTGAGAAATGGGTCCAGCCAGATCCTAAGTACCTGTAGTTTTGGCTCAAGTGATAATAGGAAAGCTGCTTTGCTTTGACTTCTGGTCAACGTTTGCTGGACTTTGAATAGCACAACCTTGCTTTTTTTTCCCCTCCATATGGTTAATTATGGGGTTTTGTTCTTGCAGCCAGTGTGACAGAATGTCAAGATCATTTTCTGAAATACTTTTGGAATTTGCTAGGAAAGTGTTTGACGAGGGGAAGATGGTGCACACCACCTACCTTGACCTAGCAAAGCCTTCAACACTATTCCCCACTCGGGCACAATAGATAAACTCTCCCAGCTAGGCATCAAACCATATGTTAACATATGGGTAGCTAACGGGCTCACTGATAGAACCCACTCAGTCAAAATAAGAGAAGCCACCTCTAGTACTAGACCCATAACGAGCAATGTACCCCAAGGACCCCTCTCAGCGTACCCCATTTCCTCCACTGTGGTGCGATTTCAGAGTTGGTATATTTAAGTAGGGGAGTGGGGGGGGGCACAGTGCTGTGTTTTAATTTATTTATTTATTTTGCAGAGCAGCAATGTTTTTCCCCTGGGAAGAAAATTTGCTGTTCCGTGTCTTCGCTATTTTGGTTATTCGACCTTTTGTGGTCAATCAACTAGCGTTCAAAGTTATCAGCTTTTGATAAGATGCACTTGGGCACCCAAGTTGATAGCAACCTGACTTTTGACCACCACGTTGCCTCCATTGTATAGAAGGCTTTTTACATGGCCCACCTCATAAGGTAGGATATTTTATCCAAGATTAAGGAGGTCATAGCATCCCTGTATTCCTCCCTTATCAGACCCATAATCGAGTACAATGCCCCCTTTGGGATGTACCTTGCCAAGCACATGCAGCAGCTGAACAAACCACAAAGCTTCCTGACCAGGAAAAACCAGGCCAAAAGCCCTGTCCCTCTAGTCAGTCTCATACAGACTGTTCAGAGGTGACTGGTTTCAGGCATACAAAGCCATCTCAGACACAGCCTTGATGGAGTTGCTGCATATCCACTTGCACAACCCTCACGCAACACCTCAACCTGGTCTGTGACATTAATAGATCTTGTTGGCAGGTTAGATTTGTGCCCCAAAGACTCCCCCTATCTATGGAATAGACTCCCTCTCCCATGTCAAGCAGAGTACTGCTCTAGCCCTCTTTAAAAGGAACCTGAACGACTGGATAGGAAACAGAAAATACACCCCTGGGATTCCACCTGTGTCCCTGCTAGACAGGAGAAAACAGGTGCTGACTTTGTGGGAACATGGGCAAAATTCTTGGCTAGGCTTAGAACAGCCTCTGGGCCAATAGCCTAGTATCATCCTATGAACCTGTACATGACTATGGGATGTACATAAGACATGGCAGAGAGGTAGGGTAAATCAGAAGGTAGCTTGTTAATAAATATGGAGAACAACATTACAGACAGGGATAAACCCTGTCGTTCTTCGAGTAAAAGGGATGAGGGGAAATATAGTGAAACTATCAGAACCCTGAACAGCATGCTAGTTAGGAAGGTCTTGAACTACTGTTATGCATGGAGGAAACTCCTGTTGTGAACAAGGAGTTTATTAAGATAGTATGACCCACTAAATCATAGGCCTTTGTAAGGTCTATCAATGGGGAGGCCTGTTAGTTGCTCTTTGTTCATACCTTGTATGATGCTCCACCACTGAACCAGTAATCAAGGAGCCTCAATCCTCATCACTGGCACCAGTGGGGGATGTACACTGGGATGATAACAGGTACACAAGTTCTCTGTATCAAGTGCAATGTCCCTTAAGAGCACACAGAGACCACAGTCAGTCCTGGGCTTGTTTCTCCCTCTTTCGCCAGATCCTCAGTAAGACTTCCTAGTGGCACAGCTATAGAGTTGAGATCTCAGCTGAGTAGACAAGCCAAGACCTCCGGCATCCTCTCTGTCCAACCAGTGCTTTGTGTCTCTGCCCAAGTAGCTCACATCACACTCTTTGAGGTTTGATTTATAAAGACACACACACACACACCTGGGAAAGGCGGGCACAACTTTGCTAGCTATGCCTCCTTCTGCCAAGACTATAAGGTAGTAAAGATTGCCACCAGCCAGCTCCTTATCAGCTACTTTAAAGCCCTTAACAAAGAGAGAGTGTCCAATCTTACTATGTAATGTTACTATCAATGCAAATGGTAATTTGACCAAATGCAATGTTATAAGGAGTGACCCACAAGATTAAATAAATATGCAAGTACTCTCAGAACTTAAATATGTCTACACAGACCAGCCAAAAAGAAAGGCTTAAATATATTTAATGATAAATAATAAAAGAACAAGAAAATTCTCCGTATATAATTACAGTGACATCAGAGTTCAAAATCACAGGAAATATTTAAAGCAACATTGCAGGACAAGTCTCAAATAAAGAAAAACATCTAAGCGTTGCTGTATTCCTGACTATATCTAAGAGAATTATGCTGTTGCCTAGACTTACTTACTCAGAGCAAGGCAAATGTGTGGTGAATGGATCTTGTCAGGTCCAAGGAAGAATACAGAATGCTGTCTCTCTCAGAGTTCTTAAATTAACATTGCAAATATTACTGCTGGGATAGCTTGCAGAATGATATCATTTCTTGTCATCTGACTCTATTCCAGGTAAACTCCGGTACCGCTGAATGCTACTAGTATTTAGCATCTTCCTGTGAAACTACATAGACAAAAGCTTTTCCTCAGATCTTTCGCAAATGGTGAAGTCATAAAACAATAAAACACTTTTAAGACAACATAAAAATCTCCCTAGTTTTAGACATTGTGTCTCTTGCTGCACTGAAACTGAAAGAGAACATATTTTTATGGCCTGGCCATAAAGTAATTTAATTTCAGCTATTTTTCTAAGTTAACCTTCTGTATTCCAGTTTCCCCTGCTAAAATATATACATGTAAATAGTTACAATAGTGTACATACATTTCTGTTCTGTTCCAGTAGGGTACACTGTTGATACATATCAAACAACACTTTGTAAAATACCTCTTCAGCACATGCCTGTACAAACCATCTTATATGACATACAGTTTTAATACATTTGTAACACAAACATCTTATATGACTCATGTTGATATTCACAAGTGACATATAATTCCAGATAGCTGGGCTGGCAGTATCTCCTTTCATGACACCTTGTAGTAGGACACCTGTCAGTATATGTCACAGTGCCTCTGTCTGTCAAGACGCCATGTTGGAGAGGACAGAATCATATTTCTGAAAATATTTAGTAGTGTTGATGGTTTGCTACATTTCCCAGAATTATAATTAGAGTAGTTAGGATAGGGGCTGGATAGAAGTCATTGGCTTTGGCTGTTTTGGATATGGGTTCAAAAACTATTTTTCCATTAGTCTCATATGCATCTGTTAGTGAGGCAAACATTAAGAGGTGCAATAGTAGTTGGGGAATGTACTCACAGCAGAGTAATACAATCCATGGCTGCAAGCCATCTGCTCCTAGTGCTATTGAGGACTTTTCTTTGTTTCTTATTTTAAACAATCTTTGATATACCATCTCATACTTGTTTAAGGGAAAAAGAGAAACAAGCTTCTGTTATTCTCCCATGGTAAAGTATTATTTTACCAGACAGGTGGTTGAAAACTATTATCAGTTCAGTTGACTGCACTATGATAATCCTCCCATTAGCATGATGAGTGTAACTGCACATAACTATAAAAGCAATATGTTAGTTAACTTATAAGGTACTGAACAAAATACAGTTGTCAAGGTGAACTGTCAGTGCTTGTGTGCTTGGATGGGAGAATTCACCTTTATAATGAAATGTCATGGTTTCAGTGTTCTTCACAAACTACATACTATTAAGTATGAACAGTTATCATGCCGTCAATGATAACTGTTATTTAATGTGGTGCTGTATGTGTGCCCGCAGACAAACAACTTTCCAACTTGTTGCCAGGATGAATGAAAGGTTAGTTTGCTTTTTATTTGTTGTAGTTTGTATTACTTTATTGCCTGTTTATATTTTGAATACTGTGATTTGTTTTCTTTACCTTGTGTTTTATTTGTATTCTGCTTTTAACTGCATATTAAAACTTCAAAAGAGACCACAACTCTGCCTCTTGTCCGGCAGAAATTAGAACTGATCAATTAAGGACTCATACATAAGATAGAAGAGATCACTTAAGGTTAATCATTTGTGAACGGAGGGGGTGGAGCTAGACACTAAACCTTCTATTTAAGGGGTAAAATAAAACATTTCAGAGATTTACTAGAAAGGCTCACCCAGACTCTGCTACACTTTGCTGTGAAGGAAAGGTTAGTTTGCTTTTTATTTGTTATATTTTGTATTACTTTATTGCCTTTTTATACTTTGAATACTGTGATTTGTTTTCTTTACCTTGTGTTTTATTTGTATTCTGCTTTTAACTGCATATTAAAACTTCAAAAGAGATCACAGCTCTGTCTCTTGTGAGTCAGGCAGAAATGTTTTCCCCACCCTCCCAACCGCTTACTGTTGTGTTCTTAAATACAACTGTCTTTCTAGTTGTCTGTCTCTTATGTTAATTTGACCATATATCTCATTTCCTCTCTGCTTTAACTGGCTTGTGTGAGTAAGCACAAATGTATCATTTTGTGAAATCACTCCCCTTCAACTATTTAAATTTATTGGCCATCCTACTGTATTCCATAGTACCAGAATACAAAAGTGACAACCCCCTTTCAATCCATCTTGCTGTTTTAAAAATGGTGACTCTCCACTAAAACATAACTTTTCGGACAGGTAAAACTTAAATTACCTACTTTCACATCTAACTTATCTAGTGCACACTGCAGGGTTTAGGATAAACCATTTTTTTCATCTTATCTTTAAGCATCCCTATGACTAGCACTTGCTCTAATACCTGCTGAAAGCACTAGGAAGCCTTAAACTGATACAAGCACTCAACTCTCCTTGTTAATAAGGAGAAATTAATCGTAGGCACTAAACAGCATATCATTGCAAAGTACCTTGCTAAGGCAAGGGAAAACAGCTCCTGTACTTTACAAAAAAAGCACCAAACCAGGCATGTCCAAGGGTATGCTTCTGGTGATTTCTCTTGTCCACCTGGTGAATCTGGGCATACTGGGGCAATGCACCAATTGCCTCATGCACATAGACAACCCTCTCCTCCTACTACCCAACACTACAACCTGTGAGAGATGCACTTACATAGTCAAACTGGAAGCAAAGCTCTCTCCACCCAAGATTGTGCTAGACAGTCATGAGGAGAAGGTTAACACCCACATTACACCTCAAGCAACACATAACCCTTTTAAACCCACACCACCAACACCCACACATAGCAACATTAAATCCACATATGCAGAGGCCCTTAACTGTAGCCTGCCCAAGCAATAAGGACCTCTGAAGCTGAAATGCAAACACCAATCACAACCAAAGTGTCACCTAGCTCACACCAGTGTGCCATCCAGCAACAGCCTCTAAGGCAAGACAACGCACCAAACACTTCAGTGTGCCTGACTATAGAGTGAGTCACCTATGATTAATGTCCCATTCACCAGGCTGAACAAGGAGAAAATTAGTCACCTGCCTGTCAGGTGCCAGGATCCGCCACATAATGCATGCACTCAAGTCACTCCACAACAAGTACAAATATGACTGTCACTGTCCATGTTAGAGTGAATGACTTTAGATGTACCTCCCTGGACTACATGAAAAGAGACATGGAAGAGCTCTCGGATCATGTGGCCCAGGCAGGTATGACACTAGCTCTGAGTAGCATCCTGCCTTCGCCCAGAATGACCTCCCTGGACTACATGAAAAGAGACATGGAAGAGCTCTCGGATCATGTGGCCCAGGCAGGTATGACACTAGCTCTGAGTAGCATCCTGCCTTCGCCCAGAATGATACCACAATATAAGGACAAAATGAGTGACTTCCAACAATTGGCTAAGCTACTGGTGTCATTCAAAGGGGATCCAGTACCTGTCTGCCTGGGACAACATGATTGACAGACCAAGATGCTTTGTCAGAGATGGTGTGCACCTGTCGCCCCTGGGATTCAGGTTACTGGCTAAGGCTCTTGCCACCCCTATAGTGCCTTTTTTAGGCAAAGCTCAAAGGACAAAACCAACACCGTAACAGGTACAAGCATGCAAACTCTGAAGGTAATTCTACTCAATGCTAGAAGTCTAAACCTCAAAATGCACCCTCTTGAGGCACTCCTAAAAATGGAGAACATCGATATCTGTGCAGTAAGTGAGACCTGGTTCAAGGCTCCAGAGAGCACCCCTGCAATACCAGGCTACAACTCTTACCACACTTTTCGGCCACCAAACCAGGACCGAAACACTAAATGTGGAGGAGTGTCCATATTCACCAAAGATATTCACACCACCAGGCTAGTTGCCCAACACAATGCGTCTGAAATTCTCCAGGTTCAACTAACACTAGGTAAGACTGCAATCCAAATTGTAGCTTGCTACAGATCCCCCACTATGCCCCAAGATTCTCACTACACCTTTCTAAACATACTGGAAAATACTAAGATACAACAAAACACCCTAATACTGGACGATTTCAACTACCCTGCCATTAACTCGTGTACCAATACCTTTGTCTAATGGTTCTTGGAATTCATAAATTCTAACACCATCTAATCCATATTCCCACCAGAGGCTCCAATATCCTAGACCTGGTCATTACCACCATGGGAAATTGATGCTCCACAACTATGGTCATCCCCTCGTTGGTCAGGTCTGACCATAAGCTGATCACCCTTAACATCCACATCCCACCCCCACCCCCCAATAAAAAAACCTCCATAAACAACTTCTACAAAGCCAACTTCTTGCTACTCAAGTCAGAAATGACAAACTTCATGACACCCATGCAGACAGGAACTGAAAGTTCGACTGCTGAATCCTACACTAAGGCACTGTACGAGCACATACACTCATGCATGAACCATGCCATCCCAAATAGAACCAAGATCCAAAAAATGGAAGCCAATCTGGTGTTCCCCTGCCATAAACAAACTTTACAACAAAAGGAAGAAACTGTTGCAGAAAAAGACGAAAATCCCAGGATGCAAAAAACTCCCTTACCAGCCTCAGTAAGAAGCTGAGATCCCTCATAAAATCCTAGTTATGAAAATAAAGAAGCTGAGATCCCTCATAAAATCCTAGTTATGAAAATAAAATTGCGAAAGATTCCAAAGACACCCACAAGGCATTCTGTAACTATGTCAAGAATCTAAATGGCAATGCTCAGATCTGCTCTGAGCTATAACAGAATGGCATTAAATATACTGATTCCAAGGATATTGCCAATATCCTGGCATATCAATTCAGTGCCAACTTCACCCCCTCTCACCCCCTAAATGGCCCATCTCAATACCAGAAGATTGCCAAATTCTGGTATTAACGGCCACACAGGTAAAAAACGCACTCTCCAAAGCTAAGAATACAGCATCCATGGGACCAGATGACATCCCAGGCTGTGCACTGCATGAAGTACAAAATGAAATGGCACCTCACCTAAGTGTCATGTTTAATCATAGCCTCACCTCAGGCTTTGTGCCCACTGAGTGGTGCACAGTTACAGTTATCCCACTCCACAAGGGGGGATCCACCTTGGATCCCGGGAACTATCGCCCCATCAGTCTGACGAGCCTGATCTGGAAGGCCATGAAACGTATTATCATGGAATTTATAAACAAAGACATGGGCAACCTTCAAACACTGGACCCCACCCAGTTTGGGTTCGTGAAAGGCCGATCTTGTCTCCTGAACCCGATTGATTTCTTTGAATCAGTCTCCAGAGCCATGGACAAGGGCAAGGTGGTCCACACAGCCATTATGGACCTCACCAAGGCCTTTGACACCATCCCCCACTCTGGAATCATAGATAGACTTACCAAGCTGGGCATTAATCCCTACATCATAAGATGGGTTGCCAACTGGCTTACTGAAACTACCCACACTGTAAAAGTAGCTAACTCCAAATCCAGCTCCAGACAAGTGACAAGTGGAGTATCTCAGGGTTCAGTCCTGGGACCGCTCTTGTTTGGCATCTGCTTCTCTGAGGTACAGGCCAACACTAAGAGACTCTGGCTAACAAAGTTCTCAGATGACTGCAAACTGGGAGCTATTATTGAATCCCCAAATGATGTGGATAGTTTACAAAAGGGCCTTACAGAAACAGATGCTTGGTGCTAGAGCCATGGGCTCAAGCTCAATGCCAAGAAAATATAGTTATCCCCTTTGGGAAAAAACATGTATCCATGAATTACCACATAGGTGGCAGTGCACTAAACACTGAAAGTGTAACAAGAGACTTAGGGACACAGGTGGACAGTCGTCTCACCTTCGATAACCACATCACCACAACAGTCAGGAAATCCTTTTATGTGGCACACCTGATCACTAAGGGCTTTTCATCCAGGAAAAAAGGAGGTCATTGTCCCACTGTACTCATCCCTCATTTGACCCATTATAGAATGCAATGCCCAGTTTAGTATGTACCTCTCAAGACATCTGCAACAACTGGAAAGGCCGCAGAAATACCTCACTAAAAGAATCACAGGCCTAAAGCAGATGCCCTACGCTGACCGCCTTAAAAAACTCCAGCTATACTATGTCGCATATCGTCTACTCAGAGGCAATCTCTGCTTAACATACAAGGCCATGTTAAACCCAGAGCTGTTGGACATGCTACACTTAAAGAAATCCCAATCCCTCAGAGCCACATGCTCCAGGGATCTAAACCTTGTCATCACAATAAACAAAAAACATGCTGGAGGGATAGGTTCCTGACTCAGACTCTGGAATAGACTGCCCATACATGTCAAGCAGAGTGCCTCTTTGGCCATCTTCAAAAGGAACCTTGATGATTGGATGGGAGAAAGGAAATTCACCCCGGGGATCACGACAGTCACCCTGCTAGACAGAGGTTCAGGGAAGTAAATAGGGTGGGAAGAAATAGCCAGGAAATTGTTATGGCTAGGCTTGTATAGGCCCTAGGGCCAATTAGTAGGCCCTAGGGCCAATTAGTATCAACCTATGAACCTATGAAGGAATGCGCCTGACATTAGCTCCAGCCCCCCAAAGAAATATCAGCATCATCTCAGGTTCCATTAAATAGACAATGTGTTTTGCTAATACAAAATGCCTGCTGTACTCAGACCTTCATAACTGAGAGACAAGATAACTGAATACAAACAGATAAGTACAATACTGAAAGCCATTTACTTCTCAGGTACTATTCATGTTCATACAAGAATGACTGAATAATATGTAGTCATCCATATACATGTCAAGCATCCATCACTACAACAGTACCCCCCCCCCCCCAAGGAGCAGTAGCAAGGTCCGCCCAAGACTCAGGCCATGGGGGTGAGGGGTGGGGTACTGGGTACTGTTGTAAAACAATCATCATCATGGGAACTAATACCTAGTCATCTCTGAGCATTGCTGGCATGCTCAGTCATCACCAAATTAAAACAAAACCAACTTATTCAGTTTGTGTGCATCTCATTTCAAAAACAAAAATTAAACATAATTCTATCACCATGCCCAAACCTGCATGAATCACAAGGGCAGCCAATAAGGCACACAAATGTCCAAAATCAGACTGTAGGAACCATCCTTAGGATGAAGATGATCCGAAAGCAGCAGAGGGCTTGAACATGCTTAGGGCCAATGGCATTTTTAGGATTAGCAAGAAGTAAGCCATATTGCATTTGAATAACCCCAAAGGGCAAAGGTGCAGCAAATGAAATGTGCACATCCTCACCTAACTTGGTTGCCCTTCCCCATAAAGTGTGTAACTTCATAGGATGGTAGACTCCCCCACAACATTCAGGACTGACAACATCATAAGGGAAAAAGGGAGCTATTCAGAAAGATGAAGTGTTTAAGGAAGTTACTACACATAGACAATGCCCAAGGGGGACAATGTGGCTGACATCAGAATATACAACTTGATAGACAAGACACAGCTGTATGTAGACTAAAAGATGGATTATAATGCAGGTATATAGGTACATATGCATCCACCACCCACACACACCCCATATACTGTTTCAAAGTTCAAGAAAAACATGGAGCATGCTGGTGATAAGTCAAACTATACAGAATGCACTCTGGAAGAGCCAGATAGGGGATAAGACTAAGGTACTCATGCAGTCACGATGAATATGTTGCAGGTACCATGGGAAAAAAAACTAATAAAATTCAAGAATGACAAGGGCACTCTTTGCAGATTTCATATATTTTTAATCACTTAACATAATGACTTCAGTACAGGGTTGCATCTCAAACAAGCATTGCATCACAGGTGCAGTAGCAAACCTCACCCATGTACCACGAATCTCATAAATAACTGTTGGGAGGTTGGCATAATGGTTAAGGTGTTCACCTTACAAACAGAAGGTGCAGGGTTTGATCCCCACATGGGGTCATTGGCTAGGCTTAAGATGGCCCACAAGGGCAGTTAGCCTAGTATGAACCTATGATTATGAACCTATGAACCTATGATTATAACTGTCACTGACACTCAATCATGTACATGGCCGTCCAGTAATAACTGAAATGTATTAATTGACTTGCACTGCAGCTGTGAGCTGATATCTGCTGATCAACAGCACAACTCCGAATGTCCTGGACATTGCCTCATGCCTTTCATCTACTCCTCATGCCTTGGAGGAAGGAATATCAAGGGCTGCAGATGTTAAATGACAGACATTTAAGGTAGAGTGTCCTTCAGAAGACATATGCTAACAGAAAAGCTGTTCTAGCAAAAATCAAAGTATGTAAGACCAGTACTTAAACATCTGTCACTGGGGCCTTTGTTCTTCACTATAGTGTAGCTTTGCCACTGATTATTGCACTAAGAGGCTGACAGATACAGAAAGTAGCAGTAATCACATGACAATTGAGGCAAACAGTACTTACTATCATAACAAAGTTATTATTTGCAGTCTATAGCCTATAAGGAGGGGTGGTGACCCCTCAACCATCCACACTGGGGTTGACAATATAGATTTTCTTAACTGGTAAAACGCTGAGAAGTCTGAGAGCATAAAAGAGTGGCTGCAGCCCCTCCTTCACCCTGAGAGCATAAAAGAGTGGCTGCAGCCCCTCCTTCACCCTCTGCTTTCAGACAAGTATTAAATCATATTCAGGTTCAGAATAGGGATTTTTAGCTATTGCTTTCACTGTCAGAATGTTAGTGCACATTAGTTAAGTTGTATTGTTTTTACTGAATTCAGTGTGTACACATAATTCTGTAGTTCAGGATGTGGACGGTAATGTGAGTCGTTGTAGTTTGTGACCATCAATCATGAGCGTCAGTCACATAAACCACCCCCAACCTCAACAAAAACGTAGTATGGTGTGGTGCTTCTTTGAGATACTACCCAGTACTGCAGCCAGAAGTACAAATTACTGAACATTCATGCACTTTAAAGATGTTAACTTCCAGAGTCATCAGACAACAACAAAAACATCTGCACTTCAACAAACAGGTATATGCAGAGAGAATGCAATTGTTTAACAATTATGGCTTTGGGTTCACCTTAAGAGTTTTAAACAACTGTATACAAGTCCATAACAGTAAACACATTAAACTACTAAAAAAGAGAAATTTAGCGAAGCATAGTAACTTAAAGACTACCTCAAAGGCATAGTCTTTGGTAGTTCTGCAAAGAGTTCATATCTAATTCAGAATTTTTTTAATTAAATTTCTTTACAACAGCTCTAGTACAAGCACTAATAACATCCATCTATTTATTTTTTTTCTGGGTTAAGTAAAAAAATCCCTTTTCAGCAGAAGCCCAATGTTTTTTAACAGACATTCATTAATACATACGCAAAGAGACATTAAATAATAATAAACTTCTCAACTTTTCACAGAATGCCCAGGCTTTTGCCTCAGTTTTTTGATCTATCACTGTGGATTAAAGTCGCTATACAATGACAGATAATGGAGTTTCAGACTTCATATCCTTCAGAAAATGCCTGCTAACACAAGTCCTATTGTTCCAGCAACTTTCTAAGTTTATAAGAACAATATTTAAAAATCTGTCCCTATTTTTGGACATTTGATCCCCTCCCCCCATTATTTTAGACTTTGTCCAAATTTCTTGCCTTAAGAGGTTGAGAAGTATGAATACTATGTATTAGCAATTAATTACACATACATTTCTAGCTCTATAAATAAGGGTTTAGAATAAGAGAAATGTTACAAACTCAAGCAGGCATGAGGGGGTGTGGTTGATATAATGGTTAAGGTGTTCACAAACACAAATTACAGGGTGTGATTCTCATCTGAGGGAAATTGGATAAGCTTAAATTTGATCACAATGGCAGATAGCTAAATAAAATTTGTTTTCTTTTGGGATCTGTTTCTTTCTCCTTCTCTCTCTCTTTTCCTATGGGGAGGATCTGTTCTTCTCCTCTTTGTGTACAGTGTATGTGCATATCCATTTTGCCTTCTCAAGAGAGCTTGGCACTAGGGTTAGAGTAGTACAACTGGCACAAATGTAGTGCAGTACGCCCCTCGTAAAAGCTATAAAATAGAAATTAAAAGAAGAAGTTAAACAGATGTCAGTCCTTACCTTCACCTTTATGAGAGTGTAACCTCCTGCAAAGGGGTAGAGGTACCAGCGGGCAAATCAGTATGTGTAGAATATATGTTTTCAAGCTTCTTTCGCTCTTTCACATTCACATTCTTACGAGGTGCAGTGGAAAAACGAGTGGATATCTTGCGGGCAAGACGAGCCAGTGTGCCAGTCTTTGCTTTGTAATCCTGCTGCAGCTCTTCAAGGGAGATTTCAATGTTGCCTGTGTACCAGAAAACCCAGCCAACGAGGCTAATGAAAACCAAAATAGATCCCGAGTAGATCAAAAGGTCCCCAAAATCTTGTCCATTCAGCTTAAGTTTGGCAAAGATGCCTATCATAAGAATCACCAGACCCAAAAGGTCACAAATTATGGCAAATGACAGTGCAATTTTACAGCGGCCCAAACCTGCACACTCCATTACTAACAACTTTTTTGAGTGCGTGTTTAAAAGCTGCAGTAATTCACTCAATGCTCCCTCCTAGACTTTCCATCAGACCGGTTTGACCAGTTTAGTAGAGAAGTACTAGCCTCCAGCTGCCTAAACAGTCAACAGAAGCCGAGTGAAACTTGAAACCTTAACAAGCTTTTCTTAAGGTAACAGTACTCTACAAGCCGCCAGAACAAAAACATCCAGTGTTTGCAAAGTATTTACATAATAAAAGAAAAAAAGCTAAGGAAGGAACAAATTTAAAAATGAAGAATGCCAGCCAGGTAGAAAAAAAAAGCAAAAAATAAATAAATAAACATGACTAAAGACAGGAGCAACAGATACTAATACAAGTCCAGAAATAAATATATCAAATAGAAATCTGAAAAAGAAACAGGGAAGAAGAAGTTTTATAACATCAGACTAGCATACATACAGTCCTAATATTAAATGAAGGATATATATATATATATATATATATATATATATATATATATATATATATATATATATATATAGATATAGTTATATGTTAGCCTGTTTGTACTCCACTGGCTTACTTATAGTTAAAACAAAGGTATGCAGAGTGAATCAAACTCAGATTTATAAAACTGGCTTAATAGTTATTTACTATGCAAATATAGACTGGGGGAATCAAACTCATGACTTCAAAAGAAAGTTACTTAACACAGTTTGTAGCCTTATCCCTTTATGATGTACTCAAAGAAAACAGCAAGATGTCTGTCTGTCTAGCAATCTAGTTATTTTTTTTTTTTTTATATAAATTTGTTTAACAGTGTAGAACACTGACTAAATAATGCCCAACTGCAGGGTCAGCCTATTGCTTCAGAAAATATATGGACATACTGCTAAACTGCAACAACAAAAACTGGCATATCCATAAAAAAATAACCTTGATATGAGTAGGATGCTTCTTTATTATATTTAAAATAAAAAATAATTACGGTACAAGCAGTTAGAGGAATATGATAAAGACAGACTCTCAAAGATAAATTATATATTTTTTAGTTATTTTTGGTGACCCCCCCCCCCCCCCCCATTAGTTTCCCGGTTTTAATCCTTTTTGTCAGGAGGAGGAAGCTGCATATTCAGGCAGTGCTTTTTGTGTATCTCCCTACCCACAGATCCCAATGTGCAGATGTGTGGAGTCACTGGGACACACACACACTGTTTTCTGTTTCAACCACCTCCCATCAAGTTCATCTACCGCTGCCTGGGACTGGGCTTTGCTAGGAGACACTGATTGGCAAAATATCTTCCTCCTTCTGTCAAAGAGATGTCAGTAGCTACAACATCTTATCCAAACCAGAATGTGTCAGTGCCCTTTGCTGCTTTCATTAGTCAAAACCAGGCCGAAGGAAAAAAACATAATTCATACACTTCTGGTTCAGTAGTATGACCATTTGCCAGTCCACACATGAGAAACTTCACTGACAGTAGGTGGGATATGGGAATTATTAAATCTACACATTGAATTGTATGACAATAACCAGGCATATCCAGCAACTGGAATGTCCATAGAGGTTCCTCACTAAAAGAATACAGGGCATAAGTAACAAGTCATACGCAGACTGCCTCAAGGCCATATCCCTGTATTCCATCTCCTACAGGCTTTTGAGGGGAGATCTATGCCTGGCATGCAGGGCATTGTCAGACCCCACTTTGATGGACCTCCTGCATATCTGCAAAACAAATAGCACCAGAATTACCCATTCTAAAGACTTAAACCTTGCCTGTGATATAAATAAGACCTGCTGGAGAGACAAGTATGTATCCCAGAGACTACCCTTTCTCTGGAACAGGCTCCTCATATGTGTGAAGCAGAGTCCCTCCTTAACTCAGTTCAAGTGTAACTTGGACAAGCAGTTAACCATTGACAAGACCCCTATTCAAATCATCGCTAGCTAAAGCCCCCCATCATTGACTCAAGATGCCCACTCCACCTATCTGGACCTCTTCAAATCTACCAGGATTCAACTCTTTACCCTGATCCTGGGTGACTTTAACTATCTAACCATAGATTGGAAGAACTACTCATGCCAAAACACAAATGCCCAGAGATTTCTTGATTTTGTCAATGCAAATGTCTTGGGCCAGCTGGTCGACACCCCCACCCCCACTTGGTATTAAACAACATGAGTAACCACTGCAGCATCTATACAACATCATCCTCCATAATAAGGTCCCACCATAAAGCAGTCACTTTAGAAGTCACAATCTCCGCCAACACCCTCCCCCCCCAACTACAGTCAAACAAAAAAACTTCTCCAAATCTGATTACAACCTCCTGAGGAAAGGTATAAACAGCTGCATAGCCCCCTCTTCCTCCACAGGAACTGGCACATATGTCTAAACCTACACCATAGTACTATATGAGCAGTTATATAGCTGTATGGAATCAGGAATACCAGACAGGGCAAAATCATCATCCTCATGGAACAGTAAACCTGTCTGGTGGACATCTGCAATAAATAAACTCTATAATAAAAGAAAAAAAATTGCTGTCCAGGACCAAAAAGGAGCAGGTGCTTAGTTGGAAGCAAACTCTCCTTAGCATGAACAAGCAAATAAGAGCACTAGGGAAATCCTCCAAAGCAAACTTCGAGTCTAAACTGGCCACATCTACTAAAGACAATCATAAGGCCTTCTTCACATGTCAGCAATCTCAAAGGAAGCACTCAGATCTGCTCAGAACTGGTGGTCAAGGACACCACATACACAAACTCCGTAGATATAGCCAACCTGCTGGCAGACAGGTTCAGTGAAAACTTCACCCCTCTGTCCTCCCATCAGTAAATCAGGATGTCCCCAGCACCTGCCCTCCTCCCCTTATCTCTAGGGAGCAAGATATCACTGCTTTCTCAAAGGCAAAAACATACACCCTCCATGGGACCTGATAACATCTCAGACTGCATCCTACTTGAACTCAGGCAGAAACTTGCAGCATCATTAGGCACCCTATTCAACCAAAGCCTGAGTACCGTCTTTGTCCCAGTCAAGTGGAGGACAGCCACTGTAATCCCATTGCACAAAGGTGGAGAATCCACTGATCCAGGGAATCATAAACCCATCAGCCTAACTAGCCTGATCTGCAAGGCCATGGAACGGATTATCATGGACCTCATTAGCATGGACATTGGCAACCTCCAAACACTCAATCCCACACAGCTTGGTTTTGTCAAGGGGTGGTCATGCCTGTTAAATTTGATCTTCTTCTCTGAGACAGTCACCAAAGCCTTGGATGAGGAGAAGATGATGCACAATGTCTACCTTGACCAGACCAAAGCTTTCGATACTATTCCCCACTCGGGTATAATAGATAAATGCTCTCAACTAGGCATTAATCCATATGTTACTAGATGGGTAGTAAACTGACTGTCTGCAAGAACCCACCTAGTCAAACTAGGGGAAGCCACCTCAAGCAGTAGACCTGTAATGAGCTCTGTGCCCCAGGGATCAGTCTTGGGGCCTCTGTTGTTTTGGATATACTTTTCTGAGGTGCAGGCCAAAACCAGTGGGCTATGGCTGACCAGGTTTGCAGATGACTGCAAGCTGGGTGCTGACATCAATTCCTCTAGTGATGTGGACTTCATCTAAGAGGTTCTAACCCAAACAAAAGACTGGTGCCAGAAACATGGTCTTGAACTGAATGTCAAAAAAATGCATCATCATCCCCATGGGGAGAGTGACATCCCCACAAATTATCACATTAATAACAAGGTCCTAAGCATGCAATCAATCGTGAGGGACTTGGGCAACCATGTTGATAGCAAACTGACTTTTGACCACCATATTGCCTCAGTTATACAGAAAGCTTTCTACATGGCCCATCACATTAGTAGGGGTATCTCATCCAGGGACAAGGAGCTCATAACATCCCTGTATTCTTCCTTTAGAAGACCCATTATTGAGTACAATGCCCAATTCAGCATGTATCTCACAAAGCACATGCAGCAGCTGGAGATACCATAGAGGTACTTTACCAGAAGAATCCAGTGCCTCAAACATCTACCCTACACAGATAGTCTAAAAGCCCTGTCCCTCTACTCAGTCTCATACAGACCCCTAGAGGTGACCTCTGTGTGGCATACAAAACAATCTCAGAACCCACTTTGATGGGGCTGCTGCAAATCCACAAGTTAAGTTGCACTCGAGTAATCCACAGGCACAACCTCAACCTGGTCTATGACATCAATAGGACTTTTTGATGGGACAGATTTGTGTCCCAGAGACTCTACCTTCTATGGAATAGACTCCCTCTCAACATCAAGCAGAGTACCTCATTAACCCTTTTTAAGTGCAACCTGGATAACTGGATGGGGAACAGAAAATACACCCCTGGGATTCCACTTGTGTCCCTGCTGGACAGGGGCATTGAGTGCTGACTTGTCAGAACATGGGCTAAATTCTTAGCTAGGCTTGTAAGGGCTTCAGGGCCAATAGCCTAGTAACTTCCTATGATCCTATGAAATTCATCCCTGGTTTAGCACCTATGTCTCTAATGGACACAGGCAGCTTGTAAATGGTTCATCTCCCAGGACCCTGCTTGTAAATGTTTCATCTCCCAAGCCATCAAGGGTGCCAGAACTTGTCAGAGATTTGGGATGTATGTCTAAGCTTAAAAAGGCCCTTGTGGTCATTTGTCTAGTAAACACGTATGAATCTATGAACTTATGTTCATACATGGGACAGCTGCATTGAGAGGTGTCACAGTCATTTCCTAAATGCACAGTGATCACAGAATAGATTATATTAAATGGGGTACTAGGTCACAACTCCCTACATGGGAGGTATGAATGCTGTGCCAGGCATTTATGTTTGCCAAACATGCCTCTTAATTATTATAGGTTCATAGGCGGTTAATAGTGTTCCACAGAAGTGGCAGTCTCTGAGAGCTCTATCTATCTCTCCTGCATGATCTGTTCATGTCAGAGGCTAATTTAACATCCCTGGAGTGAGTGAGTGATCCTCCTGCAGTTTACGAATGAGTAGCATTTGTGTCAGGGCCGAGTCAGAGACTGCCCTTTAAGCCAGGTGGAAGTCACCACTTAGACACAGTGGTGACAGAATACAGTGAAAGGGCTTTCAACCTTTCAAAGTAAGACTCTGATCTCTTCAGTTGTTGCAGGTATATGGTGAGGTACATGCAAAATGAAGCATTTTACTCAATTACTGGTCTGATGAGGGCAGAGAATAATAGAATTATAACATCCTTAGATCTAGATGCTATGCCTTTACTTAAATTTCCTTACTACTGTGGATACATGCTGGCCAAAGCGCAGATTGCTATCAACCTGAGTATCCAGATCATGTACCAATGGGTCTACATTTGGGGGATGGGGTGCTGTCTATAATGTAATTAGCAGGGATTTCAGCTTTCCCAAATGGAATAATAATGCATTTTTTGCATTTAACTTTAATCTGTGGCTTTGTCACCAATCATTTGCCTGCTTTAATCCCATCTGTAGTATATTAACATCATTAGGGGACTCAGTGTTTGCTCCCAGTTTGCAATCATCAGTGAACTTGTTTAGCCACAAGCCATCCAAGTTTGCCTGAACACCTGAGAAATAAATTCTGAACAGTAAGGGGCCCAGCAAACAACCTCGTGGTATGCCACTGGTGACTGTTCTTTTGATAGAGGTGAAGTCACCCATTTGACAGTATGTGTCCTGTCGGTGAGCCATTTGGCTACCCATCTGGTAATGTAGGGATTAATTTACAATTGGGAGAGTTTCTATATAATACCTGAGTGGGGGATTGTGTCAAATGCCTTGGCTAGGTCAAGACTGACAGTATGCACTGTCTTTCCCTCATTCAGGGCCTTGGTGACCTTCTCAAAGAATTCAACCATGTTTAACAAGCTATCCCTGATTTTGTATCATATTTTTGTTCTGTCCTTCGTAAAATTTGTGATTTTTATGGTCAGTTTATAAGAATTATAAGTCAATAATGCCAGACTTCAGAGTTTCATACTGTTGACCAGAAAATGCATATTTATGTAAATCCTGTTGTTCTATTAACTATGTAAGTGAGCTAGAGTAAAACATAAAAAAAAAATTGTTCCTTATTTTCAACTTTTGTCCTCCCATTATTTTTGGCTTTGCGTCTTAATTTTGAGCTAAGACACTGAACACAGATGAACGTGTAATTGTGCTGCTCTAGGAATTTATATGTATTGGTGGAAAAGAGTTAATTTATGTGGTTGATTTCATTGTCTCTGTTGAGTCTGGGTAAAAAAAATGTATGTGGTATCGTGTAGCATGTAGATGTTACAGCATGAACTAATCAGGAGTTGGATTGCAGCTTGTCACAGTTTGTTATCACAACTTCTGTCAAAGTACAATGACTACTATTGTTCTTCTGATTCTGTTATTAAGACATTATTAATCAGAAAAATAAGACTTAGACAAAAAGGGCAATGAATAATAATGCAGAGTGTACACAGTCATTTCTAACAGATGTGCATTTTTTCCCACTTGATGTCTTTGCAACTAATGATACCTCATATTCCACGGATTATCAATTCTGGAGCAGTAAACATATTCTGCTAGGATTCTAAAGAAAGGATGGGGTAAAGGTTTAGTTACTGCTGGGCTGTATTTGTCATTGTATTAAAAACAACAAATATGTGCATGCATTATTTGAAACAGTAAATTACTACTACTCAATTAAATGCACTTCTTGCTTTCCAAACAAATATTGATGAATAGCATACAATACATTTCTGAATCTTCAGCTATAGGTTATGTCTAACCTCTATTCTAGTAAGCTCCTCATTACACTGCTGAAGTGTTTCAGCTATCCTCAATTTATATTATCACATTGTTGTTTATATTAGTATAACTTAGTTGACTTCAATTGTTAATGCAGAATTTCTTCTAATTTGTTTTCACTATTGTATACTTCTTATGTAATGTCATTGCAATTTGCTGTATTTATACTATTATTATTTTGCTGACATAAACTTTTCTTCCAAGGGTTCAGCAAAAATGAAATCCAAACACACAGCCTATTACAATCAAAATGTGATGTTATTTATTCCTTAAAAGAGCTGGCAATAAAAACTTTAACCTAGGCCACTTCTCACACACACCCCCTTCCTAAACTCAGGCGACAGCAATAAAGACTCCAAGATAGTAGAAAACATCAGATTGAGTTGTCTTAATGACAGATCTTGAACTAACAGTAAAGGGTTAAACCTGAACATAAGATAGATCACCATATCACATATGCATTCATAATAATTGAAAAAAATGCCTGAAACCCTATATATATATGTATGTATATATATATATATATATATATATATATATATGTATATATATATATATATATATATATATATATATATATATATATATATATATATATATATATATATATATATATATATATATATAAAATGAAATGTATTTACAATTTGTTTATCGGATAAGTCGACTGGTCTCTTGACCTTTTTCATCCATGACCTGAGCTCAAAGAGAAGAAAAACATCTAGTGAGTTTAACTTTTAGGCCATACCATATTTCACCAGTATGACTCCCACAAAAGGGCAGGTGACAAAGCCAGTCTAAAAGAAAATAATCTTAGGTTCATAGGTTCATGTTCATAGGTATGTACTAAGCTAAAAATGACTGTGGCCTTTTTAAACCTATCCATGCATCCCAAATCTCTGTCAAACTATGGTACCCTTGCTAGTGTAAGGAGGGATTTGAGAAATTAAACATTGGCAAGCAGGGGCCTGGTAGATGAACCATTTACAGGCTGCTTCTGTACATTACAGACATAGAAGCTAAATCATCAGTGAATTTCTGGATCCCCATTCAGCTGTCCAAGTTACACTTGAATTCAGCTAGGGAGGAACTCTGCTTAACATGGATAGGGAGCCTGTTCCAGAAAACGTGTAATCTCTGGGATATATATCTGTCTGTCCAGCAGGCCATATTTATATCACATGAAAGGTTTAAGTCTTTAGAACATGTAATTCTGGTGCTGTTTGTTTTGCAGATATGCAGAGCATTCCTCACATAAATCTCCTCTCAAAAACCTATAGGAGAAAAAATATAGGGATAGGACTTTCAGGTGGTCTTCATAGGACATTTTATTTATGCTCTGTATTATTTTCGTGAGGAACCTCTGTGGACATCCCAATTGTTGGATGTCCCTGGTTTGGTACATACCAATAGGGGCACTGTAATAAATGCTAGGGCTGATGATTACCAAATACAGTGGAACAATGACCTCCTTGGACTTAGATGCCATACCTTAGTTTATAAGTTGAGCCACACAGAATGATTTCCTCACTACCACAGAGATCAAAGGCTAGATTACTGTCTACATGTGTCCTCAAGTCCCTGACTACTTAGTCAACTCTTAGGGGTGTGTTGTCAATATGGTAGTTATCAGGGGTAGCCAACTTCCCAAAGAATACTATTATGCATTTCTTGGCATTTGGTTTTAGTCCATGGTTCTAAGAGCAGTTATTTGTCTGTCTCAGTCCTTCATGGAGAGCATTAGTGTTGTGGGGGATTTTCTAACTGTTCCTTATTTGCAATCATCTGTAAATTTGTTAGACAGAGGCCCTTGACATTGGCCTTTCAGAGAAGTAGATGTAAAAAGACTAATCCCTGAAAGACTACTCTTGTGACTGGATTCTTTGAAGAGTTGGACTCCCCAATTCATATTCCTGGGATCTGTCTGTGAACCATCTAGTTATCCATTGGATTACATAAGGGTTTATACCTAACCTCTTGAGTTTTTAACAATGCCCAAGTAGGGCATTGTGTCAAATGCCTTAGCCTGGTCTAGGTAGGCAGTGTGAACCATTTTGCCCTTGTCCGTTGCTCTGATGACCTTCTCAAAGAAGTCCATCAGGTTAAATATCATGATTCATGACCTAAACTTGAAGAAATCAACCTGGGTTGGTTCCAGTGTCTGATAGTTTTTTATGCCATTGCGGTAGCGTTGTCGCCTCACAGTTAGACATTGCACATTCGATTCTCAGTTAAAGCGTCTTCTGTGTGGCGACATGCGTGAACGGGCATTCCTTCGTTGAAGGTTAGGCGTTAGGCCCAGCAAGCCAGCACGTAAAACTCTACTGCCAATCATTAGCGGACTGGAGTTCTGCTGTGGCGACCTCTAACCGGGAAAAGCCGAAAGACACAAACATTGATCATTTCCATGATGATTCTTTCCATGGCTTTTCATATGAGATTGGTGAGACTTGTGGGTCTGTAGTTTCTAGGGTCTATAGATGGCCTGCTTTTGTGCAGAGAGATTATAGTTGTCATTTTCCATTCATGAAGCACAAAGTCTGTTTGAAGGCTAATGTTTAACAGTGATTCCAGAGGGCCTACTAGGTTGTGTTTCATGCTACTAGAATATTGTCAGCACCCATCAATGCTGTATTATTGGCCTTAGAGAGAGCATTAATTATCTGTTCCTTAGTGATAGTTGGGGGAGTTATAGCTGATGGTATTTCATGAGGAGAATCTGGGGGGAGGGGTAAAGTTAGAGCTGAAATTGTCTAACAGTATGTTTGCTATATCTTCTGACTCAGTGATAGTGACTCCGTTAACACTGAGCTCTGCATACAGTTGTGTATTGCCTTTGAGGTTGACATTGGCATGTGAGGACAGATTTACCTCAGATCTGGCTTTGGTAGACTTTATTTGTCCTTTGTGTTCCTTTTTAGCTTTACAAGAGTGTTTTATCCTGCTGGGTGTGTACATCCTAATTTTGCCATGATTTTCTTCCTTCTGTTATACAGCCGATTGATTTTGTGATTCCACCAGGTTGGCTTGTGTTTTTGGGTAAGTTCTGAACTTATGGTGGGTACAGCTACCTCTATGCAGCTAATAACATGCTTGTATAGGGTTTCTGTGAATAGTTCTGCATAGGCAGCAGTGTTCTCAGGGTTTGGAGGAGGCTTCAAATGATGCCAGGTTATCGACTTAATAGTAGGAAGTTAGCATGGCAGTTGTTCCTGAGCATTCTATGGTTAGGTTTTATTTTTACTTCAAAGGAGACCATTTTGTGATCTGACCTTATCAGAAAGGACATTACACTAGGGGGTATGTAGCACTTTCCCCATACTTGTGAGGACCAGATCCAGTATGTTTGTTCACCAGTCGCTGTACTGTTATTTAGTCCAGGGATTTTGTGTTTACAAAATCCAAGAATCTCTGTGCCTGCACATTTGGTGTCATATATGATTCTCAGTTAATAGATAATTAAAGTAACCCATGAATATGATGTTGGTTTGGATACTGAGCATCTTCAATAAGCTCAAATATGAGTTTTGTGTTTCCAGAGTAACACGTGGGGACCTATATTTTGCAAGAAAGTGGCATGGGATTCTGCCTGTGGTGATATGAACATGAAGAAGCAGAAGTGAATCATCCTGTTTGACCAGGCTCGTGGTGTTTTCTTTTTCTTTTATGTAGTGCTTTCTTTTTTCACATAGTTGGCTGTATTATCTTTTGATTACTGTGCCTTATCTCAGTGGTATATGTATGTGTATAGCTTCCATCTTAACTGTTTAATTGTTTAGTATACTTAAGCTTTAGAATTTGATATGTTGATATCCCTTGAAGGCAAAATGCCGAGGTATGAGGATTAAAGCTGTTTGGTACTCCAAATGTGTATATTTCAGATACTTAGGCTGAAGAGAAATGTGTAATCCACCTAAAATGTACCATGTCAGAGCTAGCTACTCTATCATGCAAAATTGACTATAAGTAATGTCACCAAATGGGCATGGGTATTTGCTAGTAATAAGTAGCTTGAGAACCTGGCCTACTCTGACCTATGCCAGGCACTTATGCTAATGATAAGACGGATAGGTGTGCCCATATTGGCCAGTGTCTGCCGACCACAAAGTCCAACAGCCCTGGGTAAATGAGCTACTGGCCTTCTGTTGTCCAGTTGTCCAGTCAGGGTTACCTGTGATAGCTCAGTTGAGCAAAAGCTGGACATAAAACCAATCATCCTGACAAACATCAATTAATAATTGCTACACTTAATGCAGGTTCATTTACATGACAGTGAGCAGGAGGCTGAACAACCTACATATCCAGGAGACAAGATGGAAGGGCAGTGCTGCAAAGCCATTTGTGTAGAGGATGACAAACTATAAATGCTGTGGGAATTTTGGTGAGGGAGAGACTTCAGAAGACAGTGAGAGAGGACATCAGAATTAGTGACAGACTTGTGACAATCAGACTACAATGTTAGGGTAGGGCAGTATTCATAATCTCAGCCTATGCCCCACAGCAGAGCTGTGATATTGAAGAAAAGTCAGACAACAGTTCCAGGTACTACTAAATAAAGCAGGACAACATGAATTGGTGTTGATAGTGGATGATCTGTATGCACATAGTGGGACAGACAGAACATGATATGAGGACTGCATTGGTACACATGGTTGGGGTAACAAGAATAAAAAGGAAGACGCCATTCTAGACTTCTGCTTAGCAAATGGCTTGATGGTGGACAAAACATGGATCAGAAAATGAGACAGTCACAGGATCACATACAGGAGTGCTGGACTAGCCGGCATGCCACTCAGGTAAACTTCCCACTAGTAGGGAAAGGACACTGGGGTATAATCTGTGATTGCAAAGTCAATCCCAGTGAAACATTCGGCCACAAGCAGTGGTCAGAAACAGCTCTAAGATCAACAGAGACTAGGCTGATGATCTGAAAGTTGATTGGAGAGAAAGCACAAGAGTTCAAGGAATTCCTCAGGGCTGTGATGCCCCACGTAGAAGAGGAGATAGGTGGAGTTGAAGAAAAATGGCAGCACCTCAACATGGCATGTGTGAAGACTACAGAAGAGGTATGTAACTGAACCAGGTACTGAAATAAGGTGTATAAGGAAAGCTGGTGGTGGAATGCAGAAGTTTATGAAGTCATCAAAAGAAATGCATGTAGGAAAAGTAGGAGACAGGAAAAACTGACCAGGCTAAGAAGGAATAGATTCATAGGTTCATAGGTTCATAGGTTCATACTAGGCTATCTGCCCTAGGTCATTTATAAGCCTAGCCAGAGTGTCTTTGGCTTTCGCCACCCATTTTAAATGAATTTTGCTATGCCCTTTTTTGAGGTTGGTATACTGTGCCTCTGTCTAACAGTGACACAGAAGTGATACCCGGGGTAAACCTACGATCTCCCATCCACTCATCAAGATTCCTCTTGAAGAGAGTCAATGAGGGACTCTGCCTAAACTGGACTGGGATTTTATTCCAGAGTGAAGGGAGCCTCTGGGTTATGAATCTGTCCCTCCAGCATGTCCTATTTATTTCAGTGCTGAGGTTCAAGTCTCTCGAGCGCGTAGCTCAATGGGATTTGGATTTTCTGAGGTGCAGCATGTCCATTAATTCCAGGTTGGACATTGCTTTATACGTCAGGCACAGATTGCCTCTGAGCAGGCGGTATGCCACTTAGTAGAGCTGGAGTTTCTTTAACCGGGCAGCATATGGCATCTGTTTGAGCCCTTTGATCCTCTTGGTGTGGTACTTTTGGGGTCTTTCCAGTTGCTGCAGGTGTCTGGTAAAGTACATCCCAAAAGGGGCATTGTACTCAATTATGGGCCTGATGAGGGATGAGTAAAGAAGCACGATGACCTCCCCTGATCTAGATGTGAATCCCTTCATGATTAGGTGGGCTATATAAAATGTTTTTCTAACCACTTTGGCCACGTGGTTTTCAAATGAGAGATTGCTATCAATTTGGGTCCCCAGGTCCCTAATTACTTCTTCCGTACTTAATGGATTACCACCTATGTGGTAATTTGTGGGCACTTTGTTTTTGCCAAAGGGGATGACTATACACTTTTTGGCATTTAGCTTGAGGCCATGGCTCTGGCATCAGTTGTCTGTTTCTATGAGGCCCTTTTGTAGGATGCTTGTGTCGGCTCGAGAGTCGATTATGGCGCCCAGTTTGTAGTCATCTGTGAACTTGGTCAGCCACAGTCCTTCCGTGTTGGCCTGTACCTCTGAGAAATAGAACAAGAGAGGTCCCAGGACTGAGCCTTGTGGGACGCCACTTGTAACTGGTTTGGAGTCTGACATGGCTCCAGCAATTCTAACCATGTGGGTTCTGTCCTTGAGCCAGTCTGCAACCCATCTAGTGACATAAGGGTTTATATTTAAGCTGGTGAGATTATCTATAATGCCCGAGTGGGGTATTGTATCGAAGGCTTTTGTGAGGTCCAGGTAGGCTGTGTGGACCACCTTCTCCTCGTCAATGGCCTTGGTGACTGTTTCAAAGAAATCAACCAGGTTTAAGAGGCAGGATCTGCCCCTAACAAAGCTGAACTGGGTAGGATCCAGTGTATGTAGGCCCCCAATATCTTTATTTATGAGGTCCATGATGATCCTTTCCATAGCTTTGTAGACCAAGCTAGTCAGGCTTATGGGGCAATACTTTCCAGGATCCGTTGAGGCACCACCTTTGTGGAGAGGGACCACTGTTGCTGTACGCCACTCTTTGGGTACATATCCTGTAGTAAGGCTGAGATTGAACAGTAGTTTTATGTTTGGGTTTAGCTCTTCTCGGAGTTCATGTACGACGCAGCCCGGGACACCGTCTAGTCCCATTGATGCTGTGTTTTTTGCTTTGGAGACGGCAGCTCTTACCTGAGCATCTGAGATGTCAGGGGGGCAGCACTCTGCTGGGATAGATATTTGCCCTTTTGTTGGGGAGGGGGGGGGGAGTTTGCACTGAACCTGTCAGCTAGGATGTTGGCAATATCTGTGGGTTTGGTGTATTTTTTGTCATTTTGGACTAATTCTGAGCATATCTGGGAATTCCCACCCAGGTTCCTAACATAACTAAAGAAAGCCTTGTGATTATCCTTAGTGTCCTGTGCAATTTTTTGTTGAAGCTGGCCTTAGACGATTTTATGAGTGTCCGTAGTTTTTTGCTAATACTGATCAGAGATGCCTTCCCTTTTTGGGATTTTTCTCTATCATGTAGTAGCTTCCTCCTTCTATTGTATACTTTGTTTATGGATGGGGTCCACCAGACAGGATGCCTGCCTTTGGAGGATTGGGTCTTGGTTTTATTTGGGATTGCATGATCCATGCATTCCTGAAGGTGTTTATAAAGGATTCTACGGTCTGGGCCGTATTTTCCACAGGCCCGGGGGCTTTGAAGGATTCCACCTCAGTTTTGAGGAGTGTGAAATTTGCTTTAGAGAATTTTTTCACTGTGGTTTTCTGGGCAGGGTGTGGGGTCGGGATGTGAATATCCAGTGAGATTAGTTTATGGTCTGATCTTACCAGTGAGGGATACACTTCTGGTCTGGAGCATATAGCCCCCATGTTGGTGATGATCAGGTCCAGTATGTTTTCCCCTCTTGTGGGAGTGGTAACAAGTTGTTCCATAGCATTTGAGTTTATAAATTCTAGGAACCTTTGGGCTAGGGTGTTGGAGCTAGAGTAATGCTCCCAGTCTATGTTTGGGTAGTTGAAGTCGCCCAATATAATGGTGTTTGGAGAGACCTTCATATTTTCCAGTGTTCTCAGGAAGGCTGAGTGGGGTTCCTGTGTTTGGGAGGGTGGTCTGTAGCAGGCTATAAACTGGAAGGCAGTTGGTATGAGGTATAACCTGGTAGTGCTGGGGTGCTCTCAGGAGCCTTGAACCAGGTTTCTGTTACTGCACAGATATCAATGTTCTCCATGCTAAGGAGAGTTTTGAGTGCGTGCATCTTGAGGTTTATACTTCTGGCATTGAGTAGCATTACTCTTAGTTTTTTATCCCTTGTGATACCTATGGAGGTGGGTTTGTCTTTTGAGCCTTGCCTAAAAAAGGCACTATGGGAGTGGCAAGAGCCTTTGCCAATATCCAAAAGCCCAGGGGTGACAGGTGCAGGCCGTCCCTAGCGAAGCATCGTGGCTTGTCGAGCATGTCATCCCAGGCTGACAGGCATTGGATCCCCTTTGAATGACATCAATACTTAAACCAATTGTTGAAATTGATCATCTTGTCTTCATATTGTGGCATCATTCTTGGTGAGGATAAGATGCTACTCAAGGTCAGGGTCATACCGGCCTGGGCTACATGCTCAGAGAGCTCCTCTATGTCTTTTTTCATGTAGTCCAGGGAGGTAGCAAAGAGGTTAAGACAGGAGTTGCAATAGCAAAGAAAAAGGCATCAGAGGCACTCTACCAGCTCCTGGAGAGGAACTCAGTAGGTGGCACAAAGAATCTCTATCTGGTTGCAAGGCAAAGACAGAAAGATAGTCAGACACCATTCATAATACTAACAATATCCTACTCACCAGTCCATAGGAAATCAAAGACAGTTGGAAGGAGTACTTTCAGCAGCTTCTGAATAAAGAAAACCCCACAAAAACTGTACTTTTTGAGACACAGCCCACATTGAAAGAAGAGGAGTCGCCCACCATAGAAAAAGTAAGAAAGCACTAAAGAAAATGAAGTCAGGGAAAGCAGCAGGCTCAGATGAGGTCACAGGAGATATGATCAAGATATTGGGTGACACAGGGGCGCAATGGCTCCTAAGGGTACTCATAACAGTGTGGATAGAAAAGCATATCCCAGATGACCATCCTGGAGCCAGTGTTCATGGACAAAGGGGAAAGCCACAGCTCTGGGCAGGACAGAGGTATCAGACTCCTGTCACACTGCATGACATTTCTGGAGAGGGTGATTGATAAATGAATATGTGGAATCATAAGTAAGATGGGAGATGAACAGTTCAGATTCAGATCAGGATGCAGCACAAATGACCTGTGTTTGCAATGAGACAGATTGTTGAGAAGAAGCTAGAGATCAGGAAAAAGTCCAACTGGGCATTCCTCGACTTAGAGAAAGTATGTGACAAGGTCCGAAGAAAGCTGATATGGGTGGTCCTGCAGTGGTTCAAAGTCCCAGAAACATTGGTAGAATTAGAGTAGGCTATATACCGTGCTTAAAAAAAGTTTACACACCCCTGTTAAAATGCCAGGTTTTTGAGATATAAAAAAAGAGACCACAATAAATCACTTCAAAACTTTTCCCACCTTTAATGTGATCTTTAACCTGTAGAATTCAACTGAAAACCAAACAAATCTGTTATTGGAAAAATATAAAAAATAAAAAAATGTACAATACGCTGGTTGCATAAGTGTGCACACCCTTAAGCTAATACTTTGTTGTGTGTGCACACCCTTAAACTAATGCTTTGTTGAAGAACCTTTTGATGTAATTACAGCATTCAGTCTTCTTGGGTACATACCTGCCATCTATTAAAGAGACTCTGATTAACCCCAAATAAAGTTCAGCTGTCCTAGTAGGATTTTCCTGACATTTACTCAGTTGCCTGCTACACCAAAGCCATAGTTCACAGAGAGCTTACAAAGCATCAAAGGGATCTAATTGTTGAAAGGTATCAGTCAGGAGAACAGTACAAAAACATTTCCACAGAATTGGATATACCATGGAAGACAGTGAAGACAGTCCTCAAAAAGTGGAGAAAATATGGGACAACAGTGATGTTGCAAAGAACTGGAAGTCCCTCCAAAATTGATGAAAAGACAAGATAAAAACTGGTCAGGGAGGCTGCCAAGAGACGTACAGCAATACTGAAGGAGCTGCAGGAATTTCTGGCAAGTACTGGTTGTGTACTACATGTGACAACAATCTCCTGTATTCTCCATATGTGTGGGCTATGGGGTAGGGTTGCAAGACAGAAGCCTTTAGTTACACAGAAAAAACATACAGGCCCAGCTAAAATTTGCAAAACAATACATCTTCTCCCAAAAGCATGTGGAAAATGTGTTATGGTCTGAAGAGATCAAGGTCGAACATTTTGACCACAATTCCAAAAGGTACGTTTGGCGCAAAAACAACACTTTGCGTCACCAAAAGAAAACCATCCACACGGTGAAGCATGGTGGTGACCGTATTATGCTTTGGGGTTGCTTTTCTTCAGCTGGAACTGGGGCTTTAGTCAAAGTAGAGGGAATTAGTTAATTTTGGCCCAAAACCTTCAGGTATCTGCTAGAAAGCTGAAGATGAAGAGGAATTTCATCTTTCAACACGACAATGACCCCTCAAGCATACATCCAAATCAACAAAAGAATGGCTTCACCAGAAGAAAATTAAAGTTTTGGAATGGCCCAGCCAGAGCCCACACCTAAATCCAATAAAAAATCTGCGAGGTGAACTGAAGAGGGCTGTGCACAAGAGATGCCCTCTTAATCTGACATATTTGGAGCACTTTTACAAGGAAGAGTGGGCAAATATTGCCAAGTAAAGATGTGCCATGCTGATAGACTCCTACCCAAGAAGTCTGAATGCTGTAATTAAATCAAAAGGTGCTTCAACACAGTATTAGTTTAAGGGTGTGCACACTTATGCAGCCAGTGTATTGTACGTTTTTTATTTTTTATATTTTTCCCCTAACAGATTTGTTTGTTTTTTAATTGAATTGTACAGGTTATAGGTCAGATTAAAGGTGGGAAAAGTTTTTATATCACAAAAACCTGGCATTTTAAATGGGGTGTGTACACTTTTTATATCCACTGTACGAGGCAGGGTTAGCCACTCAATGGTGTAAAATATGGCTCTAGGTTATTCGGTCATGTTAACTAATGTCACCAAATGGGCATGGGTATTTGCCAGGATAAGTGAGTTGAGGACTCGGCCTACTCCGACTTATTGATGACAGTTGACAACACCCTGATCACATGTAGAAAAATGAGAAAAAAGGGGGTTGATGATGATGATGATGATGATGATGATGAATATGATATACAAAAACCCAATGACTCAAGTATGAACAGTGTCTGGTCTCACAGAGAGGTTCCCAGTGGGAATGGGTGTGCATCATGGCTTGGCACTGAACCCACTGTTGTTCACACTGGTGATGGACTACATCAGCAAATTGTTTGGAGGCGGCACCTCAACAAAGTTGCTGAATGCAGATGATGTGGCATTACAGGCAGACTCTGAGCAAGAACTTCATCAAAGGATAGGGGAATGGAATGCAAAACCGAAAGGCACATTGCATGAAATTAAGTGCAAATAAGACATTTGTAAAGGGAGCACACTGGAGAAATCAGAAGAAGGTGAAAACTGAGATAAAATGGAAAATAGTGGACCAGGTTAACAGCGTCAAGTATCTGGGAGAGGTGGTTGAGGAGGAGTGAAGTCTGAATGTGGAGGTCAAATTGAGAATAAAAGGGGGCTGCAACCAACTGGCACAGAGTTTCAGGGGAAGTGCATAACAGCAGGATGCCAAAGAAGGGCAGTTGAGGAAGCCAGGGTTGATGGAGATGAAGTGCCTGAGACAGGTGGTAGTATAAACACTGTGTGACAGATGAAGAAATGAGGACATCAGAGCAGAAGCCAAACTAGTTCCATTTGCACAGAATGTGAAAGAGAACAGATTATAGTGGCTTGGCCACATGTGCAGAAAAACAGAAGACAATTTAGTTAAAGACATTTGGGACAGACTGATAAAAGTCAAGAGGAAATGGTGGCATCCATAAAAAGATGGGTGGATTGTGTGAGAGAAGGCCACTGACAGTCAGACATGACTGTCAAAGAAGGTAGGAGAGTGGCACTGTATCAAGAGAGATGGCAACAGTTGACATGGTACCCTGACTCTATGTACATAATGGGAAAAAGGGGGTTGATGATAAAAATCTTTCTGGGGGTAGAGGTAAGGAAGCATGCTGTTTATTTATATATATATATATATATATATATATATATATATATATATATATATATATATGGTTTCCCCTTCACAAGATCGAATGAATGGAAGCTCGAAATGCATAAGCTCGAGACCAGAATCTCAAGCTTCCATTCACTTGAAATTGTGAATGGGAAGTTGGGAAGTTTAGGGTTAGAAAAAAAAGAATTCAGTTACTTTTTTGCATGGGGCTAGGTCCCCCTGCACCCTTGCAGCTGTCATCTAAGAGCTGCGTGACCGCACTGTAGTGGAGAACTGGGAAATCTTCCGTTTTGCGCTTATGCATATAGCGCAAAATGGGAGATTTCCCTTTCCTTCGCTGTAGTGCGATCTTGGAGTAGCAATATTTAAGTAGGGGGTTGTGGGGGGCACAGCCCCCCACGTGGGAGTGGGGGGGTGAAGCCCCCAGCAAAAACATTAGAAAGGTGTTTTTTTTTAAATTTCCCGTTCACATTTACGAGTTTCTGTAAACTCGAGATTCTGGCTTCGGGGTTAAGAATTTCGAGTTTATAGGAATTCGATCTTGTGAAAGGGAACTATATATATATATATATATATATATATATATATATATATATATATATATATATATATATATAACAGCAATAGTATTGGAATTGTTCTTTCAGTCTCACCCACCCTGACTGTAGTGGTGTACGCAGAAGGTAAATATGTTTTGACGCAGGGCTGTGGAGGCATCCTATATATATATGTATGAATGACAGTAGTCACTTGACATGTTCATTATTTCATCCACAGCCATTACAGTGCAGCCTTGGCCAATTAGGGTATGCTCAAAGGATGCAGGAAAAAGCAAAGATGAGCAATAAAAAGTGAATTTCTTTCCCTTGTCATGATGTTTGTTCTTGCCATGAGTATATAAAAAATGCTGTTTAAAAAAGGCTCTAACATGCACTTCAGAGTCCTATAAACCTACTGTTTCTGGTGGCCTAGTAGCCCCCAGACCCCCATTTTATTCAGTTATTTATTCATCTGTTGTTATTTGCAGCCTTGGCCAGTTAATGCATATTGAAAACATGTAGGAAAGAGCTGGAGTAAGACAAAATCTAAGAAAACCAAAGAAAAAAATTAACCTGAATGGTGTATGGAAAGAGTGGTAGCAATGGGCTGTGGGGAAGGGGCCATGTAGCCCTTCGCATAAGACACTATTTCACCTAAGGGCTGGCCTGCCTCAGAGGTGCCCACTATTTCACTAGGAAATATACAACTTTCACTTCAAAATAATATAACTTCACTAGTGATCTGCACAGAGGATTTCAATGATGACTGGCCCACTGTTACTCAAGGTAACTACTCCAGTTCTTCATGACCTTAACAAGATTATCAAAATTCCCACTGGGACTGATAGATCCACTAAAAGATCCAAAATTGTAGGCTTTCATTTTATATCAAAATCAGAGAATATTACATCTCCTGGTTTCCTTTGTGACTACATCAGCGATCACTATCCTGAATTTATTATCTGGAATCAAACTATACTACAAGCTATCTGGTTGTCCATAGACCTCCTTGAAAATCTGGCAGTGTTTTACTGTTTTTACTCTGGCTTAACTTGGTTCTAAGATTTGTGATTTGTACACAACTTAGTTATGTTATGCAAACTAAGGGGAGTGGCCAGTGCAAAACATTGCCAAAAATGGATGAAAGGGGCTAAAGGATTACCTTATCTCTCATACTAATGATATACATATTATGATATATGACAAGGTTTTAATAACAAAGATAAGAAAACAAAAACTAAAACAGTGGCACTAGGCACTTTATATACCTTGCACTGATAACATATTACTTTCGCTGTGCATAATTCAGTGACAAGCTGTTCAGTAGCTCCAAAGCAATTGTGAATAATGTTATGTGCAACCTGCTTATTTGTATGAAGGTGTGATGGTGACAATGCAGTGGTATTACTGATGTCTTTCGAGAAGTTTCTTCAGTTATGCTGTGCAAAGTAAAGGGGTTAACTCTAGTAAAACATTACCACAGATCTTGATTCAGATTACAAGTGTTCATAGCAACATAATTATAAGAAACCTATCAGCAAAAAATGGATCCTAGTCCTGGATGACTCCTGAATTAAAAACACTTCTGCTTTAAAGAGATACTCATGGATAAACTAAAATTGTAATTCTTACCTCAATGCATATAAATAACCAGTAAGTTAATGTAAACATTCCATTAAACTATTAAAACATTACTTTGAAATGGTAAGTATCACTTATTCCCAGATAATATTTTGGTATATGATAAATAAACTTCAAAAACAGAGAAACAGGACCCTCCCAACTGCCCCTAAGTCAATTGAGAGGTTGTCAAGCTTCTACATAACTGCTTCTAAATGGTAATACCAAGGACATGCCCACCTCATCACTACAGCCTTCCACTATTACTTACCCCAACCATACTGCCTCACAACCATAGCCTTCCACTGTTACCCACGCTCACCATACCTGTTTCATCACCATAGCCTTTCACTATTACCCACCCCAACCATACCTGCCTCATCACCATAGCCTTCCAATATTACCCACCTAGACCATGCCCTCCTCACCACCAAAGCCTTCCATTATAACTATCTATATTAACCATGAACACCTCACCAAAATACCTTTCTACTATTACACACCCTTAGCATACCGAGCTCACCTCCATAGCCTTCCACTTCTACCCACACTGACCATACCTACCTCAGCAACATAGCCTTCCACTATTACTCACCCCAGCCATGCCTGCTTCAGCACTACCACCTTTCACTATTACCCACGCTGACCATACCTGCCTCATCACCATAGCTGTATATTATTATCCACCCCGGCTATACCTATATCATTACCACAACCTTCCACTATTACTCATCCGGACTATACCTGCCTCACCACCATAGGTTTCCACTATTTCCCATCTCGAATATACCTGCCTTATCACCACAGCCTTTCACTTTTACCCATCCCATCCGTACCTGCCTCACCACCATAGCCATGCACTATTACTCACCTTGACAATACCCACCTCATCACCATAGCCTTCCACTATTATCTGCCCCAGTCATACTTACCTCACCACCATGGCCTTCAACTATTGCCTACCCTGAACATACCTGCCTCACCACCCTAGCCCTCCACTGTTACTCACTCCAACCATACTTGCCTCATTACCATAGCCTTCCACTATTACCCACCCTGACCAAACCCACTGCACTAACATAACTTTCCACTATTACCCACCTTGATCAAACCACCCTCAACACCATAGCCTTCCACTATTACCCACCCCCACCATACCTGCCTCACCACCATAGTCTTCCATTATTACCCACCTTGACAATACCCACCTCACCACCATAGCCTTCCACTATTATCTGCACCAACAATACCTACCTCACCACCCTAGCCTTCCACTGTTACTCACCCTGACCACACCTGATTCATCACCATAGTCTTCCACTATTACACTCCTGACCATAAATGTCTAACCACCCTAGCCTTCCACTATTACTTACACTGACCAAAGCCACCTCACCACCATATCCTTCCACTATTACCCACCCAACCACACCCACCTCACCACCATAGCCTTCAACTATTACCAACCCCAACTCTACAGTCATCACTGACTCCAAAGCTTCAAGCCACACATTAAAGAAACCATGTTCAAAGGCTACAGATCAGCACAGTTTTATCACCTACGTCTAAAACTCTGATGCCTTCCTACTGGCATAGTTAGATAATTGGTACATCTATAAAGGTAATCTGCAAACAGTTTGGAAAGAAATACATATCATTTTACTGGTTTATCAGTTCAATAACAAAAAAGCTAGTGGCCCAAGGCTATATCTATCTTTTTCACAAAAATATTAAATTGCATAGTTCATCAACAGCTTATTGATTACTTATATAAGTACAACCTCCACACTAGCTCACGACATGGCTCCAGAAATGACTCTCTTTAAATATAGTATCATTAAGTGTAGCTTATTATACTCAAGGCATGTTAAACAAAGAGAAAATAATAGCATTTGCTTGATCTAAGTCTTCTGACATCATTAGTCATGTTGTTCTTATAAACTGACTTAGATACCTTGGCTGCCATTAGAATACTGAGAAATTGTCTGTGGATTATTTATTTGACAGAAAATGTTGTCATATGGGTAATGATATGAATGTATTTCATTTGAAAAAAAGATGCCCTGCAAGGCTGAGCATTAGACCCACAACTGTTTGTTTACTTTATTTTGCTTTATTTATCCTTTGCTGATGGGGTTAGTCCCACTAGGTTAATGGCCTCTTTTCAGAGGAAACCCAAAGTGGTATTTGTACTACTAGGTGAAATTTGGTCAGATCACTGGGGAACTTCCCCAACTCTTTGGAGATGCTAAATAGTTCCTGAGTGCTCTCACAATATCAAGGAAGAGGCCTAAGAGAAAAAGCAGAACAGAGGAGGACAGAAAAGCTATGGAGAGTTTGCAGATGGAATTGGATAAAAATGTGTTCAATATGGAGCTTCAGAATGCACACAAAGATTCCTTTGTGGTGGTTACTACAAATGAGCAGTGTTTAGTTGTCTCCATGGAAAAGGAAGCAAATGAGTTTGTTAAAGTGTCTCAGATAACATTTATGATAACACAAATAGAGTCATGAGGGCTTACAGATTATGTGCTATTGAAAATAATCTAGCAGGATGTGGGAGGGTGGCCTAATGGTTAAGGTGTTTTCCTTACAAACACAAGGTACAGGGTTTGAGTCTTAGAAGGGATAATTGGTTAGGCTTAAAATGGCTCACAAGGGCAGTTAGCCTAATACTAATGTATTAAAAAAAAGGATGATCCAGGTGACAGTTCTGCTGTTTCATGGGGTAAAATGGCAGATAACTTTTTTGAAGTGCTGAGGATGATAATGTGGAAAAGGGAACAGGGAATATGGCAGCAGAGAATACAGCAGTTAAAAATTATACAGCAGTCACAGAAAGTAAGTGAGGAAAGCAGCAATAAACTAAGAAGGTGTCTGGTTTTATGCCTGTAGATGATGCAGTAACTAAGTTGTATGCAGCAGTGACAGCAGGCAAAAAAGGAGAGCAGGAACACAATGCAAGTAAAGCTGTTTTAGAAGATAAGAGACTAACTGTGAGACTAAGAAAAAATAACACTGTAATAGATACGTATGGGATGATTCCGTAACTGCTCTGGGTTTTAAAGCACAATACATTTGGTCTTCATACATACTGGAACAGAGACTTTTTGTGACAACTTCTGAAACTGATGGACTGATGATGAAATTTCCGGAACTGTGTAGCAAGAAGAATGACATTTATCTATGGAACAATTATTTGTTTTCTGATAGTAACTAAAATGTAAAAAAGCATATTATTTTGCAGCATATAACAGATGAACTGGAAGAATACAATGCAAAAAAAATGCATGCAGGGTCCACGTGAAAATGTTGATAATACTGTAAAAGTTAAGAGTTGAGAGAAACTTGTGGAATGTGAAATAAAATGGTTGGATGCTTGCCAAGTGTTATTTTGTGGCTGGTCATAGAGGGGTATTAAGATATGCTGGCCAGCCTAAATCATGTTTCTTTTAGAAGGACAGTGAGGGGAGAAAGGACATAGAGGAAGAAGGTGTGTGCCTGAATGCACATTACATAAAAAGGGACACTTTTGGATGGATTGTCAAGAGCAAACAGTAAATAATGAACAAGAAGCGGAAAGGGAAAGAAAACATACATGAAGAAGGACAACAAAAACTGTAGAAGAAGAAAAATATTGAGGAGAAAAATGAGATGGAAGAGAGTCAGGAGAAGGGATTGATACTAATAGTTTTTGAAGATCTAGCCAGTGTAAAATCTAATTCTGAGAATCAAGAATTATTTGTATATATATATATATATATATATATATATATATATATATATATATATGTACAGGAAAATATATTCAATCGAGGAAAGAGTAAAAATAAGAAAACAAAAATTTTAAAATGTTTACCATATACTTAAAAAGAAAAAGAAACAAAAATTTTAGAGTAAATGTGAACAGTATTATTATTATTATTATTAACTTTGTATGAAGGATATGGATACTAGAATGGTATGCTAAATGTGATATTGATGTTATTCTTTCAGAAGATGTAAGACTCCTAACAAGTGAATGAAGATTGCAAACAGAACAATTATGGGGCGGAAATACAATATGGAATTTATGACGTGAATGTTCTGGAGTGGCTGTGCTGTGTAAAAAACAATGAAAATACTAGATGCAATGTTGGTAAGGATGGGAAGGTTAGGTGCAGTGGATGTGAAGTAGAGAAATCATGATTATAGAATTATAGCATTATATGCATGCATAGCTAGCAAGGAAAGAGAATCTGATTCAACAAATATGAAACTTTGGTGGTTAACATGAAAATTATAATTGCAGGGAACTTTGATTTCAGGAGAAAATGTAAAAAGAAATGGAAATATGTAAAAAAAATCCAGGAAGTGATAAAATGTGGCAAGTTAGCTGTGTGGAACAAAAGCTGACTTATAGAAGAGGAATCTTGGATCCAAGATTGATTATTTTGTATTACTAGAAGGCTGGGGGGTAGCAGATGGTCATACAGTTGTGACAGTTTTTTTCCAGACCATTTATCAACATGAATGGAGATGATGTAAGAAAGGGAGCATATTAAAATAGGAAGGAGAATAAAAGGAATAAATGAGAAATGGGATGACATTGGAGAGTGAGAAGTATTTCAGTTAATGAAGGATACTATAATCATGAAGAACTACTATAAAAACTGGTCTAAGTGGTGGATTGAATTTAAAAAGAAGTATAAAAAGTGTTCCCCCAATGGCAGGATGATGTAAGAAAAAAATTGAAAGTCAGGTATGGGAAAATGTATAGAAATATATTAGAACTTTTAGAGAATAAACCAAGACACTACTATGAAATGGAAAAAGAAATATATAAAAGAACTTGAGACAAATAAAGGCATTATAGTTTGGGCAGATATACTATTATTTACAAGTGAAAAAAGGAGGATGTATCTGCATATTTGGGTAAAATAGTAAAAGAGGATATTAGTATAATGAGGGAAATGAAAAAAAGGAGAGGTAAAAAGAATACAAGAGAAAATTAGGAGTATTGTAGTACATGTGGAGAATACATATATGAGTAAAAAGAAGGAAAATAAGAGGATTGAATGTAAAAAAAATCCAGAATGAGTTAAGGAAGAACTTGAAAAAGAAGCAACTATTAGTGAATTAGATGCAGTACTTAGGAACGTAAACGTCGATCCATTATTAGGCCCAGATTCTACTGGGTATGGAACACACAAGAAATTAATGGATTTGCAAAAAGACAAGTCTATAAATGTACTGAATGAATGGTTGAAGGAAGTGTTTGATCATGAAGAGTTTTGTAGTGGGATATTAAAATGTATATGAAAGAAATATGAGAGAATGAAATAAAAAAATTGGAGACCAGTCCAACTAAATAACACAGATTATAAACTTTTTATGAGTATAATACATGGGAGAATGGAAACAGGGATGAGGAATATTATGGAAGAAAGTATATATGGTATAAAAGGGAAAAGATATCCGGAATTCTCATTGGTTGTGATACAACTTGTGAATGATATTATAAATAGAAGGGAGGCTATGAAAATTATGGTAGGTGATAGAAGGGATTTAATATGTGATGTTTTGTGGGATGTTATGGAGTGTGGAACAGGTAATAGAATTAGAAGGTATGTATGTCAGCAAATCAAAATAATAGAGTAAGAATGTTAGTGAGTGGGTGACTGAGTAAAGAAATATGCATAAAGTGTGGTATAAGACAAGGATGTCGCATGAGTGAAATATTCCTTTCATTGATAATGAATGTGGTAGTCAGTGACGTAGCTTATAAAATTAAATGTGCTTGATATGTGATGCAAAAGGAGGTAGTGATACCAGTAGTTTTGACATACATGTACTAAGAACAAAATATGGATGAGGGAAGTGCTTGTTTATCTGAATGAATCAATGTTTAAAAGAAATAGGAATGACCTTGAATAATGATAAAAGGCTTTTAGTGATATGGTGAAAATTGGGAGAGGGGGTGTATTCAATAAATGAGTATCTTCACTGGGGTAAAACTTGGGAAAATAATTTAATTTTGATGAGATGGGAGGGACTGATAAAACAAATAAAAGAAATATCTCTTCTGTCAGGGACGCATAGATTAGCATTCATGAAAAAATGTTTCTCTCATGAATTCTATATTAATGGGAAAAATAGAATATATGTCGAATGTTTATATGATCTCAGAAAAAATATGAAAAGGAAATTGTGCAAATGGTGTTTTTTTTTTTTAATATGGGGATCAGGATTGAACCCATTGAAAATAATCTGTTGTACATGTGTAAAGATAAAGACGGATCGGGGTTACTAAATCCAAATGTTTATTCTGCTTCTTTAAACTTGTATAGTGTATTACAGTGGCAAAGGAAGAGAATGAGAAATTATTAGTGAGAGAATGTTTAAATATAAGTACAAAACGTTCTAGGAGATGATGAGAATGAAAAAAAGAGAAAAAAGCATATGTAAATGAAGAAATTTAAAAATTATCAAGAAAAATAGTAACATGGAAAATAAAAAAACTTGATGATACAGAGAAAGATATAAAGAAATATAGAAGGATGTAATATAATATTGTGGTAAAATAACATTATTATGTAAATCCATGGGAAATTTTACCAGAAGAAGTGATTAAAGCCATTAAAGTAATGAAAAAGTGGTGTACCAAGATAGTAGAGTGTCAGGATTTCCTATGGATACTGATAATAAATACGTTACCAGTAAAGGGGAGTATGATATATCAAAAGAAAGTTAAAAGAGTGTGTTTATTTTTTTGGGAAGGAAGAGACAACACAGCATGTTTTTTTTTTAAATGTAAAAGAGTGGTGAAACTCTGGATAAAGATATGTGAAGAAAAAATGTTGAGAATATTAATGATATAATATATATAGGAATATGTGAGAAAGGTTGATGTTAATTTATTTTATGCAATATGGGTTATTTGGAATGAAAGACTTAATGAAATTTCATTGAATGAGAAATGGATTTTAACAATATATTCCAAAATATTATATGATTTTGTTAAAAGGAGTGGGAATCAATATATGGAAGAATAATTCTGAGGATGTTATAAGAAAAAAAATGATAAATAGTAGAAAAATAGAAATGGGGTTTATCTCTCAACCTCTTAGAGCAAAAAATCTGGACAAGGCCTAAAATGATGGGGGGACAAATAGGGACAGATTTTAAATATTGCTCTTACAAACTTGGAAAGTTGATAGAATAATAGGTTTTGCATTACCATGAATTTTCTGAAGAATGTGGAGTCTTAAACTCAAATGTCTGTCATTATTTAATGGCTTTAATCCTCAGCTATTTGCCAGAAAAGTACATATTTTGGGAGGAACACATCAAAAATATGAGGCAAAAATCTGGATATTCTGCAAAAATATGTACAGTTGAGAGGTTTCATGTGCCTGTAAGTATGTATATGTAAATAATGATTTTTTTTGGGTTCCAGCATGTAGGTCGCAAGACATTTCTCCGTGAGCTACAACGCCATAATCAGAAGCCCAAACCACTGCTTCCTCATGGTGGAAAAGTAAACTTGCTGTGGTGTTAAAAATCAGCCAGCCACACACCACACTGCTACGATCCCTAAATGGCTACATAGCTGTATTATAACAACGGAGACAGCCTTGTCTAAATGGCTACTCGGTCATTCTATAACAGAGACAACCTTGCTAGACATGTTATCAATAACACTTCTAGCGAGGCTGTCTCTGTTGTTATAATATGGCCGTGTAGCCATTTAGACAAGGCTGTCTCCATTGTTATAATACAGCCCCCCTGATCTACTGCCAACTCAAGTAAAGGGGACCTTGGTTTAACATCCCAGATGAAGGATGACACACTCAGGAGTGCAGCACCCACCACCCCCCATGCTACTTTACAATGTCAACAATTAGTCTTTCTTGTGTGGAAAGAGAACCAAAAAACCTATACATAATTGTATGCTAGAACACAGTGGTCAACTGAAAGTTCTGCAGCATGCTGATGATAAAGCTCTTCTCTATTCGGGAAAAACATACAATCACAGAAAAACAACTGCAAGTGGACTTCACAGAACTTGAAAAATGGCTATGAAACTCCAATCTGATACTAAACCCAAGTGAGACTAATTAACTCCTGTTCTGCTCAAGCCACTACAGAAATTTACAGTCCACTAAACACAAAAAACTTCAACAAATAACAAAATATGTCATATTAACAAATTAAAATACTTAGGATGTATTGTAAATGATACACTTTCCCCTTAAGAAATTCCATGCTACTATTGAAATATGTAACATTGCATTATATAGCCAATACAAAGTCAGATACCAATGACCAATAAAAATATATCTGTCAGTCCACTTATTCATTCCAAACTTTTCTGTGGCTGTATTATCTATACAGGTATTTCTGACACTTGTGTTTTTTTTTTTTATTTATTCCCTGCCACACTGACCATCAGCTATAATATGGCCGTGTAGCCATTTAGACAAGGCTGTCTCCATTGTTATAATACAGCCCCCCTGATCTACTGCCAACTCAAGTAAAGGGGACCTTGGTTTAACATCCCAGATGAAGGATGACAAACTCAGGAGTGCAGCACCCACCACCCCCCATGCTACTTTACAATGTCAACAATCAGTCTTTCTTGTGTGGAAAGAGAACCAAAAAACCTATACATAATTGTATGCTAGAACACAGTGGTCAACTGAAAGTTCTGCAGCATGCTGATGATAAAGCTCTTCTCTATTCGGGAAAAACATACAATCACAGAAAAACAACTGCAAGTGGACTTCACAGAACTTGAAAAATGGCTATGAAACTCCAATCTGATACTAAACCCAAGTGAGACTAATTAACTCCTGTTCTGCTCAAGCCACTACAGAAATTTACAGTCCACTAAACACAAAAAACTTCAACAAATAACAAAATTTGTCATATTAACAAATTAAAATACTTAGGATGTATTGTAAATGATACACTTTCCCCTTAAGAAATTCCATGCTACTATTGAAATATGTAACATTGCATTATATAGCCAATACAAAGTCAGATACCAATGACCAATAAAAATATATCTGTCAGTCCACTTATTCATTCCAAACTTTTCTGTGGCTGTATTATCTATACAGGTATTTCTGACACTTGTGTTTTTTTTTTTTTATTTATTCCCTGCCACACTGACCATCAGCTACTTTTATTCTCCCAGGGATACTTGATAGGGGACTTTGAAAATGTCACATAACATCAGTACTACCCACTGGATGAGGTTAGGCTGTCACTGGCAGTCAGGAAGAGGAACGTCAAAGCAGAGCTAGCAGCCAGCAGCATCACATACATTGATGACAGTGTTTTTCTAAGCTCCACCTCTTCCCCCTAAGCATGCCAACATCTGCAGAGTAGCTTGGCTGATCTATGTTATGTGGCATATGAGGACTTGTCCACCCTGGGCCCTAGGACAGCCATACCTCCAAGATCAACTTGTATGACACTGCAGCATAGTGATTTCTCAGAGTCATTGGCTCCACCAAGACTCAATAGAGGCTACCCAGCACGTTCCCACCTCTTGTGCATGGGTGCTTCAGTTTTCTCTGCCAGCTCAGTCGAATGTCTGAGCCACTAATCAAACTTAGGCTGTCTGGTCCTTAGTCAAGACTTTATTCTTATTTATTACCAGAGTTGACACCCTGCTAACAAATATTGAAAAACTATACCATTACACAGCTGAATTTATCTTATACAGGAAAAAAAAACATTTCCCGTTGTACTTTATTTAAAGTCTGATCTGCCAATTCAGCTCAGCAGATTAAGAATATAAACTGTTAGTCAAATTGTGGTACTCGGAGCAGATCAGTTAACAGGACAATGTTCAAGGATCACCTTGAAAAGAAACACATCTACTGGTTTTAAACTGTTAACAAGCTAATAAATACATTTACTGGTCTGCTTTAAAAAATAAGGCTGCATTACTTTCACATGTGCAATGGCCATAAATTCTTATACCCTGCTACAAAATATCCCTTACCTCAAATTTTCAAACTATTTTAGCCTGTGGATACCTTTAGCTCATTTTATAAAGTACTTATTAAAACCATCAGAACCAATAACTTTTACAGTAATGCTGTATTTCAAATATATGTAGATCAGCTTTGACACAAGCTACCATTTGAAAGTACTGACTTAGATACTGTTAACAACTTTAAAACATATAGTGCTTAGATTTTAATGATCAAGTTGCTTGCAAATGCTAGAAAAATTCTTCAAATAAAGCTCCTTCTTCACCAGTGTAATATGGGAGAAGCACACCACATGATAATCAATGCATGTCGCCAGTAAATAATTATTGGGTGTATATTATATCGCTGAAAACTTAAAATCTCGAGCTCTCACATGAGTGAATATGCAGGTATTCGAAATCGCTATTGTGGGAGGCTGCGCCCCCCCCCCACTAAATATATATTCCAACTCCGAGACCGCACTACAGTGAGGAAAGGGCAAATATCCCGATCTCCACTGTACTGTGATCCAAAAAAAATGAATATCGAATATCTGCATTTTTACTCATGTGAGCGCTCGAGATTTTAAGTTTTTGGCTAACTAAAGTAGACCCTAATTATTGACACGTACAAACTGTATATAAATACTGTATATAGGTACTGTGTAGGACAGTTACGAGTAATCATATACCCTTAAGGTGGTTCAAGTATTATATTTAGTCAACATATTAATATCCTTTATACTATTGGTTTTATTTTGCTTCACAGTTCTACATAGTACTCTAGCTTATTTTATTTAATATTACACCAGAAGCTCAATATACTATTTTATCACAACATCGTGGCTACTAATGCTCTATTAACTTTCTCTAAATGTATCCACCTGTATAATTGCTTTTCAGGAGTACAGCCTAACTTGGTAGTTTCTGACATAATATGTTTACAGTCACAAATTAATATGCACCTTTTCCTTCATTAATTCTAACACATATTGTACTACAGATGTATATTTCATTGTATTTTTACCATTACTCTGGGAGCATGTTAAAAATCTAAAATTAGAATTGTTTTTAACTAGGTGAACTGTTTTGACTTTTGATATATTTTTGTAACTGCATTTAGATTTAAAGTTTGTCATCTTTACTATAGTATACCAATGTGCCTAACATTATTTTGTGACTTTTCTATTTGAATTGGTGTTTTCTAATTGGACCTTCCGCCAGCCCCTGTTTAAAATGGACTAAAACCCAAATAGAAATCCAGGAAAACAAAACATGAATAAAATAAATAAATACATACATTCATACATACATACATACACAAATAAATAAATATGACTATAACTGGCTTGATATGAGATAGAAATAGAAAGGGCAATATTGGTTTCCTGTTCCAAAAATGAAGGAAACAGAAGCTGCATAAATTGATAATACAAGAATAAAGTATACTAGACTTAAAATACATTTCAAAATGCAGCTCAAATCAAAATATGTAAAACAAAGCAAATTCATGCAATCACAAAATTATGATCAAAACCAAGTAATATAATGTGCTATGCCACCCAGGCACTTTTTATGTTGAGTGGCTTTAACTACCTTAATTATGTATGCTATCTCCATGTTTTTACAACAGTAGAGAATTAAGCAACTCCATGAGTAGGCCTTTTCTGTAGAAACAATTATTTTTAAATGAAAGTGAAAATTATATGATTTAAAACAGAAGTGCTGTGGTTTAATGCTCATTTGATTACAGCATTACATTCTAGACAGTTTGCTACAAAATATCCTATGATTTTCAAATTCTGAGGAATAAAGTGACAGAGATCATGGTAGGGAGGTACAGAGTGACAATGCTGAAGGAAGTGTGAGTGTGCATGAAGGAAAATGATAAACAGGGAATGCATCCAGGTATGAAGAATTTAAGAAAGCAATACAGAAGGTATGCAGCCTAGTTAAACAGTAAAATCAAGGGATTAAGAAAGGGAAAAAAGAGAAGGTCTACAGAAGAAAAAATAAAAACAGGAAGGGTCAAATAGATCAAGCTGCTTAAGAGAATGATAGAACAAACGTCATTAATGGTGAGGTATAAATGAAGAAGGATCGAGGGGTGAGTCAAGGAATATAGAAATTCTCAGCATTATTAACAAATGAAAATGAAAAAGTCAAGTATAACAGTACCGGAGAATGAAGAGTAGATATATTAGAGTTAGCAATAAAGTCCGTGTTCTGAGCAAAGTCTTCTCCAGTGTATTTACCTAGGAAGAGAAGGGCAGTGTGGTGGCACATGATAGGGTTTGAGGAGGAATTGGACCAAGAGGAAGTAGAGTGGGAGGCTGCTAGTCTGTGAGGAAACAAAGTCTAGGGACCAGAGGATACACTTGTCTAAGTAATGAAACAGCTAACATACATGCAGAATGCACCATTTACCAAGGTATAGCCCGTTTCTGAAAACAAGGGAAGTGGCACTGGATTGAAATAAAAAGGTTACAGGTACCTGTTTGCAAAGAGGATCTATTTATTTATTTGACATCTGTTAACTGTGTAGGTGGGTGGGTCAACTGAACCTTAAAATGCACAACATGGAATAGAAGGACAGTACATTACAATTCTGATATCATATACAATTCAGATACAGTCAAGTATTAGAGCTGTATCAAAATGAAATATATGCAAAATGCAATGCTTACAATTTGCAATAAAAAGAAAACACTTATGAACCAGTGAAATCCATTCCTTGAAAGATTATAGAAAAAAGTCATGGAGTACTGAGATCTAAACAACAGGGTTCTTCAGATGGTAAATAAGGGCAGCTAGGTAGTTGTGCACCTGGATTTGAGCAAGTCTACAGAAGATATTTGTAGGAACCTTTAAGCCAATGAGGTAGGTCCAGACTGCTGAGATGGCTACATAACTAGATGGCAGGTAGAAAGCAGAGGGTTGTTGTTAGAGGACAGCTATCTAAGAAAATAGAAGTTCATGTTAGATGTCACAAGAGGTGACTCTTGGTCTAGTGTTTTTTTTTTTTTTTTGTGTTAGATGTACAGGTAGCATGACTAGAGTACAGGGCCACCTTGTTTGCAAGTGTAGAGTAGTTTCTGAAGAATCCAACAGAGACAGAGATGATAAACCTGAAAGTGATAGTCTGTAATCAATGTCAAGATAAACAAGAAAGGACTTCAGCTGAAGACATTAATATATTTATTTACTTTATTGTGGAGCAGGTTAGTCCTACTATATAAAGCCTATTGTTAGGTGACACCTGTGGTGTTCTTTTTGTCCCCCATGTCCCCTCTGCTGGTGGCATCTATCATATCTTCCATTAGCCCATTGCTTATCTTCTCTCCTATCCCCATTAGGAGAGCAAGAGGTGTAGCAAATTCCTGCCTAACCCCACACACAAGTTGACACCCCCCCCCATTCAAGGAGAGAATGTCCATGATGACAATTCATATGGTAGACTGCTATTACTATTTATGAATTGTGAGATCCTGGTTGCAAGCATCGTATATGCAGCCTAGAGCAGGGTTCTTTATGGTGTTAAGGAGAAGGAAATGCCTAACTGGGGCAGAGTATACATGTGATATCAGCATGCCACCACATTGAACAATATGCCCACACAAGGTCCCACTACTACCACGTGGCAGCTTGCTTTACAAAAAGGGAATTCTCAATGGTCTCCAGTGAGTGATAAGGTTTAACCCTGTACCAATGCATAAGTGCAAATCCAGAATATTGAGTGACATGGTTACACAAAGTCCAGTGTTCTCCCTTATCACCTGAAACTGATGATAAAAGCTTTTTTTTATTGCTGAGTATATGTCTCTGCTGTCCATGACATTAATTGGAAAAATTCTTAACAATGAATGCATAACATGCCCTTCAAATGTGGAATGATGAGGAACATGGACTTTAAGACTCAAAATAAGGAACCTTTCTCATAATGAGGTCACTTGAGATGTATAAGTCACAATAGTCATCGTTTACCCATTATTTTTAGCTTTTCCCCTGTTTATAGATCAAAGAAGTTGAGAGCTGTGGCCAAGTTGACATGCAGCACCTCCTAGATGCTATGCAACTGCTGTAACATTGTGAGAGCTACACAAAAATACTGGTGTGGTCCAATGTTCTCCATTATTGCCCTTCAGTGTACAGCTCCTTGCTAAAAGTAGAATCTCCAAAGCCTTATAGGATTAGCAAAATACATTAACTTCCATTCCTCTGCTTTCCAGTCCCTCCAGTGTTTGAGATTCTAATTAAAATCAGGTCATCGATGTCATAGTCAGGATTCCATCCCTCTATCCAACAGATCTGGGCTAGGTGACATTTACAACAAGTAGGATTAAAAGGGGAGAAGATGCCAGGAAAATTCCTTACTCCATTTGAGAACTGTTTATGGAATCTTTTACATCCACTTGGGGCTGTTGCAAAATCCAACAGACGGGACCTTGGTTTCATGACTCAGAAAAATTGCAGAACCTTGTGAGTGCAGTCCTGTGCCTCCATTATAAGTACTGGAAAATGAATCCAAGCAGCTGTTGTGAGGCTAGAACCCACAGCATCCTGACACTAAAGGTAAATGTGCTAACTGCTCAACAACTGATTCTGCACTTGCAAGTGTCAGCAGTCTCTGCATTCCAGCGACAGTTGTCAGGTACCATGCTTCTTTGAAATTATCATAGCCCACTGTATTAAGGTATGCTTCTAAGCAAAAAAAAAAAAAAATAAGTTTTTCAAGTAGCATAAGCTAGATATAGCAATGTTTGTGAACTTGTACTTAGTCACTCTTCCCACAATGCATGTGAATCAAGCTCCTGTAACTGTCTCACAGAACAAATGGAGAGGATAAACTCCGCCACCTGGACTGAAATCACTTAATAACACATGTCCTAAGTAAAAGGGGTGCTTCCTTAGACACATAAATAAATAAATCAGCAGAATGCTGACCTTTTATTGACTTATGTAACAAAATTATTTATTTATTTGATTATATGGATAATGCACTTATCCAAAAGGAGAAATTCGAACTGTATTTAGTTCTGCATCATATAATAACTTCATTTTAATGATCTGCATTCATAGGAAATTCTATATGAACATATGAAAGGCAAAAAAGGCAAAATACAAATATTATAGCCAATATGAGAACCATCTGTCATAAACTGACGAAGTGGGAAAATATGCCCCAATTCAGAATATTACACAAAGGAACACCATTGCTTATGTTCATGCCATAGTAATATTCTTAGTAATGATAAGACACTTTATTTATATTTATTCATTTATTTATTTATTTGGAATGGATTTCCCAAGGCAAAAGCTCATAGCAAGAGAGTTTGTTTTGCAGATTGAATATTGTCAAAGTTATGCAACCTACAATACTTTGGGACACTTGCTGACTCAAATGCCCTTGCCACAGTGACAAGGTAAATGGATAATAGACATGAGTCCTTACTCTGTAATTTAACAAGCTCTTGTTTTAAACGTCATCAGTGAGTCAATATGTCTGTAGTGCAACATAGATTTTTTTTCTTGTGCTCTTGTGCATGGAATTAGGGACACCATTTCCATATTAAAGCAATGACAAGGTTAATGTGACCTTAATCTGGAAAGCTGATACTTCCGTAACAAAGTTTTTACTTTTTTTGTGTGTGTGTGTGTGTGTGTGTGTGTGTGTGTGTGTGTGTGTGTGTGTGTGTGTGTATTATCAGCATTGGTTTTCAACATGTTACATCAGAAAAGAAACACATTTCATCCTAACAAAAATACAATATACACACACACACACACACACACACACACACACACACACACACACACACACACACACACACACACACACACACACACACACACACACACACACACACACACACACACACACAGAGAGACACACCGTTTATTATACATATCTATCTATATCTAATCTCTATCTCTCTCTCTCTGTATATATATGTATATATATATATATATATATATATATATATATATATATATATATATATACACACACACACACACACACACACACACACACACACACACACACACACACACACACACACACACACACACACACACACACACACACACACACACACACACACACACACACACACACACACACACACACACACACACACACACAATTAACATTTGAAATCGTTTTTTATTTAATTAATAGCCCTGTAGCAGTCAAACAGGGCTGATCTGGCCCATGAACAGCCTTTATATAAGAAGGAATCATGTACAATGAAACCCTTCTCCTTCTCTTCTCCCACCGACAATCATTTGTTCTGGCGCAGGAATGCCCCGTTAGCATCCCTTCCTTAGGTATCAACACCAGGTTCATCTTACACAGTCATCTCCCCCCATGCCTGCTCTGCCTTCCTTCTACTCATGTTTCCCATCTGTCCCTTTCTGTATTCCTGCAACCCCTTTCACCCCTTTCAAATCTTTTACTTACACAACAGACTCAGAATCTTTACTTAGTCAAACTGGACCGCACATCAGTCACATTCACCTCAAGACTGAAGCCAGAAGCATCCTCCAATACTTCAGTATTCAGAAACTATGCAAACACTAATCTATTATACCTGAGTGTTGACCTGACTAAATTTAAAACCTCTTTCCACTTCCACAATCTCACTGCTTAGGCAAAATTGTTTACTGCCAAGTTCTATGTACATGTAAATAGATGCATAGATGCATCCATCCCTCTCAGAAATAAATGCAATGCAAAATTCAAAAATAAACCCCACTGGTTGAACCCTAACATAAACATAAATATAATAAAAGAAAAAAAAACATTGCATGCAAAAATAATCTAACTCTCAAGAAGCTAAAAATGCTCTTGCTAAACTAAACAAGGAACTGCAAGTCCTGATCAAATCAGCCAAAGTCAGATTTGAGGTACAAATATCCATCCAGGTGAAAGAGAACCACAAAATCTTCATTGACTGCGTTAGAAATCTCATAAACAATGCACAGTATTGTGTTGAGCTAACAGTAAATGTTATCACCTACCCAGACTCAGAGGACATAGCTAATTGCAGACAAAGTCATCCCCAAATTCACTCCCCTCTACCCTCCAGTAGTCTTCAATCAAATTCCCACATCTATCCACCCCCCCTACTTAAATCTTCCAAGAACATGTTATCAAGGTACTATCTAAGGCCAAGAGCACTACATATATGGGGCCAGAAACATACCAAGCTAGCCTGAAACAAGAATTGTCAGACCCACTACAATGGCTATTTTGTGCTGTATGAATGGAGAATAGCAACAGTCATTCCCTTGCACAACAATGGAGCTGCAACAATCCAGATCCATAAGTCTGACCAGCCTCATCTGCAATGTTAAGAGAAGGATCATTATGAAGCTAATAAAAACATGATGTACAGAATCTTAATCCAATCTATTTCGGATTCATCAAGGATAGGTTCTACCAACTTAACCTGGTTGACTTATTCAAAAAAGTCACTGAGACAATGAAGAAGGACAAGTCAGTGTGCACTGCCTATCTGGACCTTGAAAAGGTGTTCAACATCATCCCACATGCAGACTTTATAGCTAAACTTTCCCAGAAAAATGTTAACCTCTATGTAACTCAATGGATAGCAAATTGTCTCACAAACAGAACACAGGAAGTAATGGTGGGTAGCATTATCTCCACTAAAAGATCTTTCACTAGTGGAGTACCCCCAGATTCAGTTCTTGTGTCACTTCTCTCTGGCATTTACTTCTCAGAGATTAAAGCTAATGTTAAGGGATTATGGCTGACCAAGTTTGCAAAGAACTGCAAACTTGGTGCCATCATAAATTCTCCAGGAGACACCATGATCTTACAAGAATGTCAGTCTCAAACAAATAATTTATGCCAAAACATGGACTGAAATTTAATGCCAAGAAATGTGTAATTATATCCTTTGGCAAGCATGCCTCCCTTGGTAACTAATACGTTGACATCACCCACTTAAAAATCTGATTGCAAATTTAGAGATCTGGGAACCTATGTTGACAATAAACTGTCCTTTGATCACCATGCATGTACTGTTGTTAGGAAGTCCTGTTTCATCACATAGTTTATAATGAAGGGTGTCACAAAAGGAGATACTGCCAGTCCAGCTATCTGGAATTTTGTAAATAATCATATGTCATTTGTGAATATTAATATGATTTATATAGAAGTGTGACAGAGGAGATACTGCAAGCCCAGTTATCTGGAATTTTGTAAGCAGTTGTGTGTCATTTGTGAATATCAACATGGTTCATATGCTTGTGTTACAAATGAATTAGAACTGTATGTCATATTGTACAGACGTGGGCTGAAGAGATATTTTTATACAATATTTAAGTGTTTAACAGGGGAAAATGAAACACAGGTGATTAACTTGCAAAACTTCAGAAGAATGGTTGAGGTTAAGTTACTTTATAGTTGGGCCATAAACAAAAGATGTTATCTCTCAGTTTCAGTGCAGTAACAGACACGATGTCTAGAACTACATTTTTTGTATTGTCTTTAAATGTGGAGGAATGTAAATTATTTTATGACTTCCATTTGCCAAAAGATCTAAGAAGGGCCCTTGTTTATGTGTTTTTGCAGGTAGATACTAAAATTAATGTGAGCCTAGTAACTGATAGTCAGATGACAAAAAGTGATGTCATACTGCCAGCCACCCTAGCAGTAATATTTGAAATATTAATTTAAGAACTCTCTGAGGGCGGCCACGGTGGTGCATTTGCTAGCATTGTCGCCTCACAGCAGGAGGTTCTCCAGTTCAATTCTCGGCTGGGGTGCCTTCTGTGCAGAGTCTGCATGTCCTCCATGTGGTCGCGTGGGTTTCCTCTCACATCCCAAAGACATACTGCAGGTGGATTTGACACTCTAAATTGGCCTTAGGTGTGAGTGCGTGTGTGTTTGTGTGTGCCTTTTGTGGAAGGTTGGGCACCGGCTTGGCAACTTGACACTGTAAAACTCCACTGCCAATCATGAGCAGACAGGTGATCTGCTGTGGCGACCCTTAACCGGGAAAAGCTGAAAGAAGAATTTAAGAACTCTCTGAGAGAGAGCATTTTGTATTTGTCTTTGACGTGACAGCATCAGCTGGGAAAACCCATGCACCACATCTGCCTTGCCTTGCTTTGTAACTAAGTTAACTAGGGTACAGTAATTTATCTTAGATTCAGACGGAAATATAGTGAAGTATATCTTTGTTTTCTGTATTTATTTGAGACTTTCCTGCAATGTTGTTTTAAATATTGCCTGTGATTTTGAACTCTGAAGTTACTGTGATGATTTACTATTTTCTTGTTCTTTTATTGTTTATTATTAAATATATTTAAACCTATCATTGTGGATGATATTTGTGAGACATATTTAAGCTCTTAGGGTACTTGCATATTTGTTTGGTGACACTGTACAGGCTACTCCTAATAACTTTGCTCTTGGTCAAACTGACATTTGGATTAATAGTAACATTACACAGTAGGATTGGACACCCTTTGTTAAGGGCCTTAAAGTAGCTTATAAGGAGTGACTGGTGGCAGGCAGCACTACCTTATAGTCTGGGCAGAAGGGGGCATAGCTAGTAAACATGTGACAGCCTTTCCTAGGTGTGTGTGTGTGTGTGTGTGTGTGTGTGTGTGTGTGTGTGTGTGTGTGTGTGTGTGTGTGTGTGTGTGTGCGCGTGTGTGTGTATAAATCAAACCTTAAAGTGTGTGTGTCAGCTACTTGGGCAGAGACACGAAGCACTGGTTGGACAGAGAGGGTGCTGGAGGTCTTGACTTAGTCACTCAGCTGAGATGTCAACTCTATAGCTATGCCAGTGAGTACTCTTACTGGGGATCTGGGAAAGATGGAGAAACCAGACCCAGAATGACTGTGGTTTCTGTGTGCTCTTAAGGGAAAAAGCACTTAATGCAAAGAGCTGCATCTGGAAATACTGTGTGTGTAACATGTTATCCTCCAAGTGTGTACATTCCCCCAATGTTGCCAGTGGTGAGAATTGAGGCTCCTTGATTACAATGTCAGTGGTGGTTCATCACAAAGTGTATGATGCCCAGATCCAAGGACATTATTGTTCCTCTGTACTCACACCCATTAGGCTGATCTTTGAGTATAATGCCCCTTTCAATATGTACCTGTCCAAAGACTTGTCACAACTGGAATCACCACAAAGCTTCCTCATTAAAAATAAAAAAGCAAAGACCTAAATGATAAAAACTATGCAGACCAGATCACAAAGTCTTGCCTCTTTTCTATGTGTCATACAGGCTACTGAGAGATGACATCTGACTTGCATATCAATCCACAACAGAGCCTTTTTCTGTAAACCTATTACAAATTAGGAAGTCCAGTGGTATCATAGGATCATAGGAGGTTACTAGGCTAATGGCCCTGGGGCCATTACAAGTCTAGCCAGGAGTTTATCCCCAAAACAGAAACCTCAGTCAGCACCTCTCAACCCTGTCAATGAGGGAAACAGGTGGAACCCTAGTACAAATTTGTGGTTTCCCATCCACTCATCAAGGTTGCTCTTGGAAAGGGTCAATGTGGTACCCTGCTTGACGTGTATGGGAAGTCTATTCCAGAGACAGAGCAGCCTCTGGGAGACAAACCTGTCTCTCCAGAGTGTTTGTTGATGTTGCATATTAGATTTGGGCCTTTCAAGCAGGTAATGTGCAAGGAGCTAGACTTACGGATATGGAGCATCTCTAGTAGGGCAGGGTTCGAGATTGCCTTTTAGGTAGAAACACCACCTCAAAGGACCTAAATACCTTTTGCAATATTAACAGAACATGCTGAAGAGATAGGTATGTATCATAGTGAAGAACAATTCTGTGGAAACGGCTTCCCCTTCAGATTAATGAAAGTTCTTCACTTACTCGTGTCAAATGTAAAATGGGTGTATTGATGGGTAGTCACATATTCACTCCTTGTTTAGCACCAGTGGCCCTCATGGATAGGAGAAATATGCAAGTACCCCAAATATACTTGTCTTTGGAGATTCACTTTTCAAAATGTAAGGGCTAATAATTACAATGGGAATGCAGGATTAGGTGTCTTAAGATCCTCTGAGATCAAGAGCCTAGTAAGCAACTATGAACATCCTAAGTGTTTATAGCCACCCCTTCAAGTTCTCAGCAAGCAACCTTTTCTCCCCTCCAGTTATAAGTTTTAGGCATTTGGGCACCTACATCCCATTACCCCTCCCATATCTCTTTTAACATTTCCATAACCTATCACATTGTAACCACAAATGAAAATTCCCTACACCCACTCCTTGACATATCTTTCTGGTAGATTCCCAGTGGCATCAGATACCATCTTATCTGCTGATCATATATCAACCTATTTTCCTTAATCTATTAGCCACCATCCATGCATCCTTCCAGAAGGCATTCTTCTTCCACACTCCATGTTTCTAACCCCAGCTTTACTGTAAATTATCCATTATGTCTTCCTCAATGAGCACCCCATCAAAAAATGCACCATCTTGGAATATTAACATTATCCCACAGTTAATTTTTGTCCCTGTAGTATCACCTAGCTTTTGTTTACTGCTCAGAAAGCCTTCAGCACATTTCAAGTTTTGCATTTACACCTGTCTCCCTGCCACAGATCATAAAGGTATTTACATTTTCCGCAATTCAAATCATAACCCGTTTCAAAAAGGAATATGCCCACTCCTGCATGATCAAAGCTAGAGATAAAAATATCTGTAGTTTTTTTGAGTTGGTTGTCACCCTCCTATTCACATCATGAGACTTTCTTGCTGAAGTTGACACAAAGATATAAAAATTTATGTGAAACTATTTATCAAGGAACTCACTGCTAGAGAAATTTCTACATAAAAAACAATAATGGGTTATATTGCAATGCTACATAAACAAATTAGTGAATTCTTTCATTTCTTTCTGGGGGGGGGGGTCTAGTGAAATATTGTTTTTATTTATTTAATGACACAATTAAACACAATAAGAAACCAGTAGACAAGTGTTACTTTAGCAATATCACTTGACCGGGTGTGGATATCACAGGATTAACCCACAGATAATGTGGTTTAATCATGAAGGCAAGGCCCGAGTAATTAAAGAAAGCCATCAGTGGGTTAATCCTGTGATACCCATACCCAGTCACAGGGTACTGCTATTATACAATGACATTATTAAACAAAGAAATCACTTACCTTTTTTAAATAATGTTTTTGTGTAACAACACTTCAATGTTCCTCTGCATTCTTCCTTGTTTGCAGATGTTCTTCATAGGTTAGTACTAAGCTAATTGCCCTTGTGAGCCATTTTAAGTCTAGCCAATTATCTCTTGTGAGACTCAAACCCTGCACCTTGTGTTTATAAGGCAAGCACCTTAACCATTAGGCCACTTTCCTAACCTTGTGGGGCATGCATATGGGAGTTATGTTCCCACGTTTAGACAATACATCAGTACAGTGCAGGAGAATGCAAGAAACATGGACCAAGCCCGACATGATGTGAGGACAAAGGTCCAAAAATACAAAAATATAGTTAGATTTTAAATATTGCTCTTGTAAGCTTAGAAAGTTCCTGGGATAATTTTTGTGTTAGGTACATTTTGGAAAAGATGGGAAGCCCAAACCTGAAATGTATGTCTTTAATGCTTCCATCCCTACTGTCTTGCCAAAAAAAAAGTTTTTTATGAGGAACAAACCAAAACTATGATGGGAAAATTTGGAAATTCTGTGAAAATCTGAGCAGTTGAAAGGTATGAGAATCTGCTGAGATTTTAGAAGGGACAGTATAGAAATACAAGGGGAATCAGGTATGTTTCTGTTTCTTTTGTTTGGCAGAATATACCTGATTTTTCTTATAGTTTGCTTTGTATTCTAAGCATATCCCAATTGAAAAGTCTGACCACTCGATGGTACTTCAGCAGTTGGACTTTTTTTCTCTTGGTGTATGCTCTATTTACAACTGGCATGCTGGTTGGGCTGTCCAATCAACAAGCACGTTTTTGAATGATAATGGAACTTTAGTAGTTTTTTTTTAAATTATATGCTTTGGTCATTTATAAAAGGGCAAAGCTGACTACTTTCACTCTCTGCAAGTAGGAAGAATCTTAAATGTTTACTGACAGAATAAAATAAAAGTGCAGCTTCTAGTTGCAGGCACAAGACACTTGAGGTACGATGTAAAGATTTCAGGTTGCAGTACCTGAATGTGATACTGCCAGATATATTCTCAAATTGGCTGTAACAGCCATTATGGTGCCTTCAAAGTGCAAGGACTGATAGCAGTGTTTTTGTCATATGACTGTGTCCATATGAAACAGGCAAACCAAATTTCAAGTGACAATACATTTTATTAGTAGCAAACAGAAAGATGAAGTCATTGCACAACGAAGACGGTACTAATTTGTCACACTCAGTGATTCTCGTTTCGATGAGGCATCAGAATAATATTATTAATAAATAAAGTGGTAGCAATATAACGATATAAGTGGAATAATGAGATGTAAAAAGATACTGTATCTGTACACAAGTAAAAAAAAGAAACGAAAGCTCTCAGAACATGACAAATACCAGAACTGAAGGATGTACTGTTTAACTCTACAAATGTGCTGCGTTGTGAGTTTAGACATAAGATCACATAGGTTCATAGGTTCGTAGGTTCATACTAGGCTATCTGCCCAAGGGCATTTATAAGCCTAGCCCATAGATATGTGGCTTTTGCCACCCCTTTAGTTTGAATAAAACTATGCCTATTATTTTGCTGTGCCTCTGTCAAGCAGTGACACTGAAGTAATCCCTGGGCTATATCTGCGATCTCCCATCCATTGGTCAAGATTCCTCTTGAACAAGGCCAGCGAGGTGCTCTGCCTCACATGTTTTTGTTCCACAGCATAGGGAGTCTCTGGGTGATGAATCTGTCCCTCCAGCACATCCTATTAATAACCGTGTCAAGGTTTAAGTCTCCCGCCCTTGTGGTTCTGAGGGATCTAGATTTTTTGAGGTGAAGCATATTCATCAAATCTGGGTTTGACATGGCCTTATATGTCAGGCACAGGTCACCTCTGAGCAAGCGGTATGAGACTGAATAGAGCTGGAGTTCTTTCAGTCGGGCAGCATAAGACATATTTTTGAGACCCTTTATCCTCTTGGTGAGGAACTTTTGGGGCCTTTCCAGCTGCTGCAGGTGTCGGGTCAGATACATTCCGAATGGGGCATTGTACTCAATCATAGGTCTAATGAGTGATGAGTACAGGGGGATGATGACCTCCCTTGATCTAGATGTGAATCCCTTCATGATCAGGTGGGCAATGTAGAAGGTTTTCCTGACTACTTTAGCAACATGAGTGTCAAACGAAAGGCTAGTGTCAACCTGGGTCCCCAGGTCCCTGATGACTTCTTCTGTGCTCACTGGATTGCCACCTATATGGTAGCTAAGGGTAACCTTGTTTTTCCCGAAGGGTATGACTATGCATTTGTTAGCGTTTAACTTTAGGCCATGGCTCTGGCACCAGTTATCCGTTTCTGTGAGGCCCTTCTGAAGGATATCTGTGTCAGAAGTGTTTTCAACTATGGCGCCCAGTTTGCAGTCATCTGCAAACTTTGCCAGCCATAACCCTCCTGTGTTTGCTTGTACTTCAGAAAAGTAGATGCCGAACAAGAGTGGACCCAGGACTGAGCCCTGTGGTACACCACTTGTGACAGGCTTTGAGTCTGACATGGCTCCAGCAACTCTGACCCTGTGGGTTCTGTCACTTAGCCAGTTTGCAACCCATCTTGTGATGTATGGGTTTACATTCAAGCTGATGAGTTTTTCGATGATACCTGAGTGGGGTATTGTGTCGAAGGCCTTTGCCAGGTCGAGGTAGGCTGTATGGACTGCCTTTCCCTCATCAATGGCCTTGGTGACTGTTTCAAAAAAGTCAACCAAGTTTAAAAGGCATGATCTGCCTTTGACAAAGCCAAACTGGGTTGGATCCAAAATCTGCAAGTTCCCTATGTCTTTATTTATGAGTTCCATTATGATCCTCTCCATGGCTTTGCAGATAAGGCTTGTCAAGCTAATGGGACGGTAATTTCCAGGGTCGGTGGAGGCACCACCCTTGTGATGTGGGACCACAGTCGCCGTGCGCCACTCATTGTGTATGTATCCTGAGGTGATGTTAAGATTAAACAGCTGTCCTAACTGCGGGTTTAATTCCTCATTGAGTTCGTGGAGCACACAGCCGGGGACACCATCCGGTCCCATGGATGCTGTGTTTTTTGCCTTGGAGAGAGCAGTTTTCACCTGGGCGTTGGAGATGTTTGGGGGGCTACAATCCTCTGGTGTAGATATCTCTCCTTTTGGGGGGGGGGGAGAAGTTTGCACTGAACCTGTCAGCCAGTATGTTGGCAATGTCTGTAGGTTCAGTAATCTTCACATCATTTTGGACTAATTCTGAGCATATCTGGGAGTTTCCTTCTAGATTTCTAACATAGCTAAAGAAGGCCTTATGATTGTCTTTTGTGTCCTTGGCGATTTTTCTCTCAAAATTAGCCTTGGATGATTTTATGAGAGCTCTTAGTTTTTTACTTATAATGATCAAAGGTGTCTTACCTTTCAAGGATTTTGCTCTATCTTGTAGTAGCTTCCTCCTTTTGTTGTAGAGCTTGTTTATGGCTGGGGTCCACCAGACTGGACGCTTGCCTTTGGTACAAAGAGTCTTAGTTTTGTTTGGGATTGCCTGATCCATGCAGTCCTGTAGGTGCTGGTAGAAGGCATTTGTAAGTGATTCAGCGGTTTGAGTAATGTTTACCACTGGCTCGGGGGCCTTGCAGTAAACAAGGCTCTTGCAGTATACCAACATTTAGGACACCTAAGGAAGAATACCATCTGCTGAGGGAGTGCAAATTATTAGCTTAAGAAATCCCTGTAATTTAGTTACTTTGCTTTGTTGAAGCTTTAAATTAATTTTGGAATGTCTAGGAGAAGGATAGTTCCCACCACAGATCAGGATAATTTAAGAAAAAAATAAAAACAGCATCTAAATGAAGGGGTAGTACCCTACTTCTTTGTCTAGTATGTTAAAAGCAAATGGATTTGAAATGGATTCTGGGAGACAGAGGATGAATCTGTAAAACAAGATCACATTAATACAACAGCCATTTCATGGTATAATATACAACATATAATAGGAAAAAATTAGAGTGATCCTAATACGTTAATATAGAGCATAATTCTTCTTCCGGCTTTTCCCGGTTAGGGGTCACCACAGTGGATCACCTGTCTGCTCATGATTGGCAGTGGAGTTTTACGGTGTTGAGTTGCCAGCCCGGTGCCCAGCCTTCCACAGAAGGCACACACACACACACACACACACACACACACACATACACACCTCGGACCAATTTAGAGTGTCCAATCCACCTACTTTGGATGTCTTTGGGATGTGGGAGAAAACCAGAGCACCCGGAGGAAACCCACTCGACCACAGGGAGGACATGCAGACTCCACACAGAAGGCACCCCAGCCAAGGATCGAACCAGAGAACCTCTTGCTGTGAGGTGGCAGTGCTAACCGCTGCACCACTGCAGCCACCCCATAGACCATAATATGAAGCTATAACAAAAATACATATTTTTTTTGAAATTTCAGGGTAAAATTTTTCTTTAAATAAGCTAGGACCTTGAGCTCGAACTTTTCTCCTTAACTCAACTATCTTTATTTGTCTCTCACTGCCTAGCTCACAGAAGTACACCATCTTCCCTCGCCATTCTTTTTCAGTACTTTACTTCAAATCTAAGCTTAAAAGAAATTGGAAGACAACCAAATGCCAGAAAGGCTAAAGTGACCAAAATCTGATGATTTGCTGTCCTCAGCTGTATGTATAATTAATTAGCTACACAACCCCTATGACAAATGAGCATATTAATCCCACCTGCTGCCACCAATTGATACAGGGGCTAAAGTCTCACATATCACAGATCATACAGAAAATGTGTACTGCTGCTTTGAGTAGTAGCTAACACCTACCATACCTAAATAAGCTTTGCAGTGTAGAGCTACAGATCATAATTATAATCATTAGTTCCCCAGGATTTCACTTGTGCCAGTCTAAACTCAGCATCTTCTAAAGCTGTTTTAACAGAAGTAATTATGATCACAATTATTATTACACACAGACACACACATTCACACAATGTATCCCAGAAGGGCTTCATGACATCTCTCTAGGAACAACACCTGCTTCCTTCTGTTAATGGTAAGACTACTACCAGCAAGGCCCTTCTGGCACAACACGAACCCAGTTACTATTCACACTCGAATAAGACAGCGTTAAGCATTTGTGGCATTCAATTGAACAGTAATTCCTCTAAAGGAAGGTCCATCAGCCTAACATTCATCTCAGGATTATCATGTGCCACTTCCCAATGCTCCCATATGTATTTAAATCTATATCTACATCTGTAAATCTACTGAATACCTATACCTATATCTATATTTATATATCTATCACCTATCTATATATAAAATTGCATACAACACACATAACTACATTTACAAACACACACATGCACACACAGCTAGACAGATGGCTATACATAAATATGATTATATACATCAATTTTCATGTGCAGAAATATAGACATAACATTGACTTCCTTAAGTTGAAAATAACTAAAATAACAACTACTAAAACTACTCTAATCAAAAAAGAAAAGCTTCCCCCATACCACTTTACTCATTTGTGCTAACCCCAACCTTGCCAATGCCCCACCCCTGACCCTAAACATTACCATATGAAAAACCTTTTCTCAAACGGTCCCACTACCGCAGGCACAGACACACACACACACACACACACACACACACACACACACACACACACACACACACACACACACACACACACACACATGCATACACACATTCCTACCTCTAATACCAAAAAATTCAATATATCCAAAAGCTGCAGCATTAGAAGAAAAATATGTTCATGCAACCTGACTTCACACAGCACAGGAAAGGTTGATTTTCCCAATTTCAAGATTTCCTGCAGTCAAAAACAATCAGCCTCAATTAAAAACACATCAATTATCTTTGCCATAAAAGTGCATTCAACAAAGTTAACTGTTATAGTGTGTGTGTGTGTGTGTGTGTGTGTGTGTGTGTGTGTGTGTGTGTGTGTGTGTGTGTGTGTGTACATACATATATATCTATGAAAGAGAGCTACAGATAGACCGAAATATAGAAATATAGATTGTCTGAATTCTTTCATTAATGTTCTCCATCTATAGTGTAGCAGGGGAGCTGGAGCCCCTCACATGATACATACATATATACTTATACAGACGGGTCTACTTCATAACGTTGACCCACAGTTCATCAACTGTCAAAATGGTGAGACAAAAACACTAATTTTACAAGCACGAATGCCCAGAACATCATAAATCCTCTCCGGGAATGTAACTACTTGGCTACCAACAATACAATCACGCAAACAGTAGCAAATTACACCCACTGAATGGGGGAGATCACCCCCAAAACTCCCTACTTAAATATATCAACTCTGACACTGCAGTACAGTGGAAAAAGGGCATGGTTCACCATGGTGGTCAAGTGGTTACTTTCCCAGAGAGGATTTATGATGTTCCAGGAGTTTGTGTTTGTAAAATTATGGCATTTTCGTCTCACCATTTTGACAGTTGACAAACTGTGGGTTGACGTTTTGAAGGGGACCTGATATATATAAATATATATATTTATATATATGGTATATGTGTATCTATATGTGTGCATGTATATATATATATATATATATATATATATGAAAGAGATAGATGGATGTACTTCAAAATATCAAAAAACAAATACATCAAAAAGCAAAATATGGATCCAAAAGGATCAAATCTCAAAATCACGAACAACTCCCCAACCAAACTGAATTTGTTTTGCACAAGGGGACCTCCCCCGCACAGACACACACATACATAGGTTCATAGGTGTTTACTAGGCTAATAACTACAAGGGCCTTTTTAAGCCTAGCCATGCATCCCAAATCTCTGACAAGTTCTGATATCCTTGATAAGTGTAAGCATGGGCCTGAGAGATGAACCATTTACAGGTTTCCAGTGTCCATTAGAAACACTGGTGCCAAACCAGGGATGAATTTCCAGTTTCCCATCCAATTGTCCAAGTTGTACTTGAATTGGGATAGGGAAGAACTCTGCTTCACATGGATGGAGAGCCTGATCCATAGATGGAGTAGTCTATGAGATACATACCTATATCGCCAGCAGGTCCTGTTTATATCACAGGCAAGGTTTAAGTCTTTAGAACGAATAATTCTGGTGATGTTTGTTTTATTGGATATGCAGAAGGTCCATCAGAGTTGGGTCTGACAATGCCCTGAATGTCAGGCATAGATTTCCACTAAAAAGCCTGTAGAGACAGAATACAGGGATGGAGCCTTGAGGTGGTCTGCATAGGGCATATTACTTATGCCCTGTATTCTTTTAGTGAGTAACCTCTGTGGAGATTCCAATTGTTGGAAATGCCTGGTTAGGTACATACCAAAGGGGGCATTGTACTCAATGAGAGGTCTGATGAATGCTGAATACAGTGGAACAATGAATTCCTTGGACTTAGATGCCATACATTTGTTTATAAGTTGTGCAACATAGAACGATTTCCTCAACACTGTAGACATGTGATGATCAAAGACTAGATTACTATCTATGTGTGTCTCTAAGTCCCTGACTACTGGGTCGACTCTAAGGAGTGTGTTGTCAATATGATAGTTACCAGGGATGGATGACTTCCCAAAGGATAATATCATGCGTTTCTTGGCATTTAGTTTTAGTCCATGGCTCTGACACCAGTTGTTTGTGTGTGTCAGCCCCTCCTGGGGAACATTTGTGTCAGTGTGAGATTCAATGACAGCTCCTAATTTGCAATCATCTGCAAATTTAGTCAGCCAGAGACCACTGACATTGGCCTTAACTTCTAAGAAGTAAATGCCAAAAAGGACCATCCCAAGAACTGACCCCTAAGGGACTCCACTTTTGACTGGCCTCTTTGTAGAGGTGGACTTCCCAGTTCTAACTTCCTGGGTCTTGTCTGTGAGCCAGATGGCTATCTACTGACAAACGGAATGTTACCTAACCTCTTGAGTTTGTCAACAATGCCTGAGTGGGTTATTATGTCAAATGTCTTGGCCAGGTCAAGGCATGCAGTGTGAATGATTTTGCCCTCATCCACTGCTTTGGTGACCTTATCAAAGAGGTCCACAAGGTTGAGTAGGCATGATCTGCCCTTGACAAAACCAAACTGGGTTGGGTCCAGTTTCTGGAGGTTTACTATATCTCTGCTGATTATCTCTGATAATTCTTTCCATAGCTTTGCATACAAGACTAGTGAGACTTATGGGTCTGTAGTTTCCAGGGTCTGTAGATGACCCACCTTTGTGCAGAGGGATGACTGTTAACTTTCTTCAGTCATGAGTCATGAAGCCTGTTTGGAGGCTACAGTTAGACAACAATTCCAGAGGTCTTGATAGGTCATGTTTTGTGCTATTTAGAAGGCATCCTGGGATATTGTCTGGGCCCACTGATGCAGTGTTCTTGGTCTTAGAGAGAGCATTAAGGACCTGATCCCTAGTGATAGTAGGGGGAGTTATATTTGATGATATTTCCGGAATGAAGATTGAAGGGGAGAGAGGAGTAAAGTTGGAGCTGAATTTATCAACCAGGAGGTTTTCTATATCTTCTGGCTCAGTATAGCTGGCTCCATTTACAATGAGCTCTGCACACAATTGTGTATTGCCTTTGAGGTTGCAGACATAGCTAAAGAATGCTTTGTGGTTGTTTTTGACCTAGGAGGCCAAACTTACCTCACATTTGGCTTTGGTAGACTTTGTCCTCTGAGTTGTTTGTTTAGTTTGATGAAAGTGCTTTTATCCTGCTGGGTGTTGCATCTCCTAAGTTTTCCCATGATTTTCTTTCTTCTGTTATACAGCCTATTGCTTTTGTGATTCCACCAGTCTGGCTTGTTTTCTGAGTTAGTTCTGTATTTCTTCCTGGTGGGTACAGCTGCCTCTATGCAGCTAGTAACATGCTTGTACAGGGTTTCTGTGAAAGAGCTCTGCATAAACTGAAGTGTTTTCAGGGTTTATGGGGGCTTGAAGTGTTGCAAGTTTCTCACTTAATAGCAGGAGACTAGCCTTAGAATAGTTCCTAAATATTCCAGGTTTAGCTGGGGGTCCATGTTTTATTTTTACTTCAAAGGAGACCATTTTGTGGTCTGACCTTACCAGGGAGGGCATTACAGTAGCGGGTGTGCAGCAGTCTCCCATATTAGTGAGGACCAGATCCAGTATGGCTGCACCTCTGACTGGTGCATTGACTATCTGGTCCAAGGAGTTTGTATTTACAAAATCCAGAAATCTATGTGCCTGTGTGTTTAGTGTCATATAGGATTCCCAGTTAATAGGGGGTAATTTCATTTTAACAAATAAAGAAAAAAAATGGATTATTAAATTGGGAGCGTTATTTCATCCAGGATTGAATGACAAATTATGAATTTTAAGGAAAAAATTCAAGTAAGAAAGGGGAAATATGTGGATATATTATATTTCATTACAGGGTTACGAGATACATATCAAATTCATGTATATATATTTTTTGTGTAATTATTTTGTTAAGGAAGTGATGTCATAATGATTGATATGGATACTATAAAAGGATTATGGGGAATGAATGTTTCATCACTGAGGAAGGCATGTTGCCGAAACCAGTCCGGAACTAAGATTAAATAAATTGATATTTTCCTTGAGTCCTTGGTGCTGGCTTTTCTTTTTGTATGCTGTTGTAATTAAAGTAACCCATGAATATGGTATTGGGCTGGATGGTTAGTGTTACTAATAAGTTTAAATACATGGTATGGGTTTCCTGCATCATAGAGGAGACGTATAGCTTGCAAGGAAGTGGTACTGGATTTTAACTATGGTGATTTGAACATTGAGCAGCTCAAGTGCATTGTCCTGTTTGACCAGCCTTGAAATATATTTGTTTTTTGATGTAAATAGAGACACCTCCACCTTTAGACCCTTCCTGTGAAGTAGCTGGTCTAAATGTGTGAAAGGCATTATAACCTTGCACTGTTGGTGTGCTCTCCGCAGCTTTCAGCCAAGTCTCAGTGACCACACAGACATCAGCATTCTCTAGGGTAAAGAGAGCTTCTAGGGAGTGGTGTTTTTTGTTTAGACTTCTAGCATTGAGCAGTAAATACCTTTAGATTTTCTTGGTTTTGATTTGCTATGTCAGAAGTACTTTCAGTTTGGCATTGCCTAAAAAAGGCACTATGGGGGAATACAATGTTTTAGCCAGTATTCGAAAGCCTAGAGGGGAGAGGTGCAGACCATCCCTAACAAAGCAGCATGGTCTGTTCACCATCTCCTTCCTTGCTGACAAATATTACACCCCCTTAGAATGACACCAGAAACTACGCCAATTATGTCAATCATCTTTTGTTTGTATTGTGGCATCATCCTTGAAGAAGGTAAAATGGACACATGCTAATTAATTATATACCAGCTCTGAGATCACACAACAGCAGGAAAAGGTCAAATTCTCTAATCCCTACTGTATAGCGATCTCGCACAAACACAAGCAGAAGCAATCAAATGAGTTTCAATCACTTCTGCTAACTGTGAAAACATTTAGTATTATTAACTCTAAGTTATATGGAGTGTTTCCACACACACACACACACACACACACACACACACACACACACACACACACACACACACACACACACACACAGACCACACACACAAAGTTATATGGAGTGTTTCCACACACACACACACACACACACACACACACACACACACACACACACACACACACACACACACACACACACACACACACACACACACACACACACACACACACACACACACACACACACACACACCTGATAAGGCCGACAACAAAAAAGACCCAAAAAAGGGGGTTGGGAGGGTGGTCTAATGGTTAAGATGTTCACCTTACAAAC